>NW_024580663.1:1711668-1729327 GCF_017639235.1 Corvus kubaryi | reverse complement strand
GGGAGGGACACCTGAACACCTGGGGAAGGGGAGGAGAAAAGGCAGCACACACAGAGCTGCTGGCTCGACAAATGATCCAGCAGTGGATCCTGCCGGAGTGTGGGATAAGGGGATGCCAAAGGGCACCGCAGATCCCACCCTTGGGGAGGGAAGTTGGGGAAAATCCTTGCTCCAATTTCAAATGGCAAGCAGAGGTCATGGAATTATAGGAGCATGGAATGGTTTGGGTTGGAAGGGACTTAAATCCCATCCAGCCCCACCCCTGCCATGGCAGGGACACCTCCCACTGTCCCAGGCTGCTCCAAGCCCCAATGTCCAGCCTGGCCTTGGGCACTGCCAGGGATCCAGGGGCAGCCCCAGCTGCTCTGGGCACCCTGTGCCAGGGCCTGCCCACCCTCCCAGGGAACAATTCCTTCCCAATCTCCCATCCAGCCCTGCCCTCTGGCACTGGGAAGCCATTCCCTGTGTCCTGGCACTTGTAGATAATCCCTCTCCAGCTCTCTTGGAGGAGAAATCCATGCCCTGTCCCAGCACCTTCCTTTCTTTACGGCAGCTCCCACTAAACTCTGCTCTCCCCATGCGTAATTCCCCTTCTCCAACCCCAAAATTCCCATCTCCCTTTACCATGGAGATGTTTTCTTTGCTCTTTACTCCTTCCAAAGCCTCCTCCCTGAGCAGTGGCACCACACGGGGAAAATGCCGATACTGCTGATCCCTCTCCGTGGGAGGCAGAGCTCTTCCCCCTCCACCCACCAGCCTGGACATTATTTTGCTTTCGTTTCTTCTGCAGAGAATTCCTGGGAAAAGCTTTTCTTTCTGCCGAGCTCAGGGAGGGCAGCAGGGTTTTCCCACCTCTGGGGCTGCTGCTCAGAGAGGAACATCACCCGAGCAGCTTTGCAGGAGCTAAAATAGGGTGCCAGGGTGCAGAAAGGAGGATCTGGGGGCAGCTCAGACCACCTGGATGCTCCCAGGGGTCTGTCGGGGGTGCCAGGGCGATTTTTTCCCATATAATTCACACCAAATGGGATCTCACTGCTCCCAGAAAGAGGAGCTCGGCACAGAGCGCAGCAGTGGGGTGGCAGCAGCAGGGTGGGGATGGCAGAGCCTGGCTGCAGGCAGGGGTGGAGCACTTGGCATCCCAGGGCTCTGTAGGGGCTGGAAAAGGAGCGTTCCCAGGGAGTTTGGGAAGCTGGCCTCGTGTTTTCCAGGGAGATGCGCTCCCCCTCATCCTGGGGTGCAGAGACTGGCTGGAGGCACCCACAAATCCAGAACTCTGGAGCAGGGGGTCCCAGTCATAGAATCCAGACTGGTTTGGCTTGGAAGGGACCTGAAATCCCATCCCATTCCCACCCTGCCCACAGACAGGGACACCTCCCAGCAGCCCAGGCTGCTCCGAGCCCCATCCATCTTCTCCTTGCTCTGCCGTGCCATGGGCCTGCTGGTGTTTCCCATTCCCACTCCTGTTGTTCCCAGAGCGTTCCCCACCTTCCTCATCAGAGCCTCTCCAAGGGACACGATCCAGGGCAAGGATCCAGGGGGGCTTTGACTGCACCTGGCCAGGAAAACATCGGTTCCTTAGATCCGGGGAATTTCTTGGCCTCACTGGGAGGTGTGGGAGTGAGCCCAGACCCTGCAGGTGACACTCCCATCGGACACTTTGCACCTCTGGGTGCTGGCTGCTCCCAAATTCCAGCTGCCCTCTGGCCGCGGCCTCACTGCTGGGACACCCCAGCACCCAGCTGTGCCTGGGCAGCTTTTCCTGGGATGCAGGACGCCAGAAAACACCAGCTCAGGGACACAAATGCATCCCTGGCTGCTCCCCTGGGACCATTCCATCACCTCCATTCCTCCTCTGGGATGGAGCCGGAGATAAAAGCCACAGGAGACCCTGAGTGGGGCTTTGAGGCCAGGAAAAGGGGGAAATTTTATTGCTGGATTAATAATTTACCAGGACAAACTGGAATTCAGGGCACTGAGAATCCGAGAGATTCCCACAGAGCTGAGCTTGCCCACCCTCCACCCAGCGAGGAGCTGCTTTTGGGGGCTCCCCGCCTCGTTCCTGCAGCTCCCTGATTTCCTATTTCCCTCCTCTCAAGGGAAAACCCACAGGGGTTTTTTTTGAAATACCACAGGGTGTTTCCAGGTGCATTTCCCAGCCTCAGGAGGAGCTGGCTGCTGCTGCTCCCGAGGAGTGATAACCTGGCCGAGCAGACTTGGCACCGGGAAAGGGACAATTCACAGCTCAGACAACTTCACCTGGATTGAATTAATCCGAAGCAGCAGCAGCAGCAGTGCCTTCCCAGCCCTGGCAGCGTGAGATTGGCACCACTCCCTGATAATAAATCATGCCGAGAACAGCAAGAAATGGGAAAAATCCTGACTTTGATGTGCTCTATCTCCCATCTCCAGCACAGCACAAGAGCCAGAGTGGCCCTGGCCATGGATGAGGGTGGAGATTGCAGGCGTGGAGGAAATGGATTGTGCTGGAAAAGGTGGGAGAATTGGGGGGAGGATTAGGGGGATTAGCTCTCATCAGCTCAGCCTGAGTGAAAATTCGGGGGGGGGGAGTGTGCTGATAATTTGGCTTAAACAAAAGGCAGGGAAAATAGCAAAGGATCCCAACTCCTTGTGACAGGGCGAGGAAACCCACTTGGAGAAGAGAAATGGGAATCTGAGCTGCTGATTAAGGGTTAACTCATCAGTTACCAATTAGGGTTAGAGCCCAGTGCTGCAGGAACAGCCTGGGACAGGTCATGGAATAGAATCGGGGAATCCCAGGCTGGTTTGGGTTGGAATTCTTAAATCCCATCCCATCCCACCCCTGCCATGGCAGGGACACCTCCCACTGTCCCAGGCTGCTCCAAGCCCCAATGTCCAGCCTGGCCTTGGGCACTGCCAGGGATCCAGGGGCAGCCCCAGCTGCTCTGGGAAATCTGGCCCCCCAAAAATTCAGCTCCCAGCAGAGACAGCTGATTTCTTTCCTGGATGGAGGATGGTTCATCCTACGAGGAATTTGGGTTCTTAATCCCACTGCTCTTCGGAGGGGGCATTTGAGAGCTCAGTGCTGGGAAGGCAGTCCCAGTTTCCAGCCGGGATTTCACAGTCCCAGTTTCCAGCTGGGATTTCACAGTCCCTTCCCCCCTTTTGGTGCCATATCAATATTCCCCTGAAATGGCACTGGGGGTTATTTTCCTTCTGTTACGAAGAGCAGCTGAATTCCCGCTCAGCCTCGCTGAAATATTGCTGTGAAAATCAAGGGTATGAGCTGACTTATCAGGAGAGAAAAATGCCACAGGGACTAAAGCCGGGCTCAGGGGCTGCACAGCCAGGGAATAACAGAATCCCTCCTGCAAGGCAGGAGCCTGGAGCCCAGGGGGACTTTGGGAGCATTACCAGGAAGGCACAAATAAGCACCTTCCAAGAGCCAGGTTTTTCCAGCCCTGCTGTCCAGTCTTAGGGAGAGGCTCTACAGGGATGCTGAATCCTCTTTGCACCCCCGTATCCGTGGAATTTTCCTTTTGGCAGCCTGTACCCTCAGTTCCTGTGGTCTGAGGACAATTTTCGTGGAGGAAGTTGGAGCAGTGAGCACAGAAAATCCCCTTTCCAGGGCACACCCCCCAGCAGGTGCCGTGGCCACGGTGGTAGCCCCGGAGGAGGTCCCAGCAGCAGCTTTGGTTGGAGGTTTGTGTGCAGGCACAGAATGCAGCAAGGGATTTGGGAATGCAGGCACACGGAGCAGGAGCAGCGTGCATTATTCATCAGGCAGGTAACACTGACACGAGGAGAACGTTCTGCTGTTAAATGTTGGAAAACAGGAAAAAAGAGAGGCCACTGCTGGGTGAGGAACTCTGCAAACGCCTCCTGCAAATCCCTTTCATGCCGCAGTTGCCCCACGGTTTCACAAACCATTTTTTCACCATTAAAATGAAGCAAAAGCAGGATTTTAGAGGTGGTTTTGGGTGTTGGCCTCCCTCCATCCCCAAGGGAAGATCCAGCCTGTGATCCCCATGCAGGGCGCAGGAGGAAGGGGAAGTTTCCAGGCTGTGCTGAAGGGAAAACAGGGTGGGGTTGCCCCACCCTCAGAGCTCAGCCCGAAGCCAGGGGCACTGCTCATCCCCGGGGCAGTGATTCCCACCGGGAGCTGTCCCGGCTCCAGCTCCAGGAGCCCTGGGAGTCCCTCTTTCCACGTCCCAAGGGCAGGTGAATCACAGCCCATGTGCCCCCCACCCTGTCCGTGTCCCCTCTGTCCCCATCCCATGACCGAGGCTGAAGCACCTCGGATTTCCCAATCCAGCCAAATTCCAGCGTTTCCCTGAGCCATTTGCTGGCACCGCAGCCAGTGCCAGGTCACTGCTTGGCTCCTCCTCACCCCGGGGGTCCAGCTGGGGGTCCCACATCCAGGGAGCTCTGTGGGGCCAGAGCAGTGTGACAGGGACGGGACAGGGACGGGGACAGGGACAACAGCACCACAGAGCCATCGATCCCAGGCCTGTCAAGGCCAGTGGTAACACAACAGTCAACAAGACACATGGCCCGAGGCAGACCTCAAATATTAAATTCCTCAGCAGAGCAGAGTTCCCAGCTTTAATAATTATCCCTCTGCAGCACAGGCCCCTGAAATCTTCTGATGGAAAGTGCATAATTTAAGTGCAAGGTACTTGTATTGTTGTTAGTGGTTAGTGGTGAGATCTGTGCCAGGTCTGCTCTCCTTTAACATCTTCATTTGATCCGAAAGAGGGAGGGTAAAGAGCCTGTTAATTAAATTTGCAGAGGATATGAAATGGGAAGTTGCTGCAAATCCTGGTGAGGACAAAGAGCTAAAAGATAATGCACCGGGAAAGAAGGGTCAGGCCTAGGAAGGAAATAGCCAAATGAAATTCATTCTGAACAAATGCAAAGTAATCCAGCTGGGGAAATATAATTTAACACCACGGAGACTGGGAGAGAGACGTTTGGAGAGCAGTAATAGGGAGCGGCCTGAGGGACAGCAAATTACAGCGGCATTTGCGATGTGTGGTGGTGGGAAGAGCGGGAGCTGAGCACAGACAGCAACCAGGCCTCAATGCTGGGTGTCAGGGGGCCAAAAGATCCCAGCACTTCAGGAAAACCAGGGATATTTGTGTTTGGGGCAGCCCAGGGCCAGCTGGGGCCATCAGGGCGCACGGGGGATGTGACAGAACCCCATATCCCCAATGTCCCCCCTCTCAGGGCACACCCACGGCCGCAGCCCCACACGTGGATCAGGCTGCGGAGCTGGGAGCACCAGGACAAGCACCAGCCCTGTGCTGGGGGGGGGGGTCTCAGCCCCCTGGAAGGGAGGGGGCTCAGCCCTGGGCTCCCATCCCAACCTCCAGGGCACAGTGCAGGAGGCAGCTCCTGGAATGTCGCACTGCCGCTGTCCCCACCCTGCAGCCACAACATCAACACCTCCGGGGTCACCTGCCCGGGAATTCCGCCTCCAACCCCTCCCTGTCTCCTGTCACCTCCCGGCCCCTCCGCCTGCGCAGGGACACCGCTGCCCCTTCACGGCAGCACCGTCATCCCCTATGGCCTCTCCCAACTCGGGACCAGCTGCTCCCAGAGCATCCCTGCCAAGGGATTGTGGCCCTGCACTGTCCCCACGGCCTCCCCGAGGGCTGTGGGCCAGGATCCCACCCTCGGACACCGGCACATGCCCCGGCAGAGGCGGGCCCCGCTCCCCGTGTGCCCACCCCGCGCTCTCAGTCATGCCCAGGCAGCCGTGCCGAGCAGACAGCTCCATTTAGGAGGCGCAGCAAGTTTCCAAGAAATCCCGCTGTCTTCAAAGCCAGCTTGGCATGAATATTTCAGCGCAGCTGCCTGGCCCCGGCTCCGGCGCCGTGTCTGTGCGCAGCCCCTCCAGGAGCGGGGGTCACCCCTGCGCGGGGTCACCGCTCCCTGCGCTGGCACCCGCGCACCCCACGCTGTCCCTTTCCCTGCTGGGTGACCCCAGGGTGGCCTCTCCTGCCCTGCCCAGCAGCACCCGGGCGCTGCCAGCCCGCGGAGCCGGGAGATGCCCAGGGGCCGGCACCCGTGCGCCGCAGACGAGTCCCCGTGCCAAAGTCATAGCCCGGCAGCTCGGCCGCGGCTCCATCCCCACCCCCCCGCCCGTGGCTCACCCTGGGCTGGCTGCGCTGGGCACCGTGCCCCCCTCCCGGCCCGGGGGCCGCGCTGGCTGCCAGCCCCTGCCCGCGTCAGGAGAGCGGCTCGGCGGAGCAGCCACACGTCTGCGGGGATGTGGGGGGCACGGCTGGGGGGGAACCGATGCACCGTTCATTAGCCTCACTCCGCCTGTCCTAATTGCCTGTTCAGGCTGAAACAATTGTGTTAGAGGCTGCTCTGCCTAATTATTATTGTTCTTTTAAAAATAACGGGGGAGGGAGGGCAGCGGGGAGAGGAGAGGGGAAGGGAAGAGCGAGCAGGAGGGCAGGGGGACGGGGAAGGCCGGGCTGGAGCAGCTTGTGGGATAAGTGGCGTGTTTGATGGCCGGGAGCTGCGGGGCTGGTCGGGAATAAACAGGTCTGGAGTGGGTTCGCCCCCTCTCCGCCTCCTGCCTGCCCCCCTCTCCTCTCCCACTGTTTATTTCCAAGCGATCAAAGGGAGAATTAAAGCCCATCTCGGGTAATAGAGGCAGAGGATTTAATCTGCGTGCCTGGGACTTCGGCAAACTGCGAACATCGATCCGAGCCGGTGGGGAAAGAAAAGAAATTTACAGGCCAATAGAAATATATTAAAAAACTTCCCCCGCCCTCTCGCCGGGGTGGGGGCGATGCCACGGGGCTGCAGGCGGGGAGGGGAGCCCTGGGGTGGCACGGAGTGACCCAGGCGACCCCGGCGGGCAGTGAGTGGCCCCGGGAGCCACCCTGCTCGCCCGGGGGTGCCGCGGGGCCAGCGGGCTGAGAAGCGGAGGGTCTGGCAGCCAGTCTGACACTTAAGGAATTAGCTCTGCATCATTTGGAGTTTTCTGCCCTACTAATTTTCAGCCGGCTCCTCATTTGCGTCTTTCCCCCCCACACACATTTTAAAGGGGCAGCATCCCGGATTGCCGGGACCTCCAGGGACTCGGGGGGGCAGGACTTGGTGCCACTTCTCACATCCTCTCTTGGCAAAACCGGCACATTTTTCCCTCTTCTGCAGCAGCTTCTTCGTTTCCACATCGTGTTTCCTTGCCCTGCTGGCATTTGCACAGCTCCGGGGCCCTCCCGCCTCACCTGTGGCATCATCCCGGTGCCCAAACCCTTCACTCGGCAAACAAATCCACCCAGCTCCGACTTTGCCCTTTGCTGTTTGCTTTGGACTCGCACCTGAGCTCTCTGTGCCGGCCTGTCGGCTGATGAAAGTGGAATTTAAGCTCTCTGATGACCGAGGGTGCACTTTAGACTTTTTTGTGGGGGGAGAACGGGGGGATGTTTGATCAGAGGTTTGCATTCCCCACCCCCAGCTCGCTGTGCGGGGCAGAGAGGGCTGAAAACACCATCCTGACTTGGGAGAGGGGAGAACAGGGGGCATTCCCACCTCTTGCTCCATCTCGCTGTGCCCGTGGCAGGGCTCAGCGCTCAGAACACCCCGATCCCCAGCTGCCACCAGCAGGATGTCCCTGCTGCGGGACCCGGCTGGCGGGGTGGCCTTTGGAGCTCTCTGGTACCAGCTGGGCGCACCAGGCCTGGCTGCCAGCGCTGCGTTGGCTCCTGCCCTAATCCTGCTTTAATGCTCGCTGCAGTGAGGGCCGTGTCCCAGCCCGCCGTGGGGACAGTGGCAGTGCCCAGGGCCTGGCAGGAGCTGCCTGGTGGCGGGCAGAGGCTGCACGCCAGGCAGATGTGCCCAGAGGCTGCGCCGTGACCTTTCCAGCTCCGCTTGTCCCCCACGGGAGCACTGTGAGGACGCAGAATTCCAACACTCCAACAATCCCCGTCGCTCTCCTTCCCTGCCCACCCTGCCCGGCACCGAGCAGCCCATTAGCAACAAAGGAAATCAATGAAATTTCAAAAAAAAACCCAAAAACCCGAAGAGAAGCCAAGCCAGCAGCCAGGCCTGGACAGGGCTGTTATCCCGCATGAGGAGAAGGACCAGAATCTCCCCCCAGCCGGCCGGCTTGCGGCTTCGCAGCTCGTTATTGATCGGGCATCGATAGCCTCCAGGCACTGCTGGGGTGGGCAGGCAGACACAAATCCCGCCCCAGCGCATCCTCCCGGACTGCCCAGGCTCCTCCAAACTGCCGGAGGGACCCCTGGAACAAATGCAGCTGAAGAAATTGCCGGAGAAATCCAATCAGCAGCAGCGAGCCTTTCTGCTGGGCACGGCTGTCACTGGGACCTGCCACCCCCTGTGCGCTGGCAGCTCCCCCCACCCAGCCCTGGTGTCCCCTTTAAAGCCCCAAAATGACTCTGGGCCTCCCCACACCTCTGCGGCTGAGCCCCTGAGGGGCTTTTGAGGAGCGTGGATGCTGTGAGCTCCCGGCTGGATTTGATCCCATCGCCCCGTGTCCTGGCAGTCGCTCTCACCCTGTGCCCACCTTCGCCCCCAAAGGCACCTTGGCAGCGCTGCCAACTCCTCTTGCCCCGGTTGGTGTCTGTGACCCGCTCAGTCCTTCCCAGCCCTGCCCTGGCCGGGTGACCCCCCCCCGGACACGGACAGGGACAGCAGGAGCGCTTCACTCACACCCACACGGCAGAAACACCTCCGTGCCCCATCCCCCAGCCCAGCACCCGCTCCAGCCCTGCCCCCGCTCCAATTCCCGGAGGTGGCTTTCCCAAACCCCCTTTTCCAGGCAACTTTCTGTGAATATTCCCGGCAAAACCTCCTTGGAGCGAAGCTGCGATTCCCGCGGGGCTCGGACACGATTCCCCGCGCAGGCTCCGGAGCCAGCCCTGCGCAGGGCGCTGTCACCAGGGCTGCCATCCCAGAGGAGAGGGACAGAGCATAGCCCCGAGGGGACACAGCAAATGCGCTTTAATTCCCCACTTAAGGCACATTCCCAAGGCACCGTCCCTCCCTCTGAGCGCTCTGGGCACAGCCAGGGCAGGCGGCTCCAGTCTTGCAGGAGCAGCGGGAATTGGCTCCAGGCTTCCCTGGAGTGGGCAGGGAGAGCTGCGGGTCCTCATCCCCTCCCTGGCACCTGCTCCGGCAGTGCCCTGAGGAGCTGGAGCTCGAGTCACCCTCCTGCTGTGCCTGGAGACCCAAATGTGACCACAGAGATCACCCCGGGCCTGCCCATCCGGGGATGGGATCCTCCTGGGGCTGGAGCCCCTCTGCCATGGACCCGGGCTGGGAGAGCTGGGGGTGCTCACCTGGAGAGGAGAAGGATCCAGGGAGAGCTCAGAGCCCCTTGCAGGGCCTAAAGGGGCTCCAGGAGAGCTGGAGAGGGACTGGGGACAAGGCATAGAGGGACAGGACTCAGGGAATGGCTTCCCAGTGCCAGAGGGCAGGGCTGGATGGGATATTGGGAAGGAATTGTTCCCTGGCAGGGTGGGCAGGCCCTGGCACAGGGTGCCCAGAGCAGCTGGGGCTGCCCCTGCATCCCTGGCAGTGCCCAAGGCCAGGCTGGACATTGGGGCTTGGAGCAGCCTGGGACACTGGGAGGTGTCCGTGCCTGTGGCAGGGGTGGAACAAGGTGATTTTCTGCATTTCTATGATTTCTAGGATCTCTCCCTGGGCACGGGACCCTCCTGGCAGCCAGGCACAAGCCAGGGGTGAAAACCGTGGTCTCCACTTTGACCCTCCCAAAAGGGAACTGAAGGCTTCACCCCAGAGCAGAGCCCTGCTGAACTTGTGGCATCTCCGGGGTGGCAGGTGGCACACCTGGGGTGACAGGGAAGGAGCCCTGTGTGGGTGCTGAGGGTGCAGCACCTCTGGGAGCACCAGGAAGCAGGGGAACATCATTCCCAGCAGGAAGAACAGACACTCTCTTGCATGGAACTGAGCAATAAAAGCTCTGGCCTCGGAGAGAGATGAGTGAAGAGGGACATGGTGAGAGCCTTGCAGAGCCAGGCCTAGCTCGGGGAAGGTGATTACCGAGTGATTATTGCCGACTTCTCATTAGGCAGGAACAAAATGAAATTATCCTGCAACTCATTTAAGGCAAACAAAGGGAAGAACCTTCCCCTGTGGTGCATTATCCCAGAAACCCAGGGAGAGCAGCTCTGCCCACAGCTATCGACCGGCAAACCTGGGACGGGCACAGGGGCATCACCCCAATTAGTGCCATCCCCGTTAATCACTCACTGCTGGCCAGAGGAGCCTCTGCTGCCCGTCCAGCCCGTCCGCAGCTCTCTGCTGTGATTATCCCCGCACCAGTGGGTCGGGAAGGATGCAGCAGAGACCCAGGGGAGTGGGACGTGGCTGGGAGCAGCTCTCAGGATCACCCAAGTGACAGCGATCAAGATGCCGAGTGACAAACG
The DNA here is from genome assembly GCF_017639235.1 of Corvus kubaryi. NCBI lineage: Eukaryota > Metazoa > Chordata > Aves > Passeriformes > Corvidae > Corvus > Corvus kubaryi. Next base: position 1,718,912 of record NW_024580663.1, on the reverse strand, counting down.
CCTGACTGTGCAACTCAGCAGCCCCAGCCCGTCACAGGGAGCAGCTGCCTGGAGGGGGCAGGGGGCTGCCATTCCCTGAGGGAAAACGGGCACGGAGGAGCTTCCAGCGGGTGGGAGCGCTGAGAGCGTGGGCTCCTCTTCCAGGTGCTTCCTCTGGGGACCCTGGAGTTAAGAGGAGCTGGGGATGAGCGGGTGGAGAGGCTGGAAAAGTGGGCAGCGAGGGGCAGTGAGGAGGGATGGAAGTGAAGTGACACAAGAGATGAAGAAGGAAGGGATTGAGAAGACATCCAGGAAGGCACGAGGAATGCGAAGAGGCAGCAGCAGCTGGAGGCAGAGGTGCCGTTGTTGGCATCAGGAAAACAGGAGCTGGGACAGAGAGGGGCCCTGAACCCTCATCCCGGCTCTGCGTGCCAAGGAATGTCTGCAGCCGCTTTCCAGGGGCATTCCTCAGCTTTCCAGGAGCGTTCCCTCAGTCCTGCGGGCTGAGGAGGCAGCACCAGGACATCTCCACAGTGTGAAAAATCAACATTTTCACAGGGAAAAGTGAATTCTCCGTGTCCTTCCCCACACTTGGGTTGTGGGGACAGAATCCAGAGAAGGACCGACCCAAAAAGATGTGGAAATGGGGCAGGAGGTCGCTGATGGTTTGGAGCCAGCCTGGGCTGTGTTGTGGTGCCTGGGATCTTCAGTTTAATCCAAATTATTTTGCCTTTTCAATTTAAAGAAGAAAATCTAAAAATCAACATTTTTGGTGCTGTGAGCAGCACGGGAAATCCAGCGGCTTCCTAAATTCCTTTCGTCCAGGTGATTTTCCAAGGATTCGATCCAACTTACTTCACTTAGGATTTGAAGAGATGGTTGGCTTTCAGCTGTGTTTGAAATCTCGTAATGGATTGATTAATGACGGATTGATTAATTTGGGTAAATCTCCCAGCGAGCCGGGTGCCCTAATCGATGTCACCTCGTAAGGCGCAGTGGGAAGAGGCAAATCCCTGATGTCCCCAAGGCCCCTGGGGACAGCTCAGCACTCCCAAACCACACCAGGCTTTTCATGGGGGTGGTGGGGTCAAGAGGCCACAGCCTGTGCTGGAAACCAAACCTCAGCCATCCCGAAGTTCCAGGGGAAAGGCAGGACTCGTCCTCCCAGAGCTGATTTGGTTCCCTTCAGCGAGTGATGCTACAGCAAAGTGACATTCCCGATATTTCCACGCTTTCACAGAGTGGGAGCTTTCCCAGCTCATTTCCCTGCCCAGCTCTGTGGCCGCGGCAGCAGCAAACAGCCCTGGGAGGGTTACAGATCGAAATCCCTGCGCTGGGGCCTGGTTTTCCTAAGTGGAAAGTGATCCCAGAGAGGTTCACTGGCGAGTCTGTAACGGGAAACCGCGGGATGGAGGCGCGGGATGGAGGAGGCTGCGGATTCTGGGATTCTTATCTGATGTTCCCTCAGTGCATCACTGTCCTGCAGCTCCTGAGGTGCCAGAGGGGCTGGAGCTCCAGCAGTGTTGGGATTCCAGAGTCCACAAATGAGGAGGACACTCGATACAATAATAGGGAATGGGGGAAGGAGAGTGTCTGATAAAGCCGAGGCACCTCCAGGTAAGTGCAGCCTGCTCAGCTCAGCAGAATTCCAGGCGATTCATCCAGCCTGGAGCTGCTGGCTGGGCTGGATCCAGCAGCGATTCCACAGGACAGGACACTGGGTTTCAAGGACCTGCAAGGACAAACCCCTTCCCGTGGTGGAGCAGCCCCCAGCACATCCCAGGCCAGCTCCCAACAGAGCGGGAATCATGGAGACCAGGATCAGCCCTGGAGGTGACAAACATTGCTCAGGGGAGAGCCCAGCAATCCATACCCAGACTCACCTCGCTGGAATATAAGCTCGGCAGGTGACGGGAATTCCTGGAATAATGAGGAATAACGAAGGGCTGGGAGCAGCCCTGAGCAGGCTGGCACAGGAGAGGTGGGGAAGGCACAGCAGGTCAGGAGGGAAAGGGATGGTACAGCCGCCTGGGAACTTTGGGAATCCCAGAATCATGGAATGGGTTGGGTTGGAAAGGATCTTAAATCCCATTCAGTGCCACCCCTGCCATGGGCAGGGACACCTCCCACCGCCCCAGGCTGCTCCAAGCCCCAATGTCCAGCCTGGCCTTGGGCACTGCCAGGGATCCAGGGGCAGCCCCAGCTGCTCTGGGCACCCTGTGCCAGGGCCTGCCCACTGTTCCAGGGAGGAATTTTTTCCGTCCTGACCCGTGGCTGATGGCCCTGCTCAGCTGAGGCTCCCTCCCCCCAAACCAGTGGCCGCTGCAGCAGCTCTGCGGTTGGATGTCCTCACTGGCTCCTCCAGGATCCGCATCCTCCTGGGATCTCATTCCAAACCAGCCCAGGCGCTGCAGAGCTGGACAATGGAAATATGGATAAATCTGGCGGCATAGGTGGGTGTCAGTGGCCGTGAGTGCTCCGAGGGAATTCCAGCAGCTCCTGCAGATGTAGGACAGGGCCTCGGGAAGATTCCCAACTCATTTCCACTCTCAGGAAACAACAGGAGGGGTTGGCACATTCCAAGATCTTCCCAAAGAGCAGCAGCAGTGGCTGCAGGAGCCCCAGCTCTGGAAAAACATCCTCGGTGTGCAGGGGGTGGGAGGAGGGTTTGCTGAGACAGCGCCTTAATTAGTGGGGTGCAGATGATCTTTCAGGTCCCTTCCAACCCAACCCATTCCATGATTTTATGAGTTTTCAGGCAAAGTACCAGCAGGGAAATCCTCGCTTCTCTCCCCTGATTGAGGCTCATGGGGCACAGCATTCCCAGCTGTCCTGGGCTCTCCAACACCCCACGGATGGATGGGATTGGCTCCAGAGGAATCCCAGCAGCTCTTCCCTCCCTGGCCACCTCCATCCCCACCTTCAGCACCAGGGAGTGGCTCCGGGATTCCCAAAGGAGAAGTCTTGGCCTGCACGGAGCAGCAAAGCCTCGGAATGTGTCTGAGACTGGTGGAGGTTTCCAAGCCTCCTTCCCAGCAGTGGGAACCACCCAGCACCTGGAAGGCCCAAAGGGATGAAAGGCCCAAAGGAAAATCTGAGTGACCAGGATAACCCCAAACCCTTTCCTGTTTCAGCTGTCTGAAGGCCTGATTCCACCCTGGAATTCACACATCCTGAAAATCCCTTGAGAAGAGGCACGTGGATGGTCTGTAAGAGGTTTTTTTTGGGATGAGAACTGGGAGCTCTCCATGTCCAGCTGGGAGGCAACTGGTGCTCGGAGGTGCTCCCCAGTTCAGTGCTTCCGGAGCCATCCCTCCTAGTGCCGCTGCAATTATCCCGTTGTTTGGGTGTCCCTGAGGAAGGAGAGAACCTCATTACCCGCCGAGCTGAGGACTGGGATGTGCAGAGCATGCCAGGGAGGCTTTGGGATGTGGATCCCCATGAGCTGAGAGCTATCCATGCAGCCACTGATCCCTGCAGCTCCTGCTAAGGCAGCAGGAACAAATCCCAGGGAAAGCAGAGCAGAGAAGGAAGCTCTGGAGGGGTTAACGTGCTCTCGAGCATGGTTCAGTGAAATTGTCAAAAAATCCCTTCTGACAAATTGCCTCAGAAGAGAGGAAAAAACCTAAAGAGCCGAGTGCATGGTAATGATTTCTGAAAAGTTCCCCGGCACCGAAGTGGCCAAATACCGTTAGCAAAGCAAATCGCGTTTTGTGCACATAACTCACACCAGACCACGGAATCCAGGCGGCCCCGCTGCCCGGGATTAGCGGGACACGAAGCCAAGTCAGCCAGAAAGCTCTGCCTGACTCAGGGCGGGGATGGGCCCCAGCCGCGTCCGCGCGAGATCCTCGGGATCGGCAGCGCTCTGGGATTCTCCAGGCACGGCTGGGCCGAGCAGACAAACCTCAGCTCCACCCAAAACCACCTCCGTGTCCTCCTCCCCGGGCCGCCCGTTTGGGGAGTGCCTCTTCAAAGCGGGCTGCTCGCGGGACATCAGCACCTTCCCGACGCTCATTTTCCCAGGCTTTTTGATCCCGCACGGAGCCCGGGGCTGGCTCTTTGCATGTCCCAAGCCTCGCCGGTGCCTCCCGAACCGGCCGAGCCCGACGGAGCCCTGCTCCACCCCGGAGCTGCTTCCCGGGGGAGGGAAGGACCTGCCGAGCAGCCCCCAGACGCTCTGACTCCAGATGCTCATGGAACAACATCCCCCGTCCTTCTCCAAGAGGGCTCTGACGCATTCCCGGCGTGTCCGACACGCCGGGAAAAGCAACATTGAGATGAAGCTTGGGGCGGGGAGCCGGCTTTTGGAGCAGCCGTCCAAATATTCCCTGGATTCCCGGCGTTGTGGTGGCGCTCTGGGAACGTTCTGATGGAGCTGCTTGTTGGACGCGTGCTGGAGGTGCTGTTGGGTGGAAACCGAGCCGCTGCCCGCTTTTCCAAGCCATCCACCCCACGAATCCCGCTTTTGGGGTGAAATGAAAGGAGACGTCCCATGGCCCCGCAGATCCTGGGATTTGCGGCAGGGCTGGTGGCTCGCGGGAGGCGCAGCTGTGGGTCAGGGAGGGCTGGTCCTGCTGCTCCTCTCCCGGTCCCGGCGCTGCTATCCCGGCACAGCAGGGCACGGAGGTGTCGCGCCAGCCCTGCCGTGTGCCAGGACGCCGGCCCAAAGGGCAGGGAGGAGCCCGGGCTGGGCAGCCGGGCTGGAATTCGGTCATGGAAAGTCTCTGGAATTCATTAGCGGTGCCCCAGGCCAGGCAGGATTGTAATAAACACCTTCTTTGAGTCCTGTAGGTAGAAGTTACATGAAAATTACCTACTTTAAAAGCGCATTAGCATTTCAAAGGCAGGCATTAGGAGACAGCCGAGCGCGATGACTGCGCACTGGCAGAGCTCTGCTTCGCCTCTCTGTGCACTCTGACGCTTTTCATCTCACCCCGGCGTGTCATTCCCAGCTGGATGGGCCACAGGGTTGGCTCCAGGAGCTCCCAAACCACTCCCGAGGCTTCCCGTGTTGGATCAGGAAGAAATGACTCCAGCAGGTCCTGGCGCTCCTCATTACTCGCCCTCAAAGTGGAGGAGGCTCCTCCAGCGGGTTCTGCGGCGGCACAGGTGAAGCCGAGGGTGTATTCCCTGGTCTGGGTGATTAAAAAAGCCCTGCTCTGCCCCAGTGTCCTGAGCATTCCCGTGCATTCCTGGCGCTCTGATCTCCAAAGCTCCCGCGAGCAGCGGGAGCACGGCAGAGGACAGAGATGGAAGCGCTCGGGGACATGAAAAGGCCTTTCAGGGAAGGAGCTGAGCAAAGCAGAGCTGGCTAAAAGCGAGCTCAGGATGACCCGGGAACGGGTTTTCCCTGTTAAGTGGTGAGGAAGAACCAGGGACATCAAACGGAACGGTGGAGCAGCAGGATTAACCATGGAAAAGCCTTTCCTGCCTGTGGCACAGGGGCGGCAGGGCTCTGTGGCCCTGCTCAGGTGAGCCCAGAAGGTGATTCCCTAAACTGCCAGCTCACAAATCCATCAGGGAATGGAACACAAAGGAACAGATGGGATCCGTGGCTGGGGAAGCCTTCGAACAGGAGCTTCCTTGTCGCTGCTGGAGGCGACACCCGGGGCAGCTGTAAGTGCTGCCTCGCCCTGCTGACAAAGAAACCCTTCCCTGGCACTCGCCAGCTCCAGCGGGTGTCCAGGCCCAGACCAGGACGCATCCCGGCTGTTCCCGGGAGCAGGATCCCAGGGAGACATGGAGGTGCAGATAGGAGGTGCAGTGCACAGATGCCTGGCATCAGCACAGCTCCAAGCTCAGGAGCAACCCCCGAGACTTGCAGGGAATGTGGAGCCCTCCTGCCCCTGCTCCTGCTCACGGCGATGGCTCCGAGGCTCGTTTTGTGTGGAGATGCCCCTTGCAGGTCACCCGAACTTCCTCTGGAGCCGAGTGTGCAGAGCGAGGCAAGGGAAGGGAGAGTTATCTCCTGCCGGAGTAATTACTCCTTGTTTTGCCAGATAATTCTCCGGGAATTTGAATGTGGCCATTTCCCTGCTCCTGCTGCAGCTCTGAAGATTGTGCTGCTGTCATATGTGAGTTCTTATCGCTTATCTCTGCTCTTTTATCTTTGCCACTCATTTCAATGCGTTTAAGGCTCCGTGCAGAGCCTTGTCTGTGCTCCAGGGAACATCCGCACAGCTCCCAGGAGCTCGCCTGGCTCCTGACGGGACTCAGCAGCCGCTCCAAGGTGCCAAAACCCTGCCATGAACCCGGAATGTGCTCCAAGACCTTCAGCAACATTTTTTATCAAACGTTCAATCCTTCCTGTCCGGGTTTTCCCTGGGATATTTGCCATCCTGGCTCTGGCAGTTGAGCTTTGCACCCAGGCGGGCACTTGGCACTGCTGGGCCTGGGCCTGGCACGTGGTGTCCGAGTTCTGGTGGTCCTGGGAGCTGGAAAATCAGGATTTTGAGGGGTGGTGGGGTCAGCCCAGGGTGTCTGTAGGACCAGAGGAGACTTCGCAATGGCAGGCGAGAGAAAGGTGGGACTGTGGGGGGGCTGGCAAAGGGGGCCAAGCCCACCCGAAACCCCCCAGGCAGCTGCAGCTCCAGAGGTGGTTCCAGCCCCATTCGCTGCCCCCTCACACCTCCATCTCCTCCAAACTTCTGGACAAACAACCCTTTTACTCTCTGGAATTTGTCCTTGCTCCCTTTCCCTGAGGACTGGGCTCGGTGCTGCCTGGGGGGTCTGAAAGGGAGGCCCAGGTGGAAAATTCCAAGGGCTAAAGCCCCTTCCCATCGGGAGATGCAGATCCAGGCTCCACACTGGGCTCTGGAGAGATCCAGGATGTGTCTCCCGGAGCTCTGGGGGGGCTCTCCCGGCGGGGGCTCCCCGTGCCAGGTCGGATTTCTCCGTGGGGAGCCGGGAGCAGTTCCCGTGGCGAGGGATGGTTACGCACATGTCCCAGTGACACACAAACCCCGCCTCGGCACGCAGGTTTCCCAGTGCTCCCAGTATCCCGGCGGGGCTGGGGCCCGCAGGCCACGCAGGGCAGGGCTTGGAGCACACTTTGGCTTGGGAGCAGGATGTTCCACCCCTCCTGCAAATTAAAAAAATCTCCTGTGCATCCATCTCCTCCGCCTCGGGAGGCTTTTCCCAGCCGCCATAACGGATTTGGAGCCGGGAACCGGGAGATAAAATAATCTACTAATTGGAAGTGGCACCAAACATTTTGCCTCTTGCCCTGGCTGTGATCTCGGGGGCAAGTGGCTGGCAGCTCT
>NW_024580663.1:1710516-1711658 GCF_017639235.1 Corvus kubaryi | reverse complement strand
CCCCCCCAAAGCCCAGCACCCGGTGATTGTTTGCCTCAGGAAATGCCCTGTTAATCACTTGCTGTACGGATTTCGTTTCTCACCATTCTCCCCTCTTTATTTGCCGTTGTTTTTGTTCCTTTCTGCCGCTCCAGTGTTTCAGCCGCGTGGTGAAAAGGCAGAAACAACCTCAGGTTCTCAAGGATGCGAACAATCCATCAGCTCCGGGCCTCACAATGGGAATCCGCGGGAGCAGCTGCCTCGGGTTTGAATATCCCTCGCCCCAAAGGCTTGACCAGGGGACAGAAAAAGCACTTTATTCCCAGGAAAAAGAGGGAGGTCAAGGACACAGAGGGGGAGTTTTTCCATTCGAGATGCTTGCACTCGAGCTGCTCCTCTGGTCTCCTTTTCCAGGGATTGAGTGGAGCGGGTGAGCCACCTGATGCGTTTGGAATATCAGGACAAAACAGCCCAGCTGTGAAGTGCCCCTTTCTCCCCTAAAAATAACCTGGAGGGTTGAGCGGGGCACAGCAGAGACCTCCAAAGTCAGGGAAAATGCACTTCCCTCTCTGTAGGCAGTGCCAGGATCAGATTCCTGATGAAAAGGATTTCCCACTGGCACGTAAATCCAGCTGCCACAGTCCCTGGGCAGGGAGAACAGCTGGGAGCCAGACAAGCCCTGGAGAGCAGATTTATGGGGTTTATGCTTTGCCCACCTCCCGCTGGGCTGGGACAGGCCATGGTGCAGCACAGATCAGTGCTTGGGTGGCTTTTCCCTGTCCCCACCTGGAAGGAAGAGCAGCAACCCCTGTGTCCTGCTTACTTCTCCCTTTTCCTCCTGAAATCCTGCCGAATTCCAACCCCAGTGCGGTGGGAGCCCTCCCAGCCCACCTGTGACAGGGATGAGGTTCCCATTACTGAGGGGCCCTTCCCTCGGGAGTGCTCACATTGCTCGGGGTGGGATTTCCCCATCCCCAGGTCCTGCCCAAAGCCTGCTCCTCACAAAGCGATGGCCACCTTCCTCCGGCTGGATATTTGCCATGGGAATTGTGGAACTGTAGAGAAAAGTCACCTGGACCTCTCTCCATCCTATAAGGAAAGGCTGAGGGAATTGGGATTGTTGAGCCTGGAGAGGAGAAGCTTTGGGGTGACCTCACTGGGGC
>NW_024580663.1:1697875-1710116 GCF_017639235.1 Corvus kubaryi | reverse complement strand
AGGAATTGTTCCCTGGGAGGGTGGGCAGGCCCTGGCACAGGGTGCCCAGAGCAGCTGGGGCTGCCCCTGGATCCCTGGCAGTGCCCAAGGCCAGGCTGGACATTGGGGCTGGGAGCAGCCTGGGACAGTGGGAGGTGTCCCTGCCATGGCAGGGACAGGATGAGCTTTAAGATCCTCTCCAACCCAAACCACTCCATGATTCTGGGATGATCCTGATGCTCCATGAGCTGAAATCACTGGCCTGGGTTTCTCCATGCTGGGATGCACAGGGCATTCCTGGCTCTCCATGACCTTGGAGTTGTTCCCTGCTGCCAGCCCAGCCCTTGCAGCCCCATCCATGAGCTCCATCCCTGTTGGATCCAGCCCATTCCCACCCCGTGACCTTGCCCTGTTGAGGCTGGCAGGAAGCCAGGGCATCTCACCTGCCTCAGCATTCCCAGCTCATCATTTGACACCCACACCCCCAGGATCCATCAAATCGGAATATTTGTTCCATTTGCTGCCTCCTCCCCTCGAGCAGGGCCTGGAAACAGGAGTGGGAGCCGAGTGAAGCCGGCGTGAAGGGGCTGGGAATTTGTGTTCCGTGGATATTTGTGTGGTAAAGTTACAGATCTGCTTTTCCCCATTTGCAGTAGCGCCGCTCAAATATTTGTGGAGCCTGAACGCGGCCTAATTGAAATTCACTCGGATTCAAATTAATATTCATGATTTTTCCCCCCCTCTCTCCTGCCTTCCACCCTTCACTCGGCTCTGAAGGGAAGCAGCTCCCTGCTGAGGAGGGGACAGCTGGAAGCTGGGAGGCTCCTGGGAGGGTGAAAACTTTGGCAATCCGCTCGGAATTTCTGGAGGCAGCCACACGCTGGATGTCAGGATTGACAGGAAGGTGTTGAGCTCCGTCAGGGAGTGCTGGAATTTTGCAGCCCCTCCCTCTGCGTCGCTGCTCGCTCCACCTGCTCCTTGTCCTTGGATCCAGCTCCATCCTGCCCTCCTCCATCAGCATCCCTCAAAATTCCCCCCGGGCCGTCAGCACAGAGCTGGGACTTCTCCAGGAGGGAAAGGCAGAGATTCGGGGCTGTCTGCAAGTGGAGAGGGATTTGGGGATGGGTCTCATTTGGAGCTGGCTGAGAGCTCAAACCTCAATCGTGTAATTTCTATTTCAAAGGTGAGCAGAACGTGCTGAAACCCCACACCCCTATAAAACATCCTGTTCCCAGACCTTTCCCACTCTTCCCTGTCTAGGCAGCCTGCTGCTGCCCGTCTGCCACCAAGGAAATCTTGCAGGGGGAGATCAGAGCTGGCACAGTCAAACCTCCCCCAGCCACCCAGGAAACACAAGACATTTCTCTTCTTCTCGGGAAAACATGGAAATTAAATTGGAAGCGCTACATGGATGCAGCTCTGCCCAGATAAACTCACAGGCTGTCAGCTTGCAGATGTTCCTGGCTGCTGGAACATCTTTTCTCGGGCTTTTCCCAGCACCCCAGGGATTCTGGAAGTGCTTTCCAGCCTCTATTTATGGGCCCCAGTAAAGCACTAGCATAGAAATATTATAAACTCCGTATTTAACAAGGAAAATCCAGGAATGGGGAAAACGACCCAGGGGCACTGCAGTGTCTGACGGATCCTGGGAGGGAATTCAGGCACACGGTGCCCAGAGCAGCTGGGGCTGCCCCTGGATCCCTGGCAGTGCCCAAGGCCAGGCTGGACATTGGGGCTTGGAGCAGCCTGGGACAGTGGGAGGTGTCCCTGCCATGGCAGGGGGTGGAAAACAAACACAAAACAATCTCTCTCCACTCCATTCCAACCCAAACCATTCTGGGATTCCCTGATTTCAGAATCATCCCAGATGATTTTTTCCCAAAGATGGGATTTTGCTGCCACTGCCTCTGTGCAGAGTCACAAATACACTTTATTTTCCATTTGACTTTTAATCTTTTTTAGGCCTCCTGGCTACAAGTCCTAAAGGAAAGGGAGGCAGGAGCAGCAGGGAGCCCGTTTGCTCCCCAGGTGTGGGATCAGCAGCAGATCCAAGGTCTTTGCAGGACAGAGCCTTTACAGCTCCCAAGCCATCTCCCTTCCCTGCCTCGGCCAGCACAACAGGAGCCAAATTTATCTCCCCTCTAAATACCAGCAGAGCTGAACGGGGATTTTTAAAAGTCACCGAAGTGTTCCAGCCCTCCTCATGTCTCGGTGGCACTTGCAGCCCACAAATCACCGGGAGGGCGTCCCGAGCCCCGTGTTTGCATTTCCACACTTGGCTGGAGATCGGGGCTGTGCCCTCAGGCTGGAAAAGCCCCACATGATGGAGTGCAAAGGACAGCAAGGGATGCCCAGGGTTTGGAAAATACCCTTTATTTTAGGGCTGGGATTTTATCCCAAGGTTTCTCCTGGAAATCGCTGTCTAAAGCAGGGCTGGGCTGCAGCTCAGGGGTCCCTCAAAAGCAGGAAACTCTCCTGGCGACAGAAGCTGTGCAGGACCTCTAAAATAAAGGGTGTTGTCACCAAATAAACCTCCTTTGAACTCCTCGAAGGTCTGAACCCCAGACCCAGTGGTGGCAGCGGTGTGGGGAGAAGTCCCAAGCTGGAAAGATGCGTCCAGGCTAGAGAAATCACCCGGAATCCGGGGTGTCTTCCCCAGCTGGGTGTGTCTGGGCTTCCTCTGAGGAAGAGACCTTTGGAGGAAGATCCTATGGCTGTGGGGTAATCCAGGCTAGCAGGGAACTCCCTGTCCTGACCCCATCCTACTTTTCTTAGGGTCAGGGTGGAAAAAATTATAACTGAAGGCACAACAAGCTGGATTTTAGGGAGGAGGCTTGCGGGGAACGGAATAATTCCATGTTCTGCACCGTGAGAGATGAGTCAAAGGGCTGGGGACACACTGACTCCTACCAGAATCATTTTTCTGCCTCAACACCTTTTCTGTCTTTCCACTTTGGCTGCTCTGCCAAAGTCTCCTCTGGGGAGATTTGCACAGGAGCGCCAGGCAGGAGGTGCAGAACCAAGACAGCTCCTCGGCTGCTGCCACCTGATCCCCGTCACCCTGGAGTCCTGCAAAGAGCTTTCACAAGGGCCTGGAGTGACAGGACAAGGAGGAAGGGATTTGGGGTGAAAGAGGAGAATTTTAGATGGGGTATTGGGAAGGAACATCCTGTGAGGACGGAAAGGCCTCAGGTTGCTCAGATCCCTGGAAGTGTCCAAGGCCAGCTGGAGGAACCTGGGATAGTGGAAGGCGTCCCTGCCCGTGGCAGGGGTGGAACTGGATGGGATTGAAGGTCCTTTCCCACACAAACCACTCTGGGATTCTGGGATAAAAGGAGTTGGCAAGGAGCAATCCAAGCTGAGGTGGATGCCCCGTGCCCGTGTTCCCTCAGCATCCCGAGGATGGATCACAGCCAGCAGGAGCTTCACCCTCCTACAGCCCTGACCACAGCTCCTGTGCCTGGCACCTCCCAAGGCTCTGCGGGCAGCACCTCCTGGGTTTCCCTGTCCACAGACCCGGCATTGCTGCTGCCCTCCGGCCCTCTGAGCCCACCGAAGCTTTCCCAGCGAGGAGCACTGTTGCAGCTCAGCCTCTGCATTATTCGGTTTCTTCAGCCCCTGAATGTCCCTCCCAGGCCCAGGCACTCAATATTCTCTAAATTCCCTATTTGCACCAGCACCTCTTCATTTGATCCCTTGATCCTCAACAGCAGCTCACCTTTATTACCAGCACAGAGCAAGTCAGGAGCAGGCTCCTCCCGACATCCCCCGAGGTGAGAACTTCTGAAATGAAATCATTTCACTCCTCAGCTGTGTCCTCATCTTCCTTAATTGTTCCCTTGAACTCCCGGGGAGCCAGCAGAGCTGCCTGGTTCCTTTGCAGCCTTTCCTGTTCCTGCCAGACTTGAATGACCCATTGTTTGTTTCCATTCCTTGCCATTCCTTGCCGGCTTCCTGTTTCCCCTCTTTCATGCCGTATTTTCTGTTCCTTGACCTTGTGAAGTTTGGATTTGAAGTTTTTGAAGGGCCATTGTGAGGCCCAAACACCTTCCTGAGCTCTGCTCTGTACCTGCCTTCATCCCGGCCTTCCCCTGCTCCCACCCACGCCAGGTCCAGCCCCTTTGGAACTGAGATTCCTGCTGGGATCTCATTAATTGCAATTAAAGCTGAGCTGGGGGTTGAGCACCTTGCAGGAGGTGTTTGCCCTGTCATCCTCAAAGAGCATCCACGCCAGATTTGGGGATTTCAATCCCTTGGGACTCTTGCTGCCACCCTGGTCCCGTTGGCGTCGCCGTGGCGGGGTTGGAGCCTCCTCTTTCCCAGGGATAATGAAAATCATTCCATCCCAAAGGAGCGAATCCAGTTCCAGCCCCATTCCTCCCACAACAAGCGCTGCGCCCGCCGTGTGCCGGGGAGCGGGGCTGAGCCGGAGCCGCGGAATGAGCGAAGCTCCGAAATTCCATTCCGTGCATTATTGGGACTTAAAAAATTATGTCTTATTCATCTATTGATGACAGTGGCCTCTTGGGTGTAAATTGAAGCAATTACGAAGGATCATGCAAATTAATCAATTATTTTCAGATTATTACACTCGAGCAGAAGTCTTGCTCTTCAATTTAGCTAAATTTTGCCTCTGAGTCAATTTTCCAGCCTCCAAATGAAGCTACTTATTAGCTCAGAAGATCTGGGCAAAGGGAAAAAAGTTCCACCCAGCACTTGGATGGCACGAGGGGTCATTTTGAAAAGGGTTTCACGCAGAAACTGGGATGTTTAGGAGGTTCAGAAGGGCCAGGCCTGATCCCGGTGGGAGCAGGATGTTTGGGACCGTGGAAAAGGCGGTGACAGAATCCCGGCTCCGTGCGCAAATCTGGTTTAATAGGGGATCCCAAGGCTCCCAGCAGTGAGGGACAGAGGGGACACCACCCTCCGAGGGGACAAAGCCCCTCTGCTCCCCCTTGCCTGGGGTGGATCCTTTGGGAATCCACCACATCCTCAGCTCTGGGGTGTCCCATGGAGGAGGTGACACCAACCTGCACCCCCAGGGACTCCGGGATGGGGATGAGACCCCTCCAAGCTCCACAGCTGCTCCTGCCCAGCTCCCAGCGTCCCCTGTGTGCCTTTAATTGCCCATCCCTAATGGATTATCACGGCTCTCCCAGCCTCGCCCAATTAATGCAAATTCCAAGGAGAGCTAAAAGGGAATGAAATGAGAATCAGGAGCGGGGCTGGGAGCTCTTCCCTGGGATCTCACCCTGCGGATGCTGGGCAGGCAGTGCTACATCCCACCACTGCCAGCTGGGGAAAATCCCTGGAAAACTCTTCCCAGGAGCTGTTCCCGCTGCCGTGCTCTGCCCACATCCAGGCTGAGGGGCTGGAGGGTGGCTGAAAGCTTTGGAGTTTGGATTTAAGTGATTCTAAACCAGCTTTGGGTTTATAGCTAATAAGACATTAGTATGCTAATTAAATTATCCACGGAGTGGTGTAAAGAGGCCTTCCTGAAGTTTAATGGCTGTGTAAAAGGTAACTCCGCTCGCGATGTAATTAATTCATGGAACAATAAATGGAAAATTAGATTCTTATTAATATCGGAGAGGCTTTTCCCGCATCAGGAATGGAGGCAGGGGGCATCGGTCACTTCTGTTTTCCGTGTGGGATGAAGGAAGTGGCAGCTCCTGAGTGCAAAGCACCATCCCTGCACCCACATCTGCTCCAGCCAGGCCCAGGTTTGCTCCCTCTGGAAAGCTCCCACATCCCATGGGATTCCTCTTGCAGCACACGGGGCCAAGGAAAGCACCCCCACCATGAGCTTTCCCACACTCAGGTGAGGGGTGAGGGACTTTTGAAGAGCAGCAGGACAGGAGATCTCCCTCAGGAAAACCAGCCCTGCCCCGGACTCCAGCGACCAGGAGAGAACCAACATTGGCCCCTCTGGAAAAAGCAGCTTGTCCCACGTCTTCCAAGCTCAGAGAGGGATGCAAAGCTGTGGGGTTTTGCTGGAAAGTGGGAGGTGTGACCACAGAGCTCCAGGAAAACTCCTGTGTCCATCAGCTGCCCGGCACAGCTGTGCCATCTGCTCGGAGCATCCCGGAAGGGTCACGCCTCCAGCTGCTCCACTGCCCCACGGCATGGGAACAAATCCCTGAGCGCAGAAGCTGCGTTTCGGCTGCACTTCAGGAGGGAGGTGCCAGGTTTTGAGCCAGAAGTTGCAGGGTCTGGCGCAAACAAAACCTTCCCTGTGCCTTCTCCCAGCGCGTGGTCAGCATCCATCGCTGGAAGCCCTGCTGGAAGCCAGGGATGAGTGACCAAGCACAGCTGGGGAGTTTGTCCGGGGAGGACGCGGGATGGGAAGCCGTGCCACGGCTTTCCCCAGCTGCGGGGTCCCGCTGCCGCCTGCCCTTCCCGATGGTTGCTGCTCCTTCCCCAAAATTCCTGGGGAGTGGTTCAGGAGAGAGCTGAGCACGTTCCCAGATCCAGAGGGACCCCAGGCACCGCTGGGCTCCCATGAAATACCCCGGGGGAAGTGAGGGAATTCCAGTGGACCAGCGACCTGCAGAGCCTTTGCTCAGCTTCCCTGGTCATTAGCAATTAATTACCTTTGTGGCTGGCTCACTAAGGCATCCCAGCAGTCCCGTGGCACGGAATCTGGAAGTTCCCCGGGGGGAGGCGGCTCCAGCTCACAGCTCGCTGCTCCACAAAGGGCAAACCTCGTGTCCCCCCAGCCCTGCTCCCGTTCCCTTGTGGATCCCAGCGTGCCAAGGAGAGCCAGGCAGGCAGGGTTGGATGGACAACGGGCAAAGCCAGGTTTGTCCTCTCACCAGGGCCCTGTGACAGCACCTTATCAGCTGATAAGAGTGGGCACAAGGACAGCAGGACACAAGGACAGCAGGACACCTTCCTGTGGCTGCAGCTTGGTGAGGCTTGGGGAGCGTCCTTTGAGCTGTGCCCTGCAGCCTCTCCCCAGCTCAGCCCACAGAAAGCCCAAACAGGACACGGGGCAGCCACCAGTAATTCCCAGTTTGAGGACAGAGACCACCCCAAGCTCGGCAGGGTCCTGCCCGTGCTGGGGAGACAGCAGCCCGGGCGTTCCCCAGAGTGACATCTCCCTGTGCCACCCCCTCTTCAGCAGCTTTCCCTGGGTCCCCTCTGACCCCTGCTCCAGGCTGGGTCACTTCTGGAGTTATTCCCCCTGGGAATGAATCCCAGCACATCGGCAGGGGCTGCCCAGGGAGTTTTGGAGTCCCCATCCCTGGAGGTGTCCAAGGAAGGCCAGGACGTGGCACTCAGGGCTGGGGACAAGGTGCGGATCAGGCACAGGTTGGGATTGATGCTCCTGGAGCTCTTTTCCAAGCTCGGTGACTCCGGGATTGGCAGGGCAGCCTTTGGGGCAGAGCTGGCTCCAGGAGCTGTGGCTGCAGTCCCTCACGAATCCCAGGGCTGGGAAAGAAGAAAGCAGAGAGGCACACGAGGCCCTCAGTTGTCACCAAACCGGGGACATTGGCAGTGGAGGCTGTAACAGCCTGGTTTTTTCTGCCCCTGAGCTCAGCTGGATCCGCAGCACTCTCAGACTGCGAGAAAATCAACTCCCCTGCAGGGCACAGAGTGTGACACGAGCAGCAAATCCTGGCACAATCCCGGGCTCATCCAGGGAGATGGATGGGAGGTGGGCTTGCAGAAACGTCTGCAGAGCGTTCCGCAGAGCCAGGCTCTCCTCGGGAGGATCCCTGCCCAGGGATCGGTGCCCAGCCTGCGTCAGCACTGCCCAGGAATTGCTCTGCAGGAATCAAAGGGATGTCGGGGTGGGAGAAATCCCTGCCCCAACAGCTTCGTGGCCCCACGATGGCAGCAGCGTTTCTGAGCTGCCAGGGAAAAGTCATTTTGTCTTTTCTCTGGTTTTAATTTGACTGTCCCTGCTAATAAATTATCCTATTAGGACAGAACCGTATTTTCTGCTCTCGGAGCCTTTCTCTTTGCTCTCCAAGCCCATTCAGGCAGACTTCAAATAAAACCCCTTACAAATCCCTGGCAAATCATTCCCCATCTCAGAGCGGAGAGGAGAAGCAGAATTCATTTCCTTTCCGCTCCCGCTCGCAGAAACCGCAGCCGCAGCTGCCCCAGAGAGCTGCAGGAAGGTTCATCCCCACGGGAGGCTGAGCGCAGAGCGCCGCTGGCAGCCCGGGGGTGGCACCGAGGGGACAGCGCTGCCCCGCGGGTGACAGTCCCTGCCCGGCGGCAGGGAGGGGGCACAGGCGCTGCTCTCCTCTCCAGGAGCTTTCAGGGCCACCTTCAGGAGGTTTTCATGGCATTTCCTGGCTGGGCTGCACAGGATTCCTGGAGGGAGAGGGATGGGGCTGGAGCTGGTGTGCTCCCATCTGCCCCCACTTTTAGGGATGCAGGAGAAGCAGGAGAAATCTGCAGGAGCTCTGGTTCCAGAGGGAGGCTCCGGCTCCTACCCTGAGCTGGAAAAGGGCAGGAAAACTCTTGGGAAGCGCCGTCCCCATCCATCAGCTGGGGCTCTGCCACTCCTGGAGGCAGGGAATGGCACTGCTGCCCTTTCCAGATCTGTTCCTTTAATTTTGGGGTTCTTTTTGCTGCCCTGAGCCTGCCCCCAGGCTCAAGCTGGGGAGCTGGCGCTGGTATCTGCACAAAACACCTTCCCGGAGTCTTCCTCACCTGCCTGAGCTCGGCTTCTCCAGAGGCACGGGGAAGCTTTTGTACGGTGCCACGTCAAGTGCTGGAGTTCAGGGAGATGAAATCTCCGGCATTTCCCTTCTATTCGCAAAAATAAATAAATAAAGGGAGCTGTTATCTCCTCCCAGAAAGGGGAGAGCAGCTTTATCTCACTTGATCTCCTGCTGGTGAAGTCCTGTTACATTTAATTCCATTTCATCGTTGTGTTCAGGTCCCTTCCTTCCTTCTCTGCTCCTGTTTCCTCTGTCCTAAACACTCCACACGATTTTAAGCCTGGCCTAAGACCTCGGGGTTCAATTTTTCCTCTCCCCTAACAGCAAGGCATTTGTTCTTCACTCAGATCATCAGATGGTATCAGATTTACTCAAAATATTTCCCTCCTCCTCCACACGCCTGTGACCCCATTCCCCCTGTCTGCACGTCTGTGTCCTTGCCCTGAGTGCAGAGAGAAAGCTCAGGAATCCTCAGAATTCCCAGCCCTCTGGAATAACTTTAAAAGCCATCCCAGGCTCTCTCTTTCTGTGCTTGTTGTGACTTCCCTGCCTGCTGGATCCCTGGCAGGTGCAGGGAGATGCTGCTCCCTCTCTGCAGGGCACGGGGGCTGTGATTGTCACCGCGGTTCAGATCTGTCACCGCGGTTCAGACCCGCCACGGGGAGCTGGGCTCTGGTTTGGAATTTGCTCCTGCAGGGAAAATTAATTTCTCCTCTGTGCTGATGCCTGGGTAATTTGCTGGCAGCCCCAGCAGGTTTGCAGCCAGCGGGAGGCTCTGGGCAGTGCCGGGGAGCAGAGGGTCACCCCCGGCCACGTCTGACGCCTTTGAGGGACGGAGGGGTGGGCTCGGAAAGGCTCCTGGTGCCACCGATCCTTCAGGAGATGATCCCTGAGTGAGGCAGATCCCACATGCCCAATGGAGAGAGCCACCAGCAGGAGCCTCGTCCCCAGCAAGAGGTTTTGATCCAAGTGCTTGACCCCTCCCAAATTCCTCCTGTGTGCTCCTTTCCCGGGAATCAGTTGGATCTGAGGGGTTTGTGGAGCTCCTGCCTCAGCTCCCAGCTCTGGGACACCACAACAGCTCCGGGAGCTGCTCTGCACTGGAGCCCCTGCCCAATCTCAAACACCCCCTGTGCTCCTTTTGGGGGATTTCCAACCTGAAAACTGCATGAACCTTCCCAAATTCCTCCTGTGTGCTCCTTTCCCTGGGATCAGTTGGATCTGAGGGCTCTGTGGAACTTCTGTCTCAGCTCCTGTCACTGGCTGTGGGACACCACGACAGCTCGGGGAGCTGCTTTGCCCTACACAATTCCATACACCCTCCCTTACCCCTTTTGAGGGATTTCTAACCTGCAAACTGCATTTTATTGGAATCTCAAGGGGAAGGCTTCGCTTTGGAAGCCGAGAGCTCCCAGCGTGGCAGGAAAACGGAACAAAAAGGATTTTCTGCTCCGCTCTCCTCCTGGCCACTGTGTCCTCAAAATGGGTCCTCCTGGCCTGCTCTGCTCCCAGCCAACACCAGGGAAATGGGTTCCAATCCCAGCCCCAGCCAAAACCAGGGAATTGGGTTCCAATCCCAAACCTGAGGGAGCTGCCAGTGTCCTGCTCCTCCCAGGGGTGCAGGTTTGGGTACCCCCCATCCCAGAGGGAACCAGCACTTCCTGGGGCGCAGCATGCACTGGGAGCTGTGCAACCAAGAGCTGCAGGATTCCGTCCTCCTGGGAAATCCCAAAGCACAAAGGAATGGGAGCACAAGGCTGGACATGCCTGACCAGCTTCCCGAAAAGACAGGGAAAAGTGGAGCTGGGAAATCAGCCAGGAGGGGACACCGGCAGCAGCCCGAGGAGCAGCTGGGAAACAGCAGGGAGGGAATGTCCGGGTCCTGGGATGCGCCTCACTCCTCAGGTTCTCTTCCCGAGGGAATAAACCCCCCCAAGGAGAAGGGAACATCCCTTTTCCAGTGGCTGCCTCAGTGCAGACATCACCAGCCCGTGGTGGCCCTGCCGCCTCGTTCAGGTGGGGAGAAAATCTGCCCAAGGGGTTCAGGGACTGCTGGGCCACCCAAAAACCCCGAGCAGGACATGGACACCCCACTGAAGGCACCCTGAGCCTTCCCAAAAGCTGGAAGCCTCGGAGAGGGTGGGAGGCAGGGGGCAGAGCCCCTCCTGCTCCCCTTGTGGGGGGCACTGGGTGATGACCAAGCCCTGTCCAGGATGGAAACAGCCTTTTCTGGAGAGGTGGCCCCATGGAATACTGACTCTACACCCCTGGAAGGGCTCAAGGCCAGGTTGGACGGGCCTTGGAGCAGCCTGGGATAGTGGAAGGTGTCCCTGCCCATGGCAGGGGCTGGGAATGGGATGGGCTTTAAGGTCCTTTCCAACCCAACCACTGTGGGATTTTAAGACCCTCGTGTGCTGTGGGTGTGAAGGGTCACTGCCTTCTCCCACGCTCTTCCAGGCTGTCCAAACAGCTCTTCCTCACTCAGGCCCCCACCCTGGCCCCCATCCCAGCTCCTTTCTGGGGAACAGCCCATTCCTGCTGGGAAGCTTTAACCCCAGCCTGGTGCAGGCCTGGCGGCCAGGATTAACCCATGCCCTGCAGGAAACCCACCAAACCCTCTGTCACCTCCTTCTGTCTGCCAGGAATGGGCTGGGCCCCAGTTCTGGGAGCAGAGAGGGCAAACACATGGGGAAGAACAGGCTGGAGAAGCCACACGGATGGTTTCAACCTTGGAGCAAGGTCAGGCCGCGTTGTCCCCGCTCACAGCAAGGCAAAGCAAATCCACGGTGTTCCGCAAATCTCTTCCTGGAACAGGCTCATTCCTTCCCAAGAATTCATTTCAGAGGGATTCAGTGGCATTGACAGAGGTGCCACTGGTAATTTCCCTGCTGATATTCAGGATGTTAACACTTCATCCTCGGCTCTGCAAGTGGGTTACCCTGAGAATTGCTCTGCGCTTCCAGCGGCAGAGCCGCAATTGTTTTGGGATGTGGCTGTTCCCCAAAGCTTGGGGTTCTCCAGCAGCACCGGGAGCTGATAACCCCAGCAGTGGCTTGGGGCTCCTGGGGCTGAAGACATCAAAATCCCTGGAAAGCTTCATGTGGGTGCCAGAGCTCCTGCCGTGAGCTCTGAGGAAAAGTGATCCTCCTCCACAGCAGGGGCTGAGGGTGTCACTGAATCCCCCGCAGGATCAGAAAAGTGGGGAAAAGAGATGAAATCTCATTTTTGCTGACATGAGGAGTTGCTTGGGGAAAGAGGGCTCCTGGCTGAGGCACAAATCTGTCCCACATGGGGTCTCCAGGCAAGGCCTGTCCTCAGTTAAACGCTCAGCAGAGAGACCTGGCACAAGTGAGGAGGAGGAGGAGAAAACCTCACTGGATTTGGGTTGCAGGTCCTGGGGACCTCCTTGTCCAACTGGAGCTCACCCAGGGTCCAGAGGTGGCTGCAAATCCTGCAATGCAGAGCAGGGCCCACCCTCTCCTCCTGTGCCCCTTGAGCAGAGGTTTGGAGCCAACAGCTCCCTCCACACCAAAGATTCCTGGTGCCCCTGAGACCCTGGACACTCCTGGTGCCCCTGAGAC
>NW_024580663.1:1692192-1697865 GCF_017639235.1 Corvus kubaryi | reverse complement strand
GACCCTGGACACTCCTGGTGCCCCTGAGACCCTGGACATTCCTGGTGTCCCCAGCACTGCTGGACACAAGCCAAGCCACGTGCAGGCCAGTGTCCCCGCGGGGTCACCCATCTGCCTGCTCCGTGCCTGCCGCAGATTCCTCGCCGTGTCCTTATTGCTGTTAATCCCTCTCTAAATACTTCGCTTACAAGGGCTGACAATCTTGTAAGCTGTCCCCAAACACATCTGTCCAGCGCTGTCCCTGTGCGACTGCGGGGCTGCTGCAGCCTCCCTGTGCTGCATTCCGAGCTGCAGTGCAGCTCCTGCACCCCACGGTGCCCACGACAGGCTGAGGATGCTCTTCCCTGTGTAAAACGGGAACCTCTCCACCCCTTGTCCTGCTCTGCTCAAGGTTTCTGCTACGGGAAGCCCCCTGGGATCCCATTATTTCTGCAGCAAGGCTGGAGCTCGGATTGCTGCTGACTCCAGCCACCCAAGGATGTGGGAATGGCAGGCTGGTGCAGGAGGGGAGGGGGTGGGCACACAAAGCACATCACTGCTGTTAAACCCTCGTTACCCCTGCAGCCCCATCCCAGGAGAGCTCCTGGCACACGGCTCTCCCAATTCCAGGAGCAGGAGAGGGAGCTGAGGGCTCCGGGAACACGGGCTCGGGCTCTGCTCTAACGAGCTGACAGCAGCACCTCTCTGTTCCTGAGCTGCCAAACCCGCTCCTCCTGCCCTGCTCCGCACATCCACACCTCCCTGCCACCCTCGGATCGGGATCCTCCATTCCCAGACTGATGGGATATGGAGATGGCTGGGCTGGTGCCACACCCCAGCAAGGCCAGAGGTGCTGGGCATCCCTGGCATCAGCAGCTTCCTCAGCAGAGGGAAGCCTCTCCCTGGTCCTTCAGCATCCTCTGGGTGTTCAGGTGGCTCAAAGCAGTGGGGACACAGTCCCAGGAGGAAAAGTTTGGGAAGGACAGCCCAGAGACACTTCCAAAGAGCAGAGACAAGCTCAGCAGGAAGCACAGGCAATGCTGGGTTCTCACAGGGTGGGTCTGCCCATGGGAAAAGCCCAGGAGCCAAGGAAAAATCTCGGGAATGGGCCAGCAGTGGGGGCAATGGACCTCTCCCAGCTGGCACAGCCCGTGCCAGGGTGATGGGCTGGAGCTGATGGCTGTGGCACAGCATGGGTTAACAACATCAGCCTGTCCTCTGTGCCCTCAGACTGGTGTCCCCTTCCTTTGCTGCGTCCCTGAGGTCCTGGCCACGTCCTTCAGCACGGTCCCACTGTCACCAGGGTGGGTTGAGACCGACCGAGCACTGGGTCTGTGTGCCAGGGGTCTCTGCTTCATGCCAGGGACCCTTGCTCCATTTCAGGAATTCCTGCTCCATGCCAGGGACCTGTGCTCCATTTCAGGAATTCCTGCTGCATTCCAGAGAGCCGTGCTCCATGCCAGGGACCCCTGCTCCATTTCAGGGATCCCTGCTCCATGCCAGGGCCCCCCATTCCATGCTGGGCTCTTTGTCCCTGCCCAGAGCCATGGCAGGAGCAGCTCCAAGGGCTGTTCTCAAACCCCATCCCACTTCTCCAGGTGACTCCAGGTGGCTGCAGGGGTTCCCCAAAACCAGCCAGGCACAGGATCTGCTGTCAGGTGTGTCCTCTCCTGTCCCTCCAGACTCCTGCTCTCTCATCCCTGCTGTCCTATTCCTTTCCCCCCTCAGCTCCCACTCCCTCACCATGCCCAGCACTGGGGAGTCCCTGCACAAATGATAGGGACAAGGGAAAACAGCCTCAAGCTGCACCAGGGGAGGCTCAGGCTGGAGATCAGGAAAAGTTTCCTTGCAGAAATAGTGGCCAGACGTTGGAAAGGGCTGCCCAGGGGAGTGGTGGAGTGCCCATGCCTGGAAGCGTGGACGCAGCACTCGGGGCCATGGTCAGTGGTGGCCTTGGCAGCGCTGGGGGGAAGGTTGGAAAATGACCTTGGAGATCTTTCCCACCCTTAATGATCCTGTGATCCCGAGTCCTGTCCTCATCCCTCTGCCTGTTTCCAGGTTTCCAGAAGGTTTGTGGCACTTCCCAAGGTTTCTGGGCCCAGCCCTGCAGACACCCAGTGAACCACATCCTCCTTGGGATTCAGGGAAGCACGGAGGCCTCTTCCTGCAATTCCTCTGGGCCTGCAGCACTCCACAGCCGCAATTCCCAGCTCCTGCAGGGGAGGCTGAGCGCTGCCTGCCCCAGGCTGCCGCTCTCCAGGTGCTTCACTCCCAGAGAATTCGGCTGCTGGGTTGTTCCCCCCATAACACGGGAATTGCATCCATCATCACAGCTCCAGTCCCGTATTCCTTGGTGTTCCCCTCCACACTGGAGTTTGCACCTTCTCCCAGTTCGGGTTTGTCTGTAATTAATGTAATTTCTCTGCTGACTCCCCTCTTCCCAGCAATTACCACTCCAGCACTTGGAATTGAGCATCCCCTGCCCCCCAGGACTCCCGACTGTCCAGAGACATCCCGAGCCTGGGGAGATCCCTACACGGATGAGGAGCTTCTCCCATAAATCAAGCCCCAGGAATTATTTATTGCCATTCTTCCTATTTTGGGCAACTTTCTCCCTCGAAGATGCTGCTGCCGGTTGCCAGGCTGCAGCCTGAGTGGCAGGCACACCTCGGGCACGGCTGGAACACGGCTGGAAAACGGCTGGAATGCGGCTGGGACGCGGCTCCCAGCATCCAGCACCAGCAGCTTTAGTCTCCAGCATCTTTGCAGCAGGCTGAGTCCGCTTTCCCGAGATTCCCACTGAGATCTGCCCTCGACTCCAAGGATTCATTCGAACCCTTGGAGGAAGGGGGTCATTTCTGAAAGCTGGGAAAGGCATCCAAGAGTTAAAATCCTGCATTCCCACCAGGGCCCCAGCACAGCGGTGATAAGGCAGGCTGGAGTCTGGCAGAGTTTGTACCAGGATTTTTGGAGCAGCTATTCTTTCCAAAAATACGGAGTCATTCCTTTGAAGGGAAAAAAAAAGGGAAAAAAAAAAAAAAAAGAGGAAGAAAGGGAAAACACCGGAGCTGTAATCTCCTCTGTGCAGAGTTTCACCTTCTGCTGCTCCGTCCTTCTCCCGGCGCCGCCACTGCCAAGGATGCGGCAGGAGGGGAGCAGGGCACGGTCCCGGCCCGGCACGGCCACCCGCGGTGGCAGCGGGGCACAGGGACAGGGTGGTGGCACAGCGGGGCCACGGCCGCAGCGAAGTCCCAACAAACCGTGGTGCAAAGCCGACGCTGCAAAGCGCACGGACAGCGGCTTCACCTGCTGATTCCCGCATTCTGGGGCTCTCCAGGAGCTCTGCAGCGGGATGTGAGCCGTGGGAAGCCCTCCCTGCCCAGGCTGGCACCGCCTCGCCTCCCGCTCAGCTCCTCTCGGAGCTGCCCAGCCTTTCCTAAAGCTTGGGATTTGTAGGGACTGGCTCAGGAGCATCCCGGGGCTGCAGCATTCCAGGCGCGCTCCCTGGGGCTCCCTGGAGCTTTTCCCGCATCCAGGAGTGCTTCCCGTGGCTCGTGTGGCTGCGGAAGAGCCAAAGCGGGGGTGGGGGCAGAGAGGCAGAGGTGGCCCCGGCTCCGTTCCCTCAATCCCCTCAATTCCCTCGATTCCCTGAACTCCCGGAGCTGCCGCTCGTGCCCGCGGGCAGCGCCAAGGCCTTTCCCACAAGGACATCTAGTGGCACCGGGACACACGGCACACTTAACCTTGGCTGCAGCCTGGCCACCGCATCCCTGCTTCCCTGAGATTCTCCCGGGCTCTCCCTGAGCTCCCTCCTGCCCATCCACGCTCTCCCGAGCTCAGGGAAGCGGCGCAGGGCTCGCCCGGATGCTCCTCCAGGGGACACCTGGGACTTGGCTGTCACCGAGGGGAGGACACGGCCACCAGCGAGGCTGAGCTGCTGCAGAGTGGTGCAAGTCTTGGAATCACTTCGGCTGGAAAAGCCCTCCGAGGCCATGGAATCGTTAATTCCTGCTCAAAGGGGAAGGCAAAACTTGTGGAGACCTGTGAGAAAATCTGGGAGACTCCCGTCCCCTTGCAGGGATGTGTCACACAAATCCCTGCTCCTCTGGGGGCTGAATGCATCCCAGGCAGGCAGGGAGCAGGGGATGGTGCTGGGGGAGGGTGTCCGGCAGGGACGGTGGCACCAGGACAGCACAGACCTCACCCCGGGGCAGGGCATCCCAGTGTTCCTCTGCACCAGCTCCGGAGCAGCTGGAGAACTGCGGGAGGGATGGAGGAAAGGTGGGAAACCCTTGATGCTCCCACAGGGGAAGGAAGAGCTCAGAATTCCCGAATCCCAGAGTTACTGAGGCTGGAAAAGCCCTCCAGGGTCACCGAGTCCAAGCTGTGCCCGATGCCCACCTTGTCCCCAGCTCAGAGCACTGAGTGCCACCTCCAGCCCTTCCTGGGACACCTCCAGGGATGGGGACCCCAAACCTCCCTGGGCAGCCCCTGCCAGTGCTGGCAGAGACTTGGAATGCATCCAGTGCTCCCATTCCAGCTTCCAGAGACCTGCCAGGGACAAGGCTGGGGGCAGCAGCAGCACCTCAGAGTTCGTGTGGGATGTGCAGGGAGCTGGGACACGGAAAGCTCCTGCTATCCCAAGCCTTTCCTTTAGCCAGAATTTCAGTTTCTCTCGAGCTTTTTAAATGCTCCAAACCCCTTCCAGAAGCTCCGACAGGCAGGACATTGGATCATCCCTCCCAGACCACCCCAGAGCCCCACTGGACCAGCAGGGGAAGGTCTGAGATGCTCCAGAGGAGAACATTCCCAGAGATTTACGGGCAAGCAGGACCCACCTGCATCCAGCCCCACGCCCCGGGGGAATCTGAGGAACAGGGAGAGCAGCGCTGTGCCCCAGCAGGAATGGGACTGCATTCATCTGCTGCCCAAACATCCATCTCCTTCCCAAACAATCCTCTCCAGGCTGTAATGGCCATGGATGGCTCGGACTTGAAGAGCATTTCCATTACAGCAAGGGCATCATCTCCTGCTTTTATTCAAATGAGAGCTGTAATGAACTCGCTGCTGCCTAATTCAGACACTCCTCGAGCTGTTCTTGCTCTTGGTTTTGTTTTTCTGCTTTGCCATTTCATGGTCAACGTTTATGCATTGCTGTCAGGAAAAATTGCTTTAATTTTCCATTCTGTTTCAACAGCCTCTGCAAAAAACAAAAAGTATTATCCACTGAAGAGCTGTGAATTGACTCCATCTCGTATCCAGGAGCAGAGCTAACACCAAAAGGCATTCACTTGCATTTTTAATGTGCAGATGAAGTCAGAGAAATCACTGACTTAGAGGCGGCTTCATAGAATTTTTCTTGCTAAAGCATCTCCTGTACCCCCCACTCTGAGTCCTGCTCCTCCAGAGAACGGAGCTGTCACTTCTTTAATGATTTCCAGTGGCTACCAGGAACATTTTAAGGCTTAACATGAGTGATGCGGATGAATGAATTCCCAGACTTTGTCTGGCTTTTCATTTACGGTGTCACAATGAGCCTGGGCTGCTTTCCTCCCCTTTTTTTACCTTTTCACTGGTTCCTTACACTCTGCCTGGTGCCTGTGTGACTGAATGATTTGATATCCCCTGGGACCCCAAAATCCCCCTGTGCCCTGGGCTGAGCCCCAGCGTGGGCAGCAGGGGAGGGGGGATTCT
>NW_024580663.1:1690997-1692182 GCF_017639235.1 Corvus kubaryi | reverse complement strand
TGCCCAAGGCCAGGCTGGACATTGGGGCTTGGAGCAGCCTGGGACAGTGGGAGGTGTCCCTGCCCATGGCAGCAGGTAAAATAAGATTCTCTTTAAAGCCCCTTGCACCCCAAACCACTCCATGATTCCTTGGGCAAATGCAGCCGCCTGCACCAATCCCTTCCCCCTTTCCCTGAGCACAAAGCATCCGAGGCTGTGGTGTTGCCCTGGAAGCAGCAGCAAAGGCAGGATTTTTCCAGCTTCCCTGATTGCCTCTCCCAGCACAGCCTCCTGCATTCCCAGTGGTTATCCCAGGTTCGCCTCTGCTGCACCAAAACTCTGCAGGTTCAGATTATTCCGGGCAGGTGCGGGATCCCTGCAGAAAACACCACAGAAATGGATTCTTTGTCTCAACCCCCTGCCCTGGAGGAATTTTGTTGTTGTTTTTGCCTTGGGGAGCAGCTCACTGGAGGCAGAGCTGCCTGCACCCCCCCTTCCCACCAGGACTTGCTCCGTGGGGCCGCTGGGTGGGCGAACAATTCAGCCGGGGAGCCCTCGCTTCTTCCAGCAAAACAGGAATTTGTCTCGCAACAGCTTTTTCCTTGTCTCCCTTAAAATATTCCTGTTTTTTCCAGGAAAACACAAGAGCTGATGTGTGCCTGAGGAGCTGCCACGCACCAGGGATCTCCAGCTTCACCCAGCTGAGGGGCCCACAGGTTTCCTCCCTGCTGCCAAGTGGCTCCAGGGATTTTGGGGGCTCCAGGAAGCTCAGGAAAACATTAAAAAAACCAAAAGCAGGGCACTACATTTGCTCCCATTCTCCCATTTTTATTCCCCATTTTGCCACGCCCTGGTGGGGATTTGGGGGAGGAGGAATTGCTGGGAGCTGGTCCTGCCCTCCCAGGGCAGCAGCACAGGGGGAGCAGCACCTTGGGAATGTGGCAGGAGGGACAGCGAGGAGCTGCTGAGTTCCCAGTCACTGAGTGGCTCCTCACGGTGTCCTGCATGGCCAGAGGATAAGGAATATGGTGAGAGGATGAGGAATATGGCCAAAGGATGAAGAATATGGCCAAAGGATGAGGAATGTGGTGAAAGGAGGAGAAATATGGCCAGAGGATGAGGAATATGGCCAGAGGATGTGGAATATGCCAAAAAGATGAGGAATATGGCCAGAGGATGAGGAATATGGTGAAAGGATGAGGAATA
>NW_024580663.1:1686451-1690987 GCF_017639235.1 Corvus kubaryi | reverse complement strand
AGGAATATGGCCAGAGGATGAGGAATATGGTGAAAGGATGAGGAATAAGGTGAAAGGATGAGGAATATGGCCAGAGGATGAGGAATAAGGTGAAAGGATGAGGAATAAGGTGAAAGGATGAGGAATAAGGTGAAAGGATGAGGAATATGGCCAAAGGATGAGGAATATGGCCAGAGGAGGAGGAATATGGTGAAAGGATGAGGAATATGGCCAAAGGATGGAAGAACACAACTCTGACCCCTCCGGCATCAGCTTTGAGGGCCCCAGCACTGCCCAGGTGTCCCCCCCAAGCCCAGTGATCCCATGGAAGGTCCCCAGGGAGCGATGAGGGGGGAATCCTGCTCCGCCCATTCCTGCTGGCATTCCCGCACCACTGGTGACAGCGCTGTCACCAGCACAGGCGTTCTCAGCCCTACGAGGCTGCAGCTGAGGTGGAGTTTTCCTCTTGGATGCGTTTCCCAGGGATAACCAGGCAGGACGTGGGGATTTGCTCCGTAGGAAGCCCTGCCCTCGCTGTTCGACACCTCACGTGCTGGCCACTGGCATTCCCAAGGGATCCATTTCCAGGAATAGCACAGCAGTGCAGCTACACCTGCAAGGCTCTGCCTGGAAACGAAATATTCCTGCTCAGCAGACCCCAGGGATGAGCTCTCCCGAGGGAAGGGGAGCCAGGAGCTGAGGGCAGCCCCAGCACGGGGGTACCTCACCCACAGGATCCCACAGGATCCAAACTCAGCATTCCCAGATGTACTCAGGGATCCATCCACAGGATCCAAGGTTCATCCACAGGTGCAGAAGGAGATGGAGCCAGCCAGGAGTGAGCTCCTGAAAGACCCGAGGTAGATCCAGAGGAGGCACAGCCACTGCAGAGCTCAGGGGGGAAGGAAGGCTCAGAGCTGGTTCTAAAATTGATCCCGGATTTTAAGGTGTGGGGCAGTGTCCAGAGGAGGCGGAGCTGGACCAGCCAGCCCTGAGCCCTGCCAGGATCAAAGGCTCCTTGGGATGTTCTTCCCAAAGCCATTGGAAACCCCCTGGGATTGGTTTTCCTCCAGAGTTTTCCTCTGAAGATGAACATCTGAGGCAGCTGGAGTTTGAAATGCACCTTGGGCAGCGGAGGCAACGCCAGGAGGAGTCAGAGGAGAGCTCAAACACACCTGATGCCAACCCAACATTTCCTACAGCCAGGGTGAGCTGGGGGACAGAAGGAGGAGGTGAAAATGGGGGCTGGAAACCCCTCAGACCCACACGGCTCTGCCAACTCAAGTCCCCAGGATGGACAAACTCTGAGGGACACTTGACCCCGAAATTTGGAACACCTGCAGTGTCCCCATGGGAGGAAGCCCCCGTTGGTGCAGGACAGGTGCTCACCCTGAGGTCAGCCCCCTGAGCAGGTGGGAGCGGGCAGGACCCTGTGTGCAGGCATGGAGAAGGGGATTTCCCTCATTCCCGCATGGATGAAGGGCACCGAGCCCATAACTTGTGTTCAGACGGGAGCAAACGTCTCCAACTCTCACTTCGAGATGGATTCAGCACATCCCAGGTAAGCACTTCCAGGAGTTAATTACCTTCCCTGTGAAACATTGCCGGCTTAACTGCCACTGGAATTATTCTTCCTTCAGCTCCACCTGTCACCACGGAGTCCTGGCTTTGTCTGCTGGATTAAAGGACCCTCTGCTATCAAAAATCTCCTCCCTGCAAGTACTTAGAGCCCATGATCAAGTCACCTCTCAAGTTGCTCTCTGATGAGCTAAATAGATTGAAGTCATTAAGCCTATCATCACCCAGCAGGTCTGCCAGACCTTTTCTCAGTCTTCCAGCTCTTCTCTGAGCTCCCTCTAATTTTTTTTTTAATCCATGATAAAAGTGTGGATGCCAGGATTTGATACAATAGCCAGTAATGCTCTCCCGACACTTTTCCATCCTAATAGCCCCTCAGAATATAGGATGGTCACATGAATTATAAATTGGACTCGTGTCCTGCTTATCTGGCTCCCTAAGCCCCCATCTGCACCCTGCATTTGCTGAAACGTTCCCAAATCTCCTCATGTGGGTGACATCTTTTGTTGCCAGAGCTCCAGCACTGTCCCTTTATTCCTGAAGGGCACATGGATCGTTCATATCCCACCTTCAAACCAGCTCAGGACTTGGTTCCTCGAACAGGGGTTTCCTCCCACTCTTCCACGTGTGGGTATAAATCATGGAATCATGGAATGTCCTGGGCTGAAGGGACCCACAGGGATCACCCAGTCCAACCCCTGGCCCTGCACAGACACCCCAGCAACCCCACCCTGGGCACCCCTGGCAGCTCTGGCAGCCTCGGGGCCGTGCCCATTCCCTGGGGAGCCTGGGCAGTGCCCGGCACCCTCTGGGGAAGAACCTTTCCCTGCTCTCCATCCCAAACCTCCCTCTCCAGCCATTCCCTCCTTCCCTGAGCTCTGCCCTCAGCTCCTCTGCTGCAGCTGGACCAGCCCAGTGCCCTCAGCTGCTCCTCGGGCGGCCCCTCCAGACCCTTCCCCAGCCCCGGCTCCCTCCTTTGGACACTCTGGAGCAGCTTTGGATCTCTCTGATGTTGTGGCACCCAAAGTGCCCCAGCACTGGAGGTGAGGCTGCCCCAGCCCAGAGCAGAGCGGGACAATCCCTCCCTGGGCTGCTTCCTCGGGACAGAGATGTCCCTCCTGGCTCCCTGGCTCATCCAGCTTGCCATGGATCAGTCTCCCAGATTCCTTCCCACAGCTGTTTTCCAGCCTCATTCCCAGTCTCTCCATACACCCAGGGCTGCCTCACCACAGGCACAGAATCCCTCCCTTGCCCTTGTTAAACTCCACACCTTTGGTGATTCTCAGCCCTCTGCTTTATCCCGGTCTCCCTGCAGGGCCTCGAGGGAGTCACCAGCTGCTCCCACTTTAATTCCCAAACTTCCTCATTGTCCTTTTGAGTCCTGCACCCAAGCGGTTGATGAGAACGTTGATGACAACTGGGCCTAAATGGATTTAATTGTGGATTTAAACCTCTCCTGCTGCACTGAGTTTGTTCTTGGTGTTGGGGCATCTCCTCCTCAATCCCAGGAAATTCACACGTGGGAATCAACTGGAAAACTCTGCTGGAGACCCCCTGCCCTGGGAGAGCCGCTGGTTTATCCCAGGGCAGGGACTGAGCCCAGATTAAATGAGAGGCCCAACACGAACTCATCCAACCTCGCCCCACAGCCCTGAGCACCGCCAAAACATTCCAAAGGGAACAAGCTGTTTCCAAGAGTTTTCCAGCTGCTCCTTTCCCCTCCCAGCAAGGCGCTATGTAGGACACACAACCAGGGCATGAAATCTCCTCTGCTGACCCCTCTCTGAGGCCGCCGGGCCTGGTCTGGGGTAATTAACGGGGCCTCTGCTCCTTACGTGTCCTCTCTGGCTCCAGGTGTCCTGGGAAAGCAGCTGTGCCACGTCCGGCTGGGCTGGAGCACCTCGGGATGAACGGGAACATGGCGTTCCAGGGATTCCCACCAGGGATGGCAGAGAGGCTGTGCAGCTCCGTGACCCACTTCCAGCCCTTCCCATTCCCTCCATGGAATCTCCTTGGAGCACTCTGCACCTCCCTGGCGTCGAGGAGCCATTAGGGCTGTGTCTGCCCCGAGCCCTCCCAGCTGCCTCGGGATGCCGCTGCTCCTGACTGGGACATTCCCAAGCCGTGCCTGCCGGCACGAATGGAAGCCTGGCATGGCAGCCACATCCTGGAAGGCAGCTGGGAAACCAGAGGAAGTTTGGGATCGCTTGGATGGGCAGTGATTATCCCCGAGTGTCCTGCCAGCTGCTGATAGAGAGAGCCCTGGGAAGCCCCATGGGAACGATGGGAATGTCTCCACCAAATCGTTCCGAAGTGTGGATATTTTAGGAGGGAATGTGTGGAATCTGGTGACTGAGTGGGAATTCTGGGGTGTGCAGGGAATGGCAGAAGAGGAACATGGGAATGTCAGATGGGATGGCCCTGGATGAGCAGGTCCAAGACCTCAGGAAACCTCCATGGATTTCACTGGAATAATAAGCCCAGCCTTGGATGAGACCAGATTAAAACAAGGGCTGGATGAAGCCACTGAAGAAGGAAAAGCAGGAAATGCCCCATCCCTGGAAGTGTCCAAGGCCAGGCTGGAGCAACCTGGGGTAGTGGGAGGTGTCTCTGCCCATGGCTCATGGATGAGCTTTAAGGTCCCTTCCCACACAAACCAATCTGTGACTCTGGGCATTCCCTGAAAATCAAGACAGAGACTGGAGCCATCAAATTCCCGGGCAAAACACAAGGAATAAATCAGAATCAAGGAAGAAATCCAATGCCCAGTGACTCCCAGCGGTGACACAGGACAGACACACAAACCAGCACCACTTTTGGGATATCCCCAAAAAGCAGCACCTGCCCCATCCCAGGGAGCTGGGAGGCAGGAAGGGACCTCACAGCCAGCACCTGGAATGTCACCTGTGTCACACAAGGGCTGAGGGGATGACATGGAATGACACAGCCTGGAAGTTGTGAGGGCATGAGAGACCCCAC
>NW_024580663.1:1683728-1686441 GCF_017639235.1 Corvus kubaryi | reverse complement strand
CATGGAATGACACAGCCTGGAAGTTGTGAGGGCATGAGAGACCCCACATGAGGGAAATCATCCCCATTTTAGAGCAACCCCTTCCTCTCCCACAGGGAATGACACCGAACTCCAAAACCTGAGCATTTTTTGCTGCTGGGACGTTTCGATTCCTGATACTTGGATTTTCCTCTCTGTTCTAACAGATGATGATAACAACGATACACAACCAAACAATTGTCATCCTTTTCCCTAAACCTAAACCAAAACGTGCCCCAAATGTTCGGTTCTCAAGCACTGAAGCAGTGGGGATGTGCTGTCCTGGCCTCCTCCTGCCACTCCTCAGGAAAATCATCTTCCCCGTCTGAAAACCATGCCAGCTGCAGGGATGATGCTGAGGGCACCGAGCCTCGGGAGAATCTTTCTCTGAGGAAAAAGGAACATCACAGAGAAACGTGCCCGGCTACAGTCACAGCTGAGGGGGCATTCCAGGAATAATTCCAATGAAAAAGATTAAGGCCATGTGTTGTTGTCACCCAAACACTCCCCAGCTGCAGCCACACCGTGCAGTAATCAATTAGAACACTCCATTGAAATGGAATTAATTGCTTATTTAGTCTCTGGTTGTACAATTGTTTCACGATTTAACAACTTTGGAGGTTATTTTTGCTTCTGAGGAGACATCGCCCTTGCCCCGGGCAGCCTCGGATGTTGGATTTATCCGCATTCCCAGGAGTAGGGCAGTACCACCACTCCAAACCAGCTGTTTTCCCTACCCAGGAGCCTCTCCAAGCCCATGAAATCCTGGGAATTCTGCTGCCTCTCCTGTTTTAGCCGTACCTGTTGAACAGAGCATTTTGCCAAGGCAGCTTCACTTCCAACAGCCCCTTAACAGCATCAACATCCCTCATTTTCCTGGAAGCGCTGCTTTTCATGGATATGGCCCAACAAAAACAGTGTCAGACAAAGGGAAAAACCTCAGTAACGAAGTGCAGCTAAAGAAAATGACCACGACTTCCTTTATTTCATTCCTGACTTCAATTCCAGCCCCATTTTCGGGAGTTTGTGCCACAGGAACTTTGAAGTCTCTGCATTATTCTGCAGCAAGGGCACAAGGCACCCAAAATATCCCATCCACGATGCCAGGTTTGTTAGCGGAGGTGCCATTAATCATAAATCCCTTTGATTGGGCAAGGTCAGGAGCCCGCTCTGTATTCCGAAGGGAAACGCTGCACGTTTGGGCAGGATGAGTCCCCTCCTTCCCGGGGATGTGTCCAATTGAGGACAATGGGAATTTGCTGCTGCCCAGAGCTGCTGAAAGAGCCTCCCTAAATCTCCTTTCAGGCGTTGCTGTGACAAAACCCCAAGAGATCACAGAGCCCGGGTAATGAGAGGCAAAAAGTTACAGCGGGGTAATTACGGCATTCCAGAGGCACTTCCTGCAGGAATGCTGTCCCACACAAAGGCGCTCTGGCTCCCAGGCAGGGCTGGTCCACTCCTAATCCAGTTTTTTATCATTAATTCCAAGGAATCAGGCGTGTCCCTGTCCATCCCCTACCAGAGAGCAGCATTTTCCATGCTGGCCCGGCCGCTGATGGAAGGATGGAGAGGGAGCTTTTCCGAGGGCATGGACAGGGGGAATGGCTTCAGACTGAAAGGGATCATGTTTAGATGGGATTTTGGGAAGGAGTTCCTCCCTGGGAGGGTGGGGAGGCCCTGGCACAGGGTGCCCAGAGAAGCTGTGGCTGGCCCTGGATGCCTGGCAGTGTCCAAGGAAAACTTGGGAGCAGCCTGGGACAGTGGAAGCTTGAAGATCCCTTCCAACCCAAACCATTCCGTGATTCCAGAACTCTCTGCCTCTAAAATCCCCTTCCCCACCCCAATCCAGGCCCCATAGTGGACCTGCAGCCCAGTTCTGAGCTGCTGCTTGCGCGACCACCTTGGGTTTTGGGCTGCCAAGTGCAGCATCCGGAGAAACACAAGGATTGCATGGAGAGGTTTGGCATCCTGAGCGGTTCATCTGCCTCATCACCGAGGATTGCAGGTCAGGATCCGGGCTCCCAATGTGGTCCCTGCTGCTTGGCATGCACGGCTCATCCCTCCCTCTCCAATCACTGTGGAAGGCTCCCGAGGAGCTCGATGAGAGGCCATGAATAGCAAAGAGCTGCGCCGGCTGCAATGTGTTCAGCCCGAGGAGCAGGCGAGCGTATTCCCACTCCAAAGAAATCAGGGGGTATTCAGCAGGAGAACAAAAGGTGGAAATTCGGGAGAAATTGCTTCCCTCCAGGGCACGTGATCAGAGCCACCCTCGAGCCACCTTCCCTCTCCTGCTCGCTGTGCCCTGGGCGGCGGATCCGGGACGGCTTCTCCATGTCCTGGAGGATTCTCCATGTCCTGGATGGCTTCTCCATGTCCTGGAGGCTGCTCCATGTCCCAGAGGCTGCTCCATGTCCTGGGAGGCTTTTCCATGTCCTGGAGGATTCTCCATGTCCTGGAGGATTCTCCATGTCCTGGGAGGCTGCTCCATGTCCTGAGAAAGCTGCTCCATGTCCTGGAGGATTCTCCATGTCCTGGGAGGCTTCTCCATGTCCTGGATGGCTTCTCCATGCCCTGCAGGCTGCTCCCGCCTTCTCCTGGGTCACTCCTTGCCCAGGTGGCCTCCACCTCTCCAGACATGCTCATCAGTCGGGAAGGGAAGGGAAGGGAAGGGAAGGGAAGGGAAGGGAAGGGCAGG
>NW_024580663.1:1676966-1683718 GCF_017639235.1 Corvus kubaryi | reverse complement strand
GAAGGGAAGGGAAGGGAAGGGAAGGGAAGGGAAGGGAAGGGAAGGGCTCCGGAGCCAGCCTTAATTCCCCCTCGGAGTCCTGGAGCGGGCTGTGCACACGGATGAGCCTCCTCTGGCTCCAAGGAGAGCCCCCAGCTGGGATCATTCCCACACAGGGGCTCAGCCTTTCCAGGTGTCCCACAGGCAGCGAATCTCAGCAGCTTCCCAAATCCAGGGGCTGTCAGTCACCTGGATTGCAGGAGGTGACCCTCGGGGAGCACACGGCACTTGTCTCCAGTGTGTCCCATCTCCTTGGCAAATTATCATCGTTTTCCTCCCACTTCCCACTAATTCGGACACAATTTCTCTCTCTCTGTTCCCTTTCACTCCTCGGTTGGAGATTCAGAGCTCCAGCACAAGCACCTTCCCCAGCAATTGCCCCATCAGGCCTCGTCCAGCTGTTGGCAGCTGCTTTCCTTGTTCCCTCTGAGAGCAGAGGGAGCTTGGGGATGCCCTGGAAGTGCCCACGTGGGACATCTGTGCCCGTGGTGGTGCCTCAGGACACCTCCGTGCCCCGCAGCAGCGCTGCAGCACAGGAAATGATGGATAAATAAAGCATCAGGGCCCCAAACAGAGGCCTCGATCCCTGCAAAGTTATCAAATATTCATTTTCAAGCAGAAAAACAAATCAGTGAGAGTGCACAGGGAGGACGTGGTGTCCTCGCTTCAGCCCCTGCACCGGGCACTGCCCAGGGTGACCCTCAGTCCGTGTGGCCACAGCAGGGGCGGCCCAGCAGGACACTGGACAGGAGCCCTCTGGAGAGAGGAGAATCCTCCTCCTGCTCCTGAGAACCTGCCAGGAACCCTCTGCCCGGGCCTGACTCACCCCTGGATCCTCCACACTCTGCTTGGGGTTGTCCTGGTGCCTGATGATCCCATCAGAGGTGACAACACCACCAGGGGACTGACCACCCCATGCATGGACTGACCACCCCATCCATAGACTGACCACCCCATCCATGGACTGACCACCCCATCCATGGTCTGACCACCCCATCCATGGACTGACCACCGCATCCATGGTCTGACCACCCCATCCATGGACTGACCACCCCATCCATGGACTGACCACCCCACCAGGGGTCTGACCACCCCATCCATGGTCTGACCACCCCATCCATGGACTGACCACCCCATCCGTGGACTGACCACCCCATCCGTGGACTGACCACCGCATCCATGGTCTGACCACCCCACCAGGGGTCTGACCACCCCATCCGTGGACTGACCACCGCATCCATGGTCTGACCACCCCACCAGGGGTCTGACCACCCCACCAATGGTCTGACCACCCCATCCATGGTCTGACCACCCCACCAATGGTGTGACAACATCATCAGTGGTCTGACCACCCCACCAGGGAACTGACCACCTCATCAGTGATCTGATAACCCCATCAGTGGTCTGATAACCCCATCAGTGGTCTGATAACCCCATCACCATCAGGATCAAGCCATAATTTGTGTGATATTTCCATTGAATTCCCCTTTGCTGGAGAACCCCTTGGCTGAGGAGTGGGAATACATCAATCACCCACGGTGGTGGTACCTAGGGTGGCCCATCCCTCACCCCCGTAAAGAACCCAGCTCTGCACCCACTCATATTTAATATGGCAAATTGATGGGTTTTCCCTTCCTGCCTCTGGAACGGGACGTGTGAGGCCGGGGTGCAACAGGAGCCGGGGCACACGATCCACTGCCACTCCAGAGTGTCAGGATAAGAAACCTGCATGGAATCCCAGCCTCCCTGGGCAGCCCGCAGTGCCTGTGGCTGTTCCAGACACCCATTGGGGCTATGAAATTCCGTCTCTCCCAAATCAATGAACCCCACTGAAAGGCACCCATTCATTATTGGAGCTCCAGCTCGGCCTCGGTGGCGGCACAAAAACCTGGCTGAGAGTGACAATGCCACACCAGGGACAAAGGGTTGCATGGGGGACATCAGCTGCTCCATCCCAACCTGGAGACAGCATTTCCCACCTAAATAGCAGCTGCTTTTCCTCCAGTGCTTCCCGAAATCTGGACACATCGTGTTTGGGCACAAGGAATTGTGAGACTGGATCCAACAAAAAAGCAGCAGCTTTTGCTGCATGCTGCTTGTGTGGGAGTGGAGCAGCCAACACCATTCCTAGCCCCCTTTAAATCCTAAAAACCAAAGATTTCAGTTCTGCAGAGTTGGTACAGGCTTGCAGTTGCAGATTTCCTGCGGATGGATTCACCTCCATCCCTTCTTCAGGCAAAATCCTTGTCCAGGTCCTGATGGAACAGCACCTGCGCCAGCTCCCATGAATTCCTGGGGAGGTGTTTGCTGCTCCTCCTCCAATCCTGCATCCTGGTGACAAAGCGGATGAGGAAAAATCTCATCTTGATTTGTTTTTAATTTATAATTCCATTATTGTCTGTCACAGCTGCGGAGAAAAATTGGGAGTGCAGCCAGAACATCCTGACAATCCTTGATTTGGAATCTTCTGCCTCAGCTTCTCCGAGGGCAGGCATCCAAGTGCCAGTGTTGGCTGTGCAGGGCATTTCCTGGGTCAGACAGGGAAGGAACTGGATTAGCTGGGCCCTCGTGGGAAGATCTCCATGGAAATGAGGTTTTACTGGAATCTGCAGCACCCCTGGAGTCCTGTCCCTCTGTAGAGCAGGGATGTCTCATCCTGTCACTGCTGGTCCCCTGCCCTCAGCTCCCTCTGCTCTGCAGGCCCAGCACCACAAAAACCCCAAACCGAACCCCAGAACCAAACCAGCTTCCCAAACTATTCCCAGTCATCCCCATCCTGAGTG
Organism: Corvus kubaryi; assembly: GCF_017639235.1. Classification (NCBI taxonomy): domain Eukaryota; kingdom Metazoa; phylum Chordata; class Aves; order Passeriformes; family Corvidae; genus Corvus; species Corvus kubaryi. The sequence continues at coordinate 1,680,896 of NW_024580663.1, read as the reverse complement.
CCTGAGGATGCAGGAGATGCATTCCAGGGTGAGCATCACTGGAGGGCCTCATGCAGACCTCGGGATCCAGGTGATTCCACGATTCATTCCATGAGTGCAGGGAAGGTGCTGTCCCCTCACAAGGTGCCCTCCGAGGTGCCACGGAGCTGCTCGGACCCCACGGGGAGCAAGGTCCTGTTTTCATGGATTCCTGGGAAGTCAGATATTTTTGTGTTGGAGAAAGAGCCCTGGAAAGTCATTTAGACAATAAAGGAGTGACAGGATTTCCATGGGAGGAGAGATTAAGCAAAGTGGGATTATTTTGTTCGGCGAGGAGATGATTAAGAGGTGCCGTGATTGAAGTGTTTAAAGTGGCTCAGGGTTCTTATCAAATTAAGCTGTGCTGGAGATGGCTGGGCAGGCATCACTCAAGGGCAGAGCCTCTCACATTCCCAAGGAATGCTTTGGGATCCAGAGGACAATCCTGCATGGAGCCAGTGCCAGCAGAGCGAGGTTTGGGTGGGCTGGAGAGCTCCTGCTGCTCCCAGCCGACCTTCACCTCAGCACCGTCCTTTTTGAACATCACATCCGGCACACACCCATTTATCCCCTCCGTGCTCTCACCGGGGTGTCCTCACCCTCCTCAGCAGTGCTGTCCTTCTCTCCCGAAAATTCCTGACAAATCCTGGCCTTCCGTCCCCTCTCCTCCCCAGGAGGCACCACCAAAGCCAGGGGATGTGCTGAGGGCTTGTCCCTTCTCTGCATTCCTGCCCTGTTCATCCCTGCCTGGGCTTTTTCCTGCCTCCCCATCCCTCTTGTGCCACTTGGAATTCTCTGCCGTGCCCGCCGTGCCAAAGCCATGCCAGTCCTCCGTAACCTTCCGAGCAGCCGGAGTGCTTTCCTTGGATTAGCAGCAGATAATTGCTGTGGAGAGGGTTCACCGAGGGCCTTCCCACCAGGCCCGGCCCGAATTTCTGTTCCGGATCACAATCAGATCTGCAGCTCTCAGCCCTAATTACAAAATTGCCTCTTCAGCCCTTGATGAGCTGCAAATTCCATGCTGGATTCACCTTGTTCCGTGTGCTGCTCTCAGGAGCAGCATTCGGATGTGGAGTGGAGCACTCCTCGCTTTTCTTCAATGGGACTTCAGAATGAGCCGCCCCCTCTTCCCAAGGAGTGTTCAGCCCTCAAGCGCTTCAAGCCCTGCTATTGTCAGCGCAGAAGCTGCTTCTGAGCTGCTTTTGGCCCCTGTTTTCCTTCTTCTCCAGCTGTTTATCCCAACTTCCAGGGGATCTCAGCTCTGCCTCCTGAGAGGGCTTCAGGCTGCTCTTTCTTCCCATCTTCCAAGTTCCTCCTGGACCTGTTTGGTGACCATCCCCTGTGCCGGCCCTGCTGAGGGACCTCGAGGGCTGTGTCCAGTTCTGGGCCCTCATGGCCAGAGAGACCCTGAGGGGCTGGAGCGTGTCCAGGGCAGGGAAGGGAGCTGGGAAGGGGCTGGAGCCCCAGGAGCGGCTGAGGGAGCTGGGAAAGGGGCTCAGGCTGGAGCAAAGGAGGCTCAGGGGGGACCTTGTGGCTCTGCACAAGTCCCTGACAGGAGGGGGCAGCCGGGGGGGTCGGGCTCTGCTCGCAGGGAACAGGGACAGGAGGAGAGGGAACGGCCTCAGGCTGGGCCAGGGCAGGCTCAGGGTGGACAGCAGCAGGAATTTCCCCATGGAAAGGGTGCTCAGGCCTTGGCAGGGGCTGCCCAGGGAGGTTTGGAGTGCCCATCCCTGGAGGTGTCCAAGGAAGGGCTGGAGGTGGCACTCGGTGCTCTGGGCTGGGGACAAGGTGGGGACCAGGCACAGCTGGGACTCGATGGGCTGGGAGGGCTTTTCAACCTCAGTGATGCTGGGATTTATTAGGCCTGGCCCACAAGCCGGGCATGGCTGAGCATCCACATGGAGCAGAGCATTTCTCTCGCTGTGGCAGCGCTCAGGGTAGCTCAGAGGTGGCCCTGGCTGTGCAGTCACAGCCCCGCTGCCACCACCAGCATCACCGCAGCTCCATCCGTGGGCTCAGACTGCAGCAGGTTTGTCCCATCTTTCCACACCCCCACCCCTTCCCAAGATCACACATCCCAAAACACCTCTGGGCTCTTGCTGAGGATGGGAACAGCTGGAAAAAAGCTTTCCTTTGATTGACAGCAGAGTTGTCTCCCCGAGAGCTGCCGCAGCCCAGCTGCCACTCACCGGGATGTTCTCCAAGCTTCTCCTGGCACCTGTGGAGGGATCCCGGCTGGTTCTGGGGAGGAGGGATAAACGCTTCATCCGAGCTCATCCTCATCTGCACAGCCTGGCTGGAAATTCAGGCTGAATCCTTAAAAAGGGCACTGGAGCACCAGCCCAGCTCTGCCCCGGCGGGCTGGAAACAAAAGCAATTATGAGGCAAGGTGGGAGCGGGGCTTTGGGCTCGGCTTATCCCACTGATTATGGGATCATCTGCCAGGCCTGGCCTCTTTGCCAAGCAATCCCCTGGCCACAGTCAGGAGCCAGAGAGGAGGAAGCTGGGAAAGGCCAAGCCTTGGCAGCCCCTGCAGGACTGGAGTTCATCCTGGCTCCGGCCGGAGCCTTTCCATGCTTGGAGCTGCCGGGAAGGAGCTACCAGGGATGGGGCTTTGTGCTTCTTCCCACAGAACTGGGTTTTTTTGCTGGGATGTTCATTCCAGCGCTCTCCAATCTCCCTTTTATCCTGACAGAGCTCCACCTTCCTGTGGACAGCAGCTCCACGATCCCTTCCTTGCTCTGAAGCCATTCCCGGTGCACGCAGGTGTTGCCCCACCGCACACATCCATCCTTTTGCTGCTCCATGCCCAGCTTTTTCCTTGTCTCTTCCCACTGGGATGACACCAGAAGGACACCAAATCCCTCCGTGCCATCAGTTTGTCGCCGGCAGGGCAGCCATTCCTAATGGATACGCGCCAAAACCATTCCCAAAAAAGCCACTCCTAATCCTGCATCCGTGTCCTCCTGTCCCTGCCCTCTCTGCTGGTGATGAGCTGGGAACCTTTTCCATGTCCAGGCCTGGCTCCATGGAGGATGAGGGGCTGGCTGATCCGGGAAGGAGGCTCCCTGCAGGATGCCTGGCATGGCACCGTGCCAGCGGGAGCTTTGGGATCCTGTGGATGTGCAGGTGGAGGGCAGAGGGCTGGGGTGCAGCTGCAGTTTGGGGATGCCGTGGCTGCTTCCCAGATCTCACAAAGCCCAGCTGTGTCCCAAAGTGCTGCGGATGAGCTGGGACTGTGCTCTTGGAGCTGGTGCAATATTCCTTAGGGAATTCAGCCCCATCCCCTTGGAGGTGACCGCCCTGGCCCCACCCAGGGAAAGCCCAGCATGCCTTCTCCTCACGGAATCTCCAGCACTCCAAGTTTTAGGGAAAAGGTCCTCATTCAGTCTGGCAGGAGCTCCTGCGTGTTGTCCCTCCTCATGGCAATCCCAGTCCTGGGGCCACCCTAAGGCAGCTGGATATCCTCTTGTGCTGGGATTCTCCATCCATCCTGGGCTTGAGTGAGGCTCTTTTATCATCCTCTGCTGGAATTTGCTCTGGGAGCGGCCCCTCAGATCCATTTTTAACCCCAAATGGTGAAAATTCCCGGGGTTTGCTGGCAGTTCACTCCCCCAGTCACTCCCTGTTGTCATGGGGAAGCGGAAAATCAACACGAAATCCCAAAGTCCACGGGCTGGGTTGAGGTCCCCTCATACCACATCCTTTTCCTGCATAGGGAAGGTTTCCTGGGAGCCAGAGTGAGGATTCCAGGGGAGGGAGGGAGGGAGAGAGGAAGGGAGGGAGGGAGGGAGGGAGGAAGGAAGGAAGGAATTCGGAAGGAAGGAATTTGGAAGGAAGGAAGGAAGGAATTTGGAAGGAATTTGGAAGGAAGGAAGGAAGGAAGGAAGGAAGGAAGGAAGGAAGGAAGGA
>NW_024580663.1:1674924-1676956 GCF_017639235.1 Corvus kubaryi | reverse complement strand
GAAGGAAGGAAGGAAGGAAGGAAGGAAGGAAGGAAGGAAGGAAGGAATTCGGAAGGAAGGAAGGAATTGATGAGATGAACACAGGGATGTTGTGGCCAAGGAAAACCCAAGGGAAACATGGGGTGAAAAATCCCTGGAGAGATCCCTGGAAGGGAATCAGGCCTGATCCACACCCTGCTTTTTGTCTGGGAGATGGGGAGCACAGTCCCAGCCCCGAGGGAGTCTCAGAGCATCCTGCTGAGAGGAGAAGGCTCTGGCAGAGCCACCGAAGAGCACGAGGAGAGCCCAGCTCGCAGGGAAGCTCCCAAGCAGCAGAGAAGCCAGAGATAACTCCAGAACAAGGGCTCAGAGCTGGGGGCACCAGCAAGGAAAGGAGGGAAGGAGCCCGGGGCCTGTGGGGTGAGGGATGATCCAAGGGAATCCCCCAAACCCTCCTGGAGGATGGCAGAGGAGCAGGAGGAAGGGCAGCCCTTGCAGACCCCGTCCCCTTTCCCCAGGGACATTTGGAGCGTGGATGTCTCCGTGTTCGGAGCTCGTTCCTCCCCAAGGGAAGGAGGTGCCACCAGCAGCAGCCACGGGGCCGCAGCTTTCCTCTAATGAACTAGAAAATAGTTTCCCTTTAATACTGATTATCCTGGAAGGCAGCTACAGGGAATGCAATTTCCATAGCGATGCACCCCGGGCACGGCCCAGCTCAGCAGCAGCAGCACAGGCTGGGCTCAGCTGGGGTGTTGGGATGTTCCGGAGCATCCCGGCCTTGGCAGCACGGAGGTGCCTCTGCTTCCCAACAGCTGTGCCCCGATCCAGCAGCTCTGCCCGCCTCTGGAAGCGCTTGGAGCCGGCTGGGAGGGGCTGTTGTGCCCCTGAGGCTGCATTCCCAGCCGTCCTGCCTCTTCCACCTCATCCTGCTTCCCCATCCCTCCTCTCCCACCTCAGCCCGGCTCCCAGTTGAGATGAGCTGGATGCTGCTGCCACTTTTCTGTCACCCCGTTCTGGGGGCATCCTGGCATTCTGACTGCAGCAGGCAAATCTGCAGAGGCCAGGGAAGAACCCAGGCTGGGAAGATCCAGTTGGGAATAGAAGCAAGAACTCCCCTGAGCCCTGGGCTGGTTCTGCCCCCGTGCCCCCTCAGGTGAGAGCCCAGCTGCAGAGCTGCCCCAGCCCTGGGGCCCAGCACAGGAAGGGCCTGGAGCTGCTGCAGCCAGGCCAGAGGAGGCTCCAGGATGATCCGAGGGATGGAGCAGCTCTGCTGGGAGGAAAGGCTGCGAGAGCTGGCATTGTCCAGCCTGGAGAGGAGAAGCTTTGGGGTGACCTCACTGGGGCCTTGCAGGGCCTGAAGGAGCTACGGGAAAGATGGAGAGAGACTGTGGAAAAGGGACTGGAGGGACAGGACACAGGGAATGGCTTCCCAGTGCCAGAGGGCAGGGCTGGATGGGATATTGGGAAGGAATTGTTCCCTGGGAGGGTGGGCAGGCCCTGGCACAGGGTGCCCAGAGCAGCTGTGGCTGCCCCTGGATCCCTGGCAGTGTCCAGGGGCTTGGATTGGATTTTACTCCCTGGCAAAGGCCAGCAAGGATCCTCCCCCATGTGAGTATTTCCTCACAACCGAAGTGCAGATGGCTCCAGTCTCCCAGAATTTGGCCAGGAGAGGTTTGGGTGGAGGTTCTGGGATGGTTCTGGCCTGTTCCCATCACTGTCTGTCCCCACAGCAGGTTGGTGCCTCACAGGTTGTTGCTCCTGGCCCTGCCACGCTCAGAGCAGATGTCCCTGCTCCAGCACACATGGACACACCATGCCCGGCCATATGGGACAAATTACGGGAGCAGGGATACACGCATGAGGAAAACGGGGAATGTGGGAGTGCAGCAGGGCAGAACACGCCAGGGGAAGCCACAATCCCCCAGCGCTGGGAGCAGCGGCATGGCCAGGTCGGGAAGCAGCATTTCCCACCTGGATCAGCATTCCCTGCCTGGATCAGCATTCCCACCTGGATCAGCATTCCCACCTGGATCAGCATTCCCTGCCTGGATCA
>NW_024580663.1:1667314-1674914 GCF_017639235.1 Corvus kubaryi | reverse complement strand
ACCTGGATCAGCATTCCCACCTGGATCAGCATTCCCTGCCTGGATCACCATTCCTGCCTGGATCAGCATTCCCACCTGGATCAGCATTCCCTGCCTGGATCAGCACTCCTGCCTCCCTCGGGTGGATGATGTTGTGCACTAATATCCAAATCAAATATTCAGGAGCTCCCTGCTCTGCCAGAGGCACTGTGGAGATGGATGGTGGAAACTTGGGGAGCTCCATCTGCACCTGGAGCTTGCAGGGCTGGGAAGGGCAAATGTGGCTGGGCTCAGCTTTGGGGGAGGGGATTTGTTCTCCCAGTCCTCCAGGGAGAGGAATTTCGTGCCTCATCCCACTGGAGGGAGAGAAAATAGGCAGGAACTTGGTTTGGAGGGAATAAATTGGGAGTGCAGGTGCCCCATCCCACTGGAGGGAGAGAAAACAGGCAGGAACTTGGTTTTGGAGGGAATAAATTGGGAATGCAGGTGTCCCATCCCACTGGAGGGAGAGAAAACAGGCAGGAACTTGGTTTTGGAGGGAATAAATTGGGAATGCAGGTGCCCACAGTCCTGTCCCTGCTCCCTGTCCCGTGTCCATGTTCAATGAGCACACGGTGCAGGAACAGGAAACCTGGGAAGACCCTGACCACCGCGGGACATCACCCTTGGGAAGTGATCCCTGGTTTCCAAACTGCTCCATGTTGGATGCCACCACTTCCTCTGCCAGGACTGGGAGCCTCTCATTCCCTGGGGAGTCACAGGGACCAGCAGCACCTGGTGACTTTTCCCTCTGCCAGGCCCACAGGTGTCCTGAGGGGACAGGAAGCTGCGGGGACAGAGGCTGTGCCAGCCTGGCACCGTGCTGGTGGCGGCAGCAGCCCCAGGAAGGGAGGCACTGGAGCCGTGTGCTGGGAATCTCAGGAGAAGCCCTGGGGGTGCCAGGCCTGGTCCTGCTCCTGCTGCTTCTCCATGGGATTCCTTGGAGCTGCCTCACCCCTGGCTGTGCCACAGCTCCTGTCCCGCGGGGCCAGCAGCAGCTGGCACAGCTCTGGGCACAGCTGGGCCCCTGCAGCCCAGGACAGTGGCCTCTGACAGCTCTGGCACCTCGCCAGTGCCTGGGGGTGGCCGGGGAGGCTGGCCAGGAGCCAGTAGGTTGCCCAGCGGGGCTGGCACGCTCGGCAGATGCTGTCGGATGTTTTTGGAGCAGAATCCCGGATCTCAGAAGCAGCTGGGGGTGACAGAGGGGACAAACCCAGTGAGGGAGCATCTGCTGCACAGCAGCGATGGGGCAGAGGGAAGGGACGGAGAGGAGATCTGGTGCCTTTCCTGCCTCTCTCCTGAAGGGAAGAGTGACCGGGACAATCTTTCCTGGAGGATGGCCTTTGGGGCAGTTCTTTGCTCTTTCCTTGGTGCCAGCAGGAAAGACACAACAGGTCAGGAGTTTTCCCAGCACAGAAGGCTGCAGGAATGTGCAGGACACAGGAACTCCTGGGGATGGCTGGGGATGTTCTCAGGGCATTCCCAGCTCCGTGCCCAGCAGCTCTGCCAGTCCCCAGCTGGGTGTTCAGGCCATGTCCAGCCCCAGGATCCCGGTGGGAATGTCTCAGCATTCCCCACCCTCTGCCTGCATCTCCCAAGCCACTCTGGAGCCAGTGGGGCTCCGCAGGGTCACAGCCACGTGTGGGACACTCAGAGGGAGGAGGGTTGGGGGATCCCTGTGCATGTGGAGACTTCCTAACCCTTTTCTCCTCACTCCCTGATCCCAGAAGCTCCAAGGGACACTTCTCTCCACATCCAGGTCCTTTCCTTGGCTCCCAGCCCTGCCAGTCCGCAGGAACTGAAGCAGATTCCACCAAGAAGTGAAGCCAGGATCAGCCTTTTCCTGGCCATTGCCTCTCCCACCCACAGCTCTTCCCCGGTGACGGATTCTCCGCAAAGCCCCACAGCCCCTTCCCACCACATGGATTTAGGCTGCCCTTTGCAGTGGTCAGGCCCTGAGGATGGAGGCTGGAGCAGCCCTGGAGCCTCCCAGGGTTCCAGCAGCAAGGAAACAGTGGAATCAGCCAGGATTGCAGGGGATGGAGGGGCCGTGGCAGCTCGCTTTGGGTTCTGGGCACGCACAGCCACCTCTCCCTCGGGACAGGGGGCACTGGGATTTATCCAACACATCCCTCACCTGTGGCTCCGCAGGGGGATTTGGGTTGGGGAAAGGATTTATTCATAAAGCCACGGCAGCAGGAAAGCAATCCTTGTCCTGGGGGCCCTGCAACGTGTGGGTAAAGCAAATCAGAGCCAGGGCTGTGAGTGGAGGTTATAAACAAACAGCCCGGGCGAGGAGCGGGGAGGGAGGGAAGGAGTCAGAGGCAGAGAGAAAAAGGCAGAGGAAGAGGGAGGGGAGAGCCCTTTCATAATTCATCGTTCCTGAAATAAAAATAAGGCTGGAATCATGTTTGGGGTAGAAGGGAGTGCGCGTAGGAAGTGTGTACTTGCCAATCTGCCAAAAAAAGTTGCTTTTTATTTCCTTAAGAAGGCAATTATGTATTTTTGTCAGCCACTTCCTACTTTGAAGCAGCTGAACCTGCTTTGCTCAAACTTTCCCAAACAATTTGCCCTCAGGCTGCTGCCAGAGCTGCAACATTTACAGCCTGGAGATGAAAGGGGGGGAGTGCCACGGCTGTGGCTCACTGAGGCACCTGCAGAGTGCTCCTGTCTGCCTTCCCTGGGAGCCCCACGTGCCCTTCTGCACAAACATTTGGAATTTGGGAGCCTCCCTTTGCCTTGGCTCAGGTCAGGAGCTCCTCGCAGGGACGGGAAGATGTGGCTCCAGGGCAGTGTCTGATGCTGCTGCCTCTGGAAGCTCCCAGTTTGTGGGATGAGGAGATGGAGACAGAGCCCAGCTGGATTCGGGTCCCAGCTGGTGCTCAGAGCACCCCGGGCAGGGAAAATGTTTGGCTTTCTCAAAGTCCAGCGTTGAACTCATCATTTCCAGAGCGAAATTCCATCCCCAGCTCAGCGCCTGCTCCGCCCTGAATCCCTGCCCCTCTCCTGGTGCCTCTTGGGGAATCACCGAGGCACTGGCTTTGGGATTGATGCCCTGGGGTTGGACTGGTTGTACCTGGGGTTCCCAGGCCTGGCAGCCCTGGCAGGATGGGCAGAGTTGCACTCGTGTGCCCCCAGCTCTGCCGTGCCACTGTGCCCCAGTGCTGCTTGGGGTGTCCCCTGTCCCAAGGAAGCCGGTGAGGCACAAAGGCACCTGAGGCCTCAGGTTCCTGCATTTCGGGGCCGTGTTTCACCTCCGGCAGGAAACAAAATGGCTTTTTGGGTGAGATGAATTCACAGCTTGAGCTGCAGGGGTTCGGGGCTCTCCACTTCCCCAATGGGAGAAAGAAAAGGCTGAGCACGAGAGGAAAGGGATCCTTTCAGTCCCACAGGAAGCAGCAGCATCCCAAGGCCCCCCTTGGGGCTCCAGGTGAGGCAGTATTCCTGCCCTGCTCCCTGCCCCACCTCTGCAATGGGATATGTGCCTTGGGAAACCTGGGACGGGACTGAGTGTGCAGCTCTGTGACAGGAATGTTGATATTCCCGATATTCCTGCCCAGGAGCTGGGCACAGGGGGCACCTGACAGTGACACTACAAGCAGCACAGCGGGAAGATGCATGGCTGGAACCCCTGAGGGCTGGCAGGAGTGACCTGGCTGGCCCCGGGGTGGTCCTGCCTGGGGTCATAACGGGATCTCCCTCTCCTTATTCCACACTCAGCCCTGACCCTGCCGTGGATTGGAAATCTGGCAAATATGGCCCTGGCTGGGCTGGCGTGGGGAGAATCCCGGAGTGGGTTGGGTTGGGAGGGACCTCAAAGCCCATCCAGTGCCACCCCTGCCATGGCAGGGACACCTCCCACTGTCCCAGGCTGCTCCAAGCCCCAATGTCCAGCCTGGCCTTGGGCACTGCCAGGGATCCAGGGGCAGCCCCAGCTGCTCTGGGCACCCTGTGCCAGGGCCTCCACACCAGAACAGGGAGGAATTCCCTCCCAAAATCTCATCTGGTGATGGGCAATGGCATGGGAAAAGCAAACAGGAGTCAGTTCAGCAGCCACACCATGAGGGGATCACGGAAGGATGGAAGAGACCTTTGAGACCGTCCAGTCCAACCACCACCCACCACTGCCACTGGAACCCCTAAACCTCAAAACCATCACCCAGCACTGCCACTGGAACCCCTAAACCCCAAAGCCATCACCCAGCGCTGCCACTGGAACCCCTAAACTCCAAAACCACCACTCAGTGTTGTCACTGGAACCCCTAAACCCCAAAACCACCACTCAGCGCTGTCACTGGAACCCCTAAACCCCAAAACCATCACCCAGCACTGCCCCCACAGCTCCAAAACCCCAAATCCCTCCCCCAGCACCTCATCCAGACACCGCCTGAACCACCCCAGGGGTGGGGATTCCCCACTCCTTGGGCAGCCTATTCCAAGCCTGGCCACCCTAAGAATGAACTTTTTTTCCTAATCTGCTCTAAATCTCCCCTTTCGGAGGCCATTTCCTCTTGTCCTCCCACTGCAGGAGTGGCAGCAGGAACCGGTCCCACCCCACCCTCCTGTCCTGGATCCGAAAGTCAAAGTGGCAAAGCCAAGCCTTGATAATTAATAATTCCACCAATTAGAGCTGCCCTAATGAGACGGGACCTGCAGAACACGTGGTACAAAGCAGGCCTTTATTTCCCAGCCCGAGCTCTCTGTTTTCCTTTCCATAAAACCCTTTTTTGGTGCACCTACTCCCGGAAAAAACGAAGGAGCCAAGGATGAGGAGAAGGGAGTGATCAGGAGGATCACAGCAAGGGAAAGGCAGTCGTGAACGCGCTTCATGTTTGCAGTAATTAAGGAGCTGTCGAAATTCCTAAATCCCAATTTTGAAATCGTTTGGTTGACTTGACACATCCAAGTCCCCGAGCTTTTAATTCAAATATAAAGCTTGATTGGCAAATTAAGAGAAGGCTGTGAATGAAATTAATGAAAGATTAAAGACCAGCAGCTCAGGCTGATATAAAAATTACCCCTCCAAAATAGGTTATGCAATAATTAGGATAAGTTGCCACTCTGCTAATATTAATTCTGATCTAACATTTATTCATCGATGAGATTTAGTGATTCCCAGTGAAGTCCTGAAAATTCCCGACAAGTGTTGGATCTTTGCGGGCTCTGTTAATCACCTTTATTTTCGATTCCCTCATTTTTAAAATTACCATAAAGCGAGTTTTCCTTAATAAATTGAGCACTTGAATTTGCAGTTGCACCGAGGGAAATGAGATCCAAGAGCTATTAGGGCATGGAATGGGAATTTGATTAACCAAAATCACCTGGACAATGCACTTGGACTCCTCCGACTCATTCCTTGTGTCCATGTCAGGCTCTGCATCCAAGGAAAATGGAGGCAGGGACGATCTGAGGGAGTTTTCCTCACTTCCTGTGGAGTTTTGCAGTCAGAATTCGGGAACGTGTCTGTGGGTTCACAGGTGCCAGAGGAAAGAGGGAATTATCACCCAGCTGGGATTGGGATTGAGTGTGTCCCATGAATTGGGCAGGACAAGGTGACCTCGGGGAGGATGGGAAGGAAAACCTTGGTGCTCCTTCTCCCAAATGCACCCCGCGTGGGATTTGTTGCCAAACCCAACCTTATTCCCGCTTCCCTCGCTTCGTGTGGATATTTTTCCATGCAGCCTCCTAAGATGCACATCAGCAGCGTTCCCCAGCTGAGAATATCCCAGGATTTTGAGAATCAATTTTTTCCTCGGTGTGTTCAGCTTTATCAGTACCTGGAGTCTGCTCCGCAGCACTTCCGTGAGTACGCTGGAGTTCTTTATGGACTCCGTGATTTATGGCTCGGCTTCTCTCTCTGTCTTGGCTGTGGCAGATGAGAACGGAATTCCTCTGTTTCTGATCGTTTATTCCTGGTTTATAGGGCAATAAAAACTAAAAACAGCCCAGTAAAATACTGTAAATAGAGTGGGTGCGGCTGCACGTCCATGGTTTTCCTGCTTAGACACATCCTGCATCCTCAGCCCTCCCAGTTTATGATGGAGGGATCCCTCCTGCTCCTGCAGCCAGGAAAAAAATTCCTTGAACCTCAGCTCCATCTTCATAGACTGGTTTGGGCTAGAAGGGACCTTAGAGACCATCCAGCCCCACCCCCTGCCATGGCAGGGACACCTCCCACTGTCCCAGGCTGCTCCAAGCCCCAATGTCCAGCCTGGCCTTGGGCACTGCCAGGGATCCAGGGGCAGCCCCAGCTGCTCTGGGCACCCTGTGCCAGGGCCTGCCCACCCTCCCAGGGAACAATTCCTTCCCAATATCCCATCCAGCCCTGCCCTCTGGCACTGGGAAGCCATTCCCTGGGTCCTGGCCCTCCATCCCTTGTCCCCAGTCCCTCTCCAGCTCTCCTGGAGCCCCTTTAGGCCCTGCAAGGGGCTCTGAACTCTCCCTGGATCCTTCTCCTCTCCAGGTGAGCACCCCCAGCTCTCCCAGCCCAGCTCCAGAGCAGAGGGGCTCCAGCCCTCAGAGCAGCTCCAGGTCCTTCCTGTGCTGGGCCCCAGAGCTGGAGATCTCCAAGACCCTTCAGTCAGAGCTTGGCTGATCCCAACTTCCTAAATCCACTTTGGCTGAGCTCTTCAAAGGCCTGCCCACAAAAAATCCCAGGAATCAACTTGTCCTGGCCATGCTTCTCCTGTTCTCAAGGACCCTGGTGTGGGGTACATGAGCAACATATCCCAAATCCATCCCTGCCCCTCTCCAGCTGCTTCCCAGCTCCAAAGCCTGACATTTAAACATCTGCTCTGCACACTCAGGGCTGGCCCAGGCTCAGACTCCAGGACATGGAGCTCTGTCGCATCCCATTTTTGTGGGGACAGGGAATCCTGAAATCCCTCACACCGCTCCATCTCAGGCAATCCCTGGCTCCGAGTTTTCCATCCCCTCTCAGGAGCTGCCTGTCTCCACCTGGGGGAAGAGCAGGAACCTGTTGTGTCAGACACAGAATCCCTGCAGCTTCCTGCTGCAAATCCCATTCCAGCAACTGATTTTCCTCAGAACTGATAAGCAACCCTTTAATTCATGTGTTGACATTAAAGCTCCCATCTCTGGCCTGGAATACAAATGGAAATGGGAGCTGTGCTTTTCCAGAGAAAGGCAGTTTGGAAGGACTGGTTTGGGAATTTTTTCCTGTGCGTTTAACCTGAACCGGTTTGATTAGTTCTAAAACAGCAGAGAGGGTGAAATTTTGAAAATCAGATGTCCCAGTTTAGGCCAGATCTGTCCCAAACTCTTGGAAATGCAGAGGACTAAAATCCCGAGATGGAAGAGGCCTGGCTGGGACTTCGTAGCCCTCCAAGACTTTTCCAGGACATGAGGAGCAGCACATTTCACCCTTTCCCTGCTCTCGTATCTCCTTTCCGCTGCCCAAGAAAGACCCCGCCCACCAAACCCTGCCCACCAAAACCCCACCTACCAAAACCCCACCCACCAAAACCCCGCCCACCAAAACCCCACCCGCCAAAACCTCACCCACCAAAACCCCGCCCACCAAAACCCCACCCACCACAGCCTCACACACCAAAACCCCACC
>NW_024580663.1:1663417-1667304 GCF_017639235.1 Corvus kubaryi | reverse complement strand
ACCAAAACCCCACCCACCACAGCCTCACACACCAAAACCCCACCCACAAAAACCCCACCCACCAAAACCCCACCCACCAAAACCCCGCCCACCAAAACCCCGCCCAACCTCTATCTTGAGCCCAGTGACCCTTCCCTTGGGATGATCCCTTTGTCATCTGCTGGAGAGGGGAGGTTGGGGTGGCTCAGACCCCTCCACCTGCGGATGGTGCCATCTCCCTGCCCCCCTCAGCTCCGGGGAAGTGCTGGGATCGTGGTCCTGGAGATGGTCCCACCGCTTCCACGCTGAGGAGCAACCCCAAGGTGGGGCATGTGGGTGATGCCACCCAGCCCGGTGGTGTCTGGGATGTTCTCTGCTCCTCCACTCCTCCAGGAACCATGTGGGATGTGGAAGGGGACAGGTGACCTTTCCTCCCCCTCTCCAAGGACCTACACGATGCCAGGGCCTCCCTCACTCCATCCCTGCTCTGCAGACCACTGATCTCCACCCACTCCTACTGAGTCTGGAGTTCCCAAGCTCCCCCCCAGCCCCTCTCCAGAGATCCAAGGATCTCCAGGGATCTCCTGAGGATCCCAGAGCACGTCCCTTGATTTCTCCCAGCATCCTTCCCCCTGCATGGGCAGGAGCTCTGCTGCTCTGCTGGGCTCTCATCCCAGACGTGCCCCTGGAGAACCCTCCTGGAGAAGCTCCTGCTCCAGAAGGTGAAGCTGAGGAGAGTCACTCACACGCAGACGGGAGATCCATCATGGCGCTCTCCGGTGTGCACAGGTACAGGGAAGAACCTGTTTCCGTTTTGCACCCCGAGCTCAGGTATTAAACACAGATTTGTCGGAATCCTCTTGGTTCAGGTGAGGCAAAGACACCTGGCAAGAGCTTGGCGCTCTCCTCACCGCGAGCAGACAATTCCCAGCCCCAAAGCAGGGAGGAGGCTCTGGAAAGGCGCTCGGGAGCGCTTGATGTGAGTCACTGCCGGGATAAAGACATCAAAAACGGCTCGAGATTCCTGCCAGGACTGGGAGATGAATCAGGGCCGTCGTGACCTCTCCGTGTGTCTGGCAGGTTCTTCTCTTGTTGCCTCGTGAACAATCTGCTTTCCACGGACCCAAAATAACAATGTTGAGGAATAAAGTGCTTTTTTCTCCTCCACTCCACATGAGTCACTGAAGGGAAAGGAGGAGTTCTCCACACAGACACGGATCAGGAGCTGGGAATTCTGAGAGGGAGCAGTCTGGGTCAGGAGTGTCACCCCTGCATTACTGGGGTGACAAATAGCCCGAGGTGGCCCAGCTGGCCCCTCTGCCAGCCCCTGGTGATGTGCACCTCTTCCTCCCACGTCATCTCCCGCTCTTGCTCCTGTCATCTCATCCCGAAAAATGTTTGGCGCGGATCCCGCGGTAAACTCGCTGCTGCCAGCCCTGTGCCAAAGCTTTCCCTTCAAATCTCAAACAGGAGCAGGTTGGAGCCTTGACATTTTTCAGCAACGAAGCCAAAGTCGACAGCAAATGATATTTTTACCTTTTTTCTCCCTGCCCTTTTCTTCCCTCATGTCTGTTTGCTTCTCTCTTCCTTTGCCACTCAAAAAAACCAGCACAAATTCAAAATCCAGCATCACCAACTCAATAATTGCCCTTTCATTGTGTCCCTGTCCATGGTGACTCGGAGCCAAGGGGCTGGAGGGTCCAAGATTTGCCCTTGGAGACCTTTTAAAGCAGAGGGAGAATGCTTCAAGGATAAATTTCACGTTGAAAGCCATGTTTTTCTGCCTCCTTTCCGTAGGAATTTCATAGGCGCTCGCTGACAGCTCAGCTCTCGCACGGCTGTTTGTTTGCAGTGGATGGATGCCAGCTGTAACTTAGAGCCACTTAAATATTTCATGGAAAACCAGGATTTCTTCCCTTCTGTGGCCACCCCACGAGAGCCAGGGGCAGGGTGACTCAGGGATGAGATTCCACTCTCCAACTGCCGGTGCTGGCAGGAGCCCCTTGGGCAGCACGGAGCTTCCCAATTCCTGGGAAGGTTTATATCCCTTTTTTTGCTTTGTTTTGTTTTTAACTTACTCATGAGAAGAACCAAAAACAATCAGAAGCAACCTGAAAGGTGAATGTGTGGGTTTAAAGAAGAATCAGAGCCCCTTGCAGGGCTTAAAGGGCTCCAGGAGATCCGGAGAGAGACTTGGGATGAGGTTTGGAGGGACAGGACACAGGGAATGGCTTCCCAGTGCCAGAGGGCAAGGATGGATGGGATATTGGGAAGGAATTGTTCCCTGGGAGGGTGGGCAGGCCCTGGCACAGGGTGCCCAGAGCAGCTGGGGCTGCCCCTGGATCCCTGGCAGTGTCCAAGGCCAGGCTGGACATTGGGGCTTGGAGCAGCCTGGGACAGTGGGAGGTGTCCCTGCCCATGGAAGGGGGTGGCACTGGATGAGCTTTAAGTATTTTTCCAACCCAACCCATTCCACAATTCCATGATTTGACGGCAGCAGACACGGAAGGAAAGGGGGAGAAAAGGAACACCCAGAGCCAACAACCACAAAGTGCCCCCGGTGCTGCTGTCTCGTTTCAGTGGGCGGGGGGCCTTTGGTGGCGCCTGGAGCTGCAGCCGCTGTCCCTGGAGGGCCCAACCCAGCAGCTGAGGGCACCTGGGACACAACCTCTGCCCCTGCAGTGCCACCATCCCATGGGGAAACCCCAAACCCCTCCAGATCCCTTGTGCAGCCTCTTCCCAAGCCACCCTGGATTCTCACCCTGAGCCCTCCTTCCCCATCCCAGTGAGGATGGGCACAAATCCTGCCCTTCCAGCCCTCCCGGGACTGGTCTGCTCCTCTGCTCCCTGCTCCCTGATCGTCGGGACACCTCTGGAGAGCGGGTTTGGCAGGGATGTGGCACAGGCGACACCAGCAGCAGGTGCCTCGTGCCACCCTGCAGGACAGCCCTGTGCCAGCAGGGCAGCCAGAGCCAGGCCCAGGAATGCTCCTGATTAATCCCGGGATTTATGCTGCCCATAAAGTCCATGCCATGACATATTAATATCCCAATTAATACTCAGCGACAGACATTTTAATGTGACTAATTCCAGGCTGGATGCTCCCTTTGGAGGGATATAAATGTCCTCACGTGGTGCTATTGGTCCCTGCGGCCACAGCATTCCGCAGCAATTCCCACCATCCATCCATCCATCCATCCATCCATCCTTTATCCATCCACCCATCCCTCCATCCATCCATCCCTCCATCCCTATCCATCCATCCCTCCATCCATCCCTCCATCCATCCATTCATCCATCCATCCATCCCTCCATCCATCCCTCCATCCGTCATCCACCCATCCCTCCATCCATCCATCCCTCCATCCCTCCATCCATCCATCCGTGCCTCCATCCATCCATCTGTCCGTCCATCCCTCCATCCATCCATCCCTCCATCCATCCTTCCCTCCATCCATCCATCCCTCCATCCATCCATCCATCCATCCATCCATCCATCCATCCATCCGTCCATCCATCCATCCCTCCATCCCTCCCTCCATCCATCCATCCACCCATCCCTCCATCCATCCATCCCTCCATCCATCCGTCCATCCATCCTTTATCCATCCATCCATCCATCCATCCATCCATCCATCCATCCTTTATCCATCCATCCATCCATCCATCCATCCATCCATCCCAGATATCCCGGGAAGGTCCACAGACTTTGGACCCCTGTGGGATTTTCCCTTGGGGTGCATGGTGGGGACAGGGGATCCCCAGGATAAAGAAGCAGAATCCTGCCCTGTGGGATGGGATGGGGTGGGATGGGACGGGACGGGACGGGGTGGGATGGGATGGGATGGGACGGGACGGGACGGGATGGGATGGGATGGGATGGGATGGGATGGGATGGGACAGGGTGG
>NW_024580663.1:1653151-1663407 GCF_017639235.1 Corvus kubaryi | reverse complement strand
TGGGATGGGATGGGATGGGATGGGATGGGACAGGGTGGGATGGGATGAGATGAGATGGGATGGGATGGGATGGGATGGGATGGGATGGGATGGGATGAATGGGTGGCTTCAGCCCCACATCCCATCCTCTGCAGATCCAGCTCCAGCCCCTCTCCTGGTGCCAGGCAGGGATGGGAACACCTTTAAGCCTGGAAACCCCCACCCTTGCAGGGCCTTCCCACACGGCTGCAGGGATGGGGCCGTGCTGCTGCTTCCAGCTCCGGAGCAGGGTTGCCACGGAAACTGATCCTGCTGAGTTTTTCCCATCTCCAAAGCCAGCCCGTGGCATCGGGGCTGCCATCCACAGTGTCCAGGGGGAGGTTCCTCCAAACCCAGCGGATTCACTCCCCACCCCACCCCACAAGCACAGCAGAGCCCCCCAAGCCCTGAGTGTGAGCCCAGCCACGCTGCCCTCGTGCTCTCAGCTTTCCAAGGCTTCCCAGAAATCCCCACAGGACGGCCCAGTGGGATTTCTCATCACACCTGCACTCCTTGCCTTTAACCTCCCCCTCCTTGGCAGCATCCCCTCGGACAGCCTGGAAAGCTGCTCCACATCCTTGATCCAACATCAGGGGCTCAGGCAGTGGAGGAGGCCATGGACACCCTCTGGAAGGAGGGAGAGGCTCTGGGAATGCGAAGGGAAGGGGCCGGGGGGAAGGGAGGTGCACTCAGCGAGGTGTCTCCAGGCAGAGCAATGCCTCCCTCCCTCCCTGCCTGCATCCAAAGCTGCCGCTCCATTATTCATCCCCCTTCAGGGGAACTATCTCACCCTAATAAAAATGTCACAAGGAATCCACAAATACATCCGTACCCAGCACAGGAGCTCCACAAGGCGCGGCGAGCTCTGGTGCTCCCTGCGCTCTGGGGCTGCCACCTCCATTCCCCCCGAGCTGGGACAGACATTCCCTGACATCCCAGACATGGAATGGTGCCCGCACGGAGATGCCTGGGCCCTCAGGCAGGATCCTGGATACCTGGGACTCAGATATCTCAGCTCCCTGCACCCCAAACTCCTGTTTGTCTCTGCTGCATCCCAAAGGCTTTGCTGCCTTTTTCCATCACTTTCATTCCTGTCCAAAGCCTGGGATGAGCCTCCCAAACTCTGCTCTGCAAACCCAGCAGAGAGGCACAGACCTGTCCCCATCAGCAGTGGCAGCACTGGGACATCCAAAATTCACTTCAGCATTGCCCAGAGAAGCTGTGGCTGCTCCATCCTTGGAAGTGTCCAAGGCCGGATTGGACGGGGCTTGGAGCAAGCTGGGGTAGTGGAAGGTACAAAGAAGCAGATTTAAACTGATGAAGCAGAACCCTTTAACGCCTTCCAGGGCCTAAAGGGGCTCCAGGAGAGCTGGAGAGGGACTTGGGACAAGGGATGGAGGGACAGGACACCTCTTCCCGTTTCCAGAGAGGCTTTGGGAAGCACAATCCCACCCCCAGTGAGTAGGAAATGGCTTTTTTTGGGAGTGCTGTGGTCAGAGGGGGTGAACATCATCCTGAGGGTGCTGGGTCAGCTCTGGGTGCTGTTTATCCCCAGGTTTGGAGCTCACAGAACAGATTTTATTGCTGTGCTTCCAGTTCTGTATAAAATACCTGCAACACTTCACCACGGACTAAATCAGGGCAGGAGAAACCCTTAATTTTTGGGAATATGAGGTCTCATGTCCATCCCCCTCAGGGTGCCATTCCCATCCTGCTGCTCCTCAGGTGATGCTGTGCCCTCCCCATGGGGCTGCCACCTCCCTCCCTCTCCAGGGGGGCTTTGGGAAGCACAACCCCACTGCCAGTGAGTGGGAAACAGCTTTTTTTGGGAGCAGTGTGGTCAGAGGCAGGAGCAGCATCCCGAGGATGCCAGGTCAGCTCCAGGGGCTGATTTGCAGCGCGGGCAGAGCAGCTGTGCCTTTTCCATGTGATTCGTGTCAGCATTTGGCAAAAATAGCAGCAGTTATTTTTACCAATTTTTACTCTGGGTGCCCAGCCCGGCGTCTGGAGCCCGCTCCTCCCGAGCCGAGCCGAGCCGAGCCGGGAATTGCGTGGCGGGGCCAAGCCGGGAACTTTGCTTCTGTTTTTTATGCCGAGACCACAGCTCAAAAAGCCACCAAGGTGATAAATTCCCAATGTCTGTCACCTGGGCAGGGCCAGGAGCAGACACGTGGCACAGAGGGGATGCTCGGAGCTCGGGAGCTGACACTCGGAGCATCTCCGAGCCTTTGTTCCCATGGAAAAGGGGAAGGAAGAGCTTGGGAAGGCTCTGCAGGCTCCCCGGGCTGCCCCAGGGCTCCAAGGATGGGAGCATCCATGGGATGTGGGGCTCAGCAGGGCCAGGGCATCACTGAGAGGAGCAGGGCATTGCAGCCTCTGGGCAGGGCTGGGAAGAGAGGCCATCAATCCCTGGAAAACCTGGAGCCAGAGCCTCCAGGTGGGACAGAGATGGTTGGGAATCTTCCATTTTGAGCAGGCCTGTGATGGTTTGTGTAAATTTGGGATGTTTTTCTGACTGCAGACTCGGTTCGTGGTGAGCCAGCAAGGAGAACTTCCCATTCCCCCCGGGAGCAGAGCACACATCCATGGAAAGGCTGGCTCAATTCCAGGGTGCCCATGGACACGGCACGAGTCAAACCGGGCCCTGTGTCAAACAAAAATAAACAGCAGAGAATAAAAATAATGGTAAAAACCTAAAACCTTGTTTTTATTCATGGAATCATGGAATGGTTTGGGTTGGAAAGAACCTTAAAGCTCATTTTGTTCCACCTCCTGCAGGGACACCTCCCACTGTCCCAGGCTGCTCCAAGCCCCAATGTCCAGCCTGGCCTTGGGCACTGCCAGGGATCCAGGGGCAGCCCCAGCTGCTCTGGGCACCCTGTGCCAGGGCCTGCCCACCCTCCCAGGGAACAATTCCTTCCCAGTATCCCATCCATCCTTGCCCTCTGGCACTGGGAAGCCATTCCCTGTGTCCTGTCCCTCCATCCTTTGTCCCCAGTCCCTCTCCTGCTCTCCTGGAGCCCCTTTAGGCCCTGCAAGGTGCTCTGAGCTCTCCCTGGAGCCTTTGCTGCTGCTGCTGTGAACAAAACCCCTTTGAGGGACTGGATCCAAAGCCCCAGTCAGCTCCAGCTTGTCCTTAGGATGAGCTGAACCGGAGTTTTCCCCTTCCCAAGCTGGTGCCTGGCTGGGCTGGGCTGGGCTGGGCTGGGCTGATCCTCACCAGGGAAGGGAGGAAAGAGAGGAAAAGGGCAGATGAAAACCTTGGCACTGCCCATCCTGAATGTGAGAACCTCTGACGGATGTTCCTCGATCCCTCGGTGCTTTCCCAACCATCCTGGAGAGCCCGGGAGCTCCCAGCAGCCAGTGATGACACGTGGAAGGATGAGCTTTCCCTGAGTTTATCCAGGGCTGGGAAGCCCTGTGGAGTTTTAAATAATACCAGTTTTGTATGCATTTGACTCTTTCTGCCCTGCCTGAGCCGATCTGAACCCGATCTCATTTATCAATTAGCATTTCTAACATCCTTATCACCATGGAATCAAAACACTGTAAACGGATTAAGGAGTAAGCAGGCTGCCCGGGGGAGTCAGGAATTCATCTCCTTGGGATTCAGGGTGATCTCATCGGGGGGACAGGGACAGGCACAAATGTTAGATCCTGCACGAAACGCAAGCAAGGAGCCGTTGGTAATAATTGGAGTAATTAGCCCAGAATGAGCAGGGTAAATTTTTGTTTCGGACCTGAATGTACATGGGAGGAGTTATTCTGGAAGAGCTCTTCTGGAAAACCTCATCCTCTGCTGCCTCTGCTTCTGGTTTATCCCAAATCATTTCCAGAGCTTCCCCTCGCTGTCAGCTCAGCGCTGTGGAGCTGCTGGGATCCATGGAAAATGCCCCTGGAGCGGTGCCAGGCAGGATGCTGCCGTTCCCAGCCACTTTGGAGGGACGGAGCGCAGCACGAGGAGGGTCCTGCTGTGACCAGGAGGAGCAGGAGGTGTCCCCAGGTGCTCAGCACTTCAAGGGGAATTATTCACTCCAAAGCCGCTGACCATGAGCTGCATGCCCATCCCAAGAGTGGGAAGCAGAAATGGGCATCGGGACAGCTGTGCCAGGATTAGTGGGGTCTGTCCTAACCCAGGGGACTTGTCAAGAATATTCTGGGGTTGCAGCTGAAAAATATTTGGAAGCCAGGATGCTGTTTTCCCATTCCAGAACCCCCCTGAGCCCTGGGCTGGTTCTGCCCCTGTGCCCCCTCAGGTGAGAGCCCAGCTGCAGAGCTGCCCCAGCCCTGGGGCCCAGCACAGGAAGGGCCTGGAGCTGCTGCAGCCAGGCCAGAGGAGGCTCCAGCATGATCCGAGGGATGGAGCAGCTCTGCTGGGAGGAAAGGCTGCGAGAGCTGGCATTGTCCAGCCTGGAGAGGAGAAGCTTTGGGGTGACCTCACTGGGGCCTTGCAGGGCCTGAAGGAGCTGCAGGAAACCTGGAGAGAGACTGTGGAAAAGGGAATGGAGGGACAGGACACAGGGAATGGCTTCCCATTGCCAGAGGGCAGGGCTGGATGGGAGATTGGGCAGGAATTGTTCCCTGGGAGGGTGGGCAGGCCCTGGCACAGGGTGCCCAGAGCAGCTGGGGCTGCCCCTGGATCCCTGGCAGTGCCCAAGGCCAGGCTGGACATTGGGGCTTGGAGCAGCCTGGGACAGTGGGAGGTGTCCCTGCCATGGCAGGGGTGGAACGGGATGAGCTTTAAGCTCCCTTCCACCCCAAACCATTCTACAGTTCCACAGCTCACCCCGTCACCTCTCCAGGGAGCTCCTGGTGTGTCCCAGCTCAGCGGGAATGTGGGACTGCCACACCCTGGTGGCACGGGACGGGCACTCCTTTGTCAGGAGCAGGAAGGGTCACAGGGCTCCTGCAGCCGAGGGAGAGGTCCCAGGCTGAGCCCCAGCCAGGCGTGCTCGCTGCTGGGAAGGAGATTTTGGGGAGCAATCCAGGTGCTCATCACCCGCAGCCCCTGGGCTGTGGCCACCAGCACCACGAGGCACTAAACGAATGAATGAATGAATGATCCAGGGCTGTGCTGGCTGCTCCTCCCTCCCTCCTGCAAGAGCAGGAAATGCAAATTATTTTTGTATTGCTCAGGGTCGAGCAGAGACCAAGAACCGTACAGCTGCCCTGTGGCCCGGACAAGTGACCCTCCCCAGCGGGACGCTCCTTCCCTGTGCCACCCGAGTGCCACACAATGTCACCTCCAACTGCCAGCGCCAGGCAAAGCATAATGAGCCTCCATCCGAGCCACTGTTATGCTGGGGATGTGTTAAAATAAGAATATTCATGAGAAAGCATTTGTTTATCCAAGTAGCCTTGAGCATTCAGCAGTGAAGGGCTGGGCTGGCAGTGGCCGGGAGTCAATATTTGTCCAGCATTAACGGAGCAGAAATGGTCGTTTTGGACATCCAAATGCTCCTCCTGCTTTGATTCCAGAGAAATCCGTGTGCTTCCCTGCTGCGGTGCCAAAACCCCTCCAAGTTTTGTTAAATGCTCAATGTCAGGGCAAGGGCGGAGGGCCGGCAGCGCGGGGTGCTCGCGGTGTTTACGCTGAGCATTTTCACGCTGAGCTGGCTCGGGGCTGCAGGTGCCAGCTGAAAACCACGGCGGCCCCGGGATGCTCATTCCTGACGGCATGGATTTGGCTTTTCCAGCCGTGGGCCAAGCACTGTGGCCGCGCCAGAGCTCTCCTCAACCTCCCTGGCATTCCAGCAGCTCCTCCTCCAGCCCGTTTGTGGCACTGTCCTTGATGTCTCCATCACGGGCCGCGCGCCCGGCTTGGATTTTCTCCTCTGGGTCTCTTTATTCCCCTTTGCAGGGATCGCAGCACCGTGGCTTTGCCTTGGATGAGGGATGAGCATTTCCTGCCATCCCTCCATGCCCAGCCGCCGCTGTCCCTCAGCCAAGCCCAGCAGCAGGGCCAGGCTGCCCAGGAGCAGCTTTCCTCGCTGGAAAAGCAGCAGCAGGCAGGAGCCAAGGCTCGCGGCTGAGATGGGCACACACCCCCTCGGACAGAGCCGTCCCGCAGGGGCAGGGACAGGGCAGGAGTGAGGCAACAGCTGGGAAGGGGCTGGAGCAGCTGCTGCGCATCCCAGCCGGGGGGCAGGAGCAGGGAAGGGCAGCGGGAAGGAGCTGAGGGCGCTGCGGAACCCAGAGCTGCCGCAGCGCTGCCGCCTCTGCCCCGCGCCCGCATCCCCCGGCGGGATCCAAACCCTCCCTCCAGGCCCCCGGACAGCTCCAGGCTGCTGATCATCCCTCTCCGTCCTCTGAGGGATCCCTGGACCTTCCCCAGACACGCACCCAGCGCCCCCCTGCTCGTCCTCCAGCCCCAAACCTGGAGTTCAGGTTCTCGGGATCGCTCGGTGTGTCCAGGCAGGATTTTGCTCTCAGGGAACTGTGCCTGGAAAGCGCGGCTGGAAAAGGGGCAGCAGGAGGGGGAAAAGCCTGAGGAGAAAAAGCCCAGAACACCTTCGTGGCATCTCTCAATTTGTGTGGAGCCAAAGCTGGGGCAGAACAGCTCCAAGCCTTCCTGAATCCTCCTTTTTTCCCTTTGGGAGTGCACAATCTTTGCTCCAACCTCAGGTCACTCTGAGAGGCCTTCCCAACCTTCCTTCTGCCCACAGGGAGGCAAGAAAATGGGATCCTGCTGTTTCCCACGGTGGGGAGCAGCTCCTCTGCCCCTACAGCAGCTCCTGGGTGCTCAGCACCGCACCCAAGGGTGCTGGGGGGTGCAAGGGCTCCCAGGAGCCAGAGGTGACGGAAGGGAGCAGCACAGAGGGAGCCGGGATGGAGCAGCCAGCACTGAGAGGTGAACAGCAGGGAGCACCTGCAGAGGGACAGTCACGTCCAGCCAGGGAAGGACAGGATGGGGCTCACATCCCTGATTTTGGGAGACCTGCTGACCACCCAGGAGGCAGTTTTGAGGCAAATGATCATTATTTATATCTATAATTAGCAGGATGAGCTGCTGGGCCAGGCCACAGGGCAGCAAAGAAGGGGCTGCCCGAGCCCAAACCCCAGGTGATGCCCCACAACAGAAAAGGCCCCAGCAGCACTTCCTTCCCTTTATCCTGGATAAAAACCACCAAATCCACAGGTCTGGGAAGTTTTACCACAATAACTAACCTAGAGTGTCACTGCAGTGGTGGCTTGGCAAGCACTGGGGAGAGGAAAACCAGCTCAGGAACAGGTTCTGCACTCCCACCGGGATCCTACAGCCCCGGCTGCCCTGACCCTGATCCTTGTGATCAACCCAGCAACAGCCACTCAGCTCTGAGCAGCCAAGCACAGCCTGGCAGAGGGATGGAGGAACCCCCTGAGGCACTGGGACACACTGGGAATGTTGTGGCCTCCCCTCTCCCGCTCCTGGTGGTTTCCGCGCCGTTCCCGAGCCCTCACTCTGGAGCCTGTGCTCAGCCAGCTCTCGTTCTCCCGCCCTGTGCTGTCAGTGCTGCATGGCTGGAATGTGGGAAGAGGCTTCCAGAGCCTCTGGCTGTGCTGGTTGCTGCTCTCCAGGCTGGCTGCTCCCAGCTCCAGAATCCAGGCTCCTTCCCTCAGCTGCCTCTCCCTCCCAGCCTGGGCTGGAGGCCCCGATCCTCTCTTATGTGCCCCGATGATCTTGGCAGGCTCCGTTCATCCCCAGTGCCTGCAGCGCTGCTTCCTCTGGGAGCAGCATCAGGGATGCCTGAAAAGACCTCCCGAAGGCAAAGTGGGATTTGGAACAAACAAACAGGGCAGCACTTGGAGAAAATAGAATTTCGTCAAGCAAACAAGCCTCCATGCCCCCAGAGGCAGGGCTCAGCTCCGTGCTCGTGGCCTCTCTCCTTCTTAGCTGCTCCGGGAGCCGGGAGCTGGGTGGGGATGCTCCCTCTGGCACAAAAGTGGGATGGGATGGGTGCAGGAGCAGGGAAAGAGCCTGCTCTGCAAGCAGGGGAGGTGCAGCCAGCACAAACATCCTCAGCAGCCCCAGAGAAACAGTGAGAGCGTGGCACGAGCTGATACGGAAATCGTGGAATCAGTTTGGGTTGGAAGGACCTTAAAGCCCATCCCGTGCCACCTCCTGCCATGGGAAACATTCCACTCTCCCAGCTTGCTCCAAAACCCTCCCAACCTGGCCTTGGGCACTTCCAGGGCCGGGGCAGCCACAGCTGCTCTGGGCAATATTGAAATGAGAGGCCCCATTGTTCCCTCTGGAAACAGCCAGGGACAATCCATGGATCCAGCACCCACAGGTTCAGAGCCAATTCTGTGCATTTCCCACTCTGCTGGAAAGCAAAACCTTCTCCTGAGGAGAGGCTCAGGCTGCTCCTGTGCTGTGTGGATCCACCAGGCTCTCCCTCGGAGGAGCCCGAGGGGAAAACAGCCTGAACTCCACAGAAAGTGCCTTTCCTTTGGAAAGCCTGGATTGCACCTCAGGGCTCAGCCCATTTAATGCTCCAGAAGCTCCATCCTTTGCAGGTCAGGAGTTTCCATGCTCGAGTTTCACTCTGTGCTTCCTCGGAGTGCTGCCTCCTGCTTCTCCAGGCTGGGTTTGGAGCTGGAGAAGCTGCCTGGCCCCAGCTGAAGGATAATAATTGAATAACATGCAACATTACACTCCGAGGTTTCATTCGTTTTCGCATTCGCAGCATCTGTAAAACCTAAAATGAGGTCTCATCTCCAGGCTGTCATCCTGCCCAGCAACAACAAACTCCAACAAAAAGGGAGGACGGAGCAAATCCAGACCTGTGAATTACCTCAAACCGCCTCATTCAGGATTTGATTCACATTTCAGGGCACGGCTCCCACAGCAAATTAATAAGATATAAGCTTGTAATATTTCCAATGGCTTGATATGGCAGCATTTTTCATTTCAATTAGGGGGAAGAGCACAATTGGATTCCTCAGGCTTGGCTGGGAAGGAAACACGTTATTCCCTCAGGGTGAGGACTTCAGCAGCATCCAGGAGCCTCCACATCCCTGGAATCTTCCGGGTGAGCCCTTAACTGGCTGCCAGTGGGAGCTGCTGGAAAGGATTTGTTAAAATCTCTCCAAACACCCCCAGCAGGGAGGGGCAATCCCACCCGACGCTGCAGTGCCGTTCTTCCTCTCCCGATTTCCCGGAATTCCTCCCTGCAGGACCATTCCAACCTGAGCAAGGGTGAGGAGCTGCCCCGAGAGGTCTCACTGGGGCACGTCCTGTCTGCTCGAAGCACCAGATTCCTCCCCAAAACTTGGATGAGCCTGCTCTGGGATCATTTTTGGCATCTGAGAGCGGTGGTGCGGCACCTTCAAGGGCCAAAATGGAGGCAGAGGAAACACAGAGGTGATTTTTGGTTTAAAAGGCAACTTCTATTATTTATTTATTATTTATTTATTATTTATATATCATAGAATATATTATTTATAATCCAGGGCCTCGTCACCTGCAGCTCATCACCTTTTCTCAGCCCTTAGAGGAGGATTTATCCCGATCCTTCCGTTGGTTCTCACATCCCTCTGTGGCTGAATCCCAGCTGGATTTGGGGACAGCAGGGACAGTGACTTGTCCTTGTTTTTCCCCCTTTTATTTGGTGTGCATGAGGTCCTTGGGCCTGTCAGAAAGCCCATGGAATATTAGGATCATGGGAAGGAGCCAGCTGTGGGTGTAAAATGAAGAGCAGGTCAGCTTTGCAATGGTTTGGGCCATAAATGGGGCAATGAGGAGCTTTTGGAATCTGCAAAACAGAAAAAAACCCCACGATTATCAAAAATCCCTTCTCCAGGTCAAGGAGTTCGGTGAGTCGCAGTTGGGGTTCACGAATTTAACATGAAATAAAGCCAAGCTTTAGGTTTAAGATGCTGGGCTAAGCCAGGCTCAAGGCTTAGGCTGTCAAATTTGGCAGAGGACAAGTCCTGGCCTTGCACAGAGGTGCTGGGATAGCAGCAAAACAAATTCACAGAGCACAGGAACAAGGGAATTCCTTCTTAAAGAAGGAAAAAATCCTCAAAACTCCAACCTGTGGGCTCGGAGGCCTCTGCCACCCCATCCATGAATTTGATTCAAACAGGGAAACCAACAAACACCATGGTCTTGGACATGCCAAACTCAAGATTCCCTAAAAAATCACATTTTCACATGCCCAGAGCCCCTGGATTGGAATTTCTGGATCCTTGCACTGCAGTTTTGGGTCTGGAAGTGTCTCAGGCACTGGGACAGGGAGAGTTGCTGGGTTAAA
>NW_024580663.1:1651809-1653141 GCF_017639235.1 Corvus kubaryi | reverse complement strand
TCTGGAAGTGTCTCAGGCACTGGGACAGGGAGAGTTGCTGGGTTAAAGAGGACCCTGAGCCTGCTCTTCCCATTTGAGTTTTTCAGCCTCCCTCTGTTTTCCACATTTACCCACAAAGATCCACTCAAAAACAGATCAGGGAGCCAAAACTGGGCCATTTTCCAGGCAAATTTGATTCAGTCAGGCAAACCAACAAATTCAAACTGGTTTTTGGGCAAAAAATGCCAGTCCTTGTTTGTGCCTGGGACGGTGACCACGACGAGCAGGGATGTGGCTACAAAAGGCCTCTCCAAAGGTGCCGCTCCTCTGTTTCCCATTTTCCCGTGCCTGAGGAATGCTCTGGCACGTTTTCCAGGCAGCTGAAGCTCCCTCCAAACATCAAAGAGCCCGAACAGTAAAACCCATCAAAATGTTCCTAATCAAACCCACGCGTAATTGTCAAGCGCAGGCAGAGAACAGAAGTCGGGCAATCTCTGTGAACCCCCAGCTTCACTCAGACTCCGCAATTAAGCACCGGCTGCTGCTCCGAGGAGCTGCGGGGCTGGGGGGGAGAAGCCGCAGCTCCCCAGCACCAATTAGCAGCTAATGAACATCAGCAATCCCCCTGGAGAAGGGAGCTGGAGACAAAACCGGGACCAAAATGCCACCCACGCTTTAAGCCGGCCTAAAGGCGCGCCTGTGCTGAGGGGATGCTCCGTGTCGCTGCCCCGCTGCATCCGCGGGGCTGTGGGGAAGGAGAAGGGCGTGGAGTTGGAGCCAGCGGGAGGAGGGAAGGTTGGCTTGGAAGTGTTGCTTTTCCCAGGTCAGGCAGCAGCTCAGGGAGGGGAGGGAGGCTGGAATAATTTCAGCAGCGCTGCCATTCCGTGTGAAATCAGAGGCTGAAAGGAAGTCAGTCAATTTAAAGCCGCTCCTGAAGGGGAATAATTAAACACTCCAAAGATGTGGGAGAATTTTAAGCAGTCAGCAAGGATTTAAAGACAACATATCATTCCTAGCCGGAATAATAATAATAATAAAAAAAGAGGGAATGTAGGCAGGCACGGCAGACCGGGCTGACTGAGGGAAGCCTCCGTCAATCAAAGCAGGCTCACCTCGGCAGGCGGGCAGAGATGGAAGTGCTGGGGAAAAGCCCGCGGTGCATGGTCTGCCTCAAAAATAGCGGGGCAGAACCTGGCGGGTGATGGAAAAGTGCCTGGAATGGGGAAATTTGAGTGTAAGTCCAGAAAGGGCTGGAGGGAAGGGGAAAAGGAAAGGGGAAAGGGGAAAGGGGAAAGGGGAAAGGGGAAAGGGAAGGGAAGGGAAGGGAAGGGAAGGGAAGGGAAGGGAAGGGAA
>NW_024580663.1:1647352-1651709 GCF_017639235.1 Corvus kubaryi | reverse complement strand
AAGGAAGGGGAAAGGAAGGGGAAAGGAAGGGGAAAGGAAGGGAAAAGAGAAAGGAAAAGAGAAAGGAAAAGAGAAAGGAAAAGAGAAAGGAAAGGGAAACTGTTGCCTGGTGCTGCAGGTGTGTCTGCGGCAGGCCTTGGTGACACAGGAAATCCCAGGATCTGTGCAGGACCATCTCCTGTCAGGACATTCCACAGAGGAGGCAGGAAAAACTGAGTGGGGAAGCAGAGCAAGGAGGTTTCCAAGCCTAGGAAAACACTGGAGACTGCTGAGACCAGACCACAAAGGGAATTTCAGATCCACCCTGGGTTCCTGTGAAAATCCACGAGGATGCAAAGCACCAAACATCCTCATTTCTGGGTTGCTCCGGATCAAGGGGAAAAGAAGTCTCTGAGTACGGAGCGGAGGCACCTCTCAAGTGCCCCATCATCCACGATTTTTATTGTCACAGAATCCCAGAATGGTCTGGGGTGGAAAAGACCTCAAAGTCCATCCAGTGTCACCCCTGCCATGGGCAGGGACACCTCCCACTGTCCCAGGCTGCTCCAAGCCCCAATGTCCAACCTGGCCTTGGACACTGCCAGGGATCCAGGGGCAGCCCCAGCTGCTCTGGGCACCCTGTGCCAAGGCCTGGCACCCTCCCAGGGAGGAATTTCATCCCAGTATCCCATCCGTCTGTCTCATTATCCCTTCCAGAGAATGAATCAGCCTGACCACACCATCCATGGAGCAGAGGAGTGTTTGCAGGGAAAGATGAGCCGGAGACTCCTTGTGGAAACGAGAGTAAATTTGCCACCACCTGCCGTATTCCCAAGGATTTCCATGCGCAATATGGATTCCAGGAAGGTGCCTCTGTGAGCATTATTCAGTGCAGTAGTTCAATCTTACAACTCCTGTGAAGGAGAGATCCAAGACTCCAACGGTATCCAAAGCCTCATCTCAGCACCAGGCACCTGGAAAGAAGAGCTGGCAGCAAACAAGATTTATGAGCACTGAGGAAATCAAAGCTCTGTGTAAGCTTTTCGGAAGGTAATTAATATATTTTGGCATTTGGGCATGTCTGACACAGCAGAGAATGTGCTGGACTCCGGGAGAATCCAAAGGGCTGAGTGGGATGACCAGGAAAGAAACTCACCCTGCCCTGAGCTTCCTGTCCCAAACAGGTGTTGACCTAAATAGAAACGAGGAAATGGCTGGAAATATCAAAGGTTTTGTGTTCAGGGAACTTCTGCTCTTTCCAAATCTCTCAAAGCACCTCAGAACTGTTAAAACTGGCAAAGAAGTGAGAATTCTTGGGAAAGGCATGAAGGGAAGGAATTATGCAAATGTGCAGATGATGGAAACAAAGATCTGGTGGGAGGATGGGAGAAAGGAGCCTGAACTCTTAAATAAAAGTCCATGGCTTTCCCTTCAGAGGGGTAAAAGCAATCTCTTACAAGATCACATACCCAAAAATAAACACATCAGACAGGTCTTGGTGATGGGGGATGAGCATCGAGCAAGAGCTAAAAAAATATCTCCAGGCATCCCCTGTTTCCCAATGCCTTCAGAAAGAGCAGGAAAATGGTAAAAAAGCAGCGTTTTGTGGGCACTCTGAGGACTCAGTGCAAGCCCCAGCAGCATTCCCTGATTCCTCAAGAGCTTGGAAGTTTCCTGTCATGTTGCCACGTCCTGACCCCGCTGATCTGGAGCTCGCATTCAAAGGCAGTCAGATCAAAGGCAGGGATGAGGCTGGGACATGACCAGTGGCAATTACTGGAATCACAGGGATCAGGGAGCGAAGCTTCCCGAGCAGCCCAGTTCAGCTCCACGAGGAGTCGACTCCCTCAGGAGAGGGATAAAGAATTCCCTTTGCTCCTGCCTTGCCTCCCAGTGCGCAGCAGGAGTTTTTCATGGAAGAGGAATCAGTGCAGGGCCCTTCATCCCTCCCAGCTCCATCCCAGCCCTGCTGCTGCTGCTGCTGCTGCTGCTTTGGTGCTCCCTGCATGATCTGCAGCAGCCTGGGGCGGGCAGGACATGGAGTAAATCCAGTGTGAGGCTCCTCAGGCCTCTGGATCCCTCTGGAGCTCTTGGGAACTCACGGCTGAGCTGAAATAGCACCAAATATCCTCATCAGCCCCAGGAGAAACACTGAAATGGTGGCATGAGCTGATCTCAAAACTGCAGAATCACAGAATGGATTGGAAGGGACCTTAAAGCCCATCCCATCCCACCCCTGCCATGGCAGGGACACCTCCCACTGTCCCAGGCTGCTCCAAGCCCCAATGTCCAGCCTGGCTTTGGGCACTGCCAGGGATCCAGGGGCAGCCCCAGCTGCTCTGGGCACCCTGTGCCAGGGCCTGCCCACCCTCCCAGGGAACAATTCCTGCCCAATCTCCCATCCAGCCCTGCCCTCTGGCACTGGGAAGCCATTCCCTGTGTCCTGTCCCTCCATTCCCTTTTCCACAGTCTCTCTCCATGTTTCCTGCAGCTCCTTCAGGCCCTGCAAGGCCCCAGTGAGGTCACCCCAAAACTTCTCCTCTCCAGGCTCAACAATGCCAACTCTCGCAGCCTTTCCTCCCAGCAGAGCTGCTCCATCCCTCGGATCATCCTGGAGCCTCCTCTGGCCTGGCTGCAGCAGCTCCAGGCCCTTCCTGTGCTGGGCCCCAGGGCTGGGGCAGCTCTGCAGCTGGGCTCTCACCTGAGGGGGCACAGGGGCAGAATCCCCCCTCCCCTGCTGCCCACACTGGGGCTCAGCCCAGCGCAGGGGGGATCTGGATTGGGACATGTCCACCTCTACCCCACAAATCCCACATGGGGCTCCCCAGCCTTTGGGGACCGTCCCCTCCCTTGCAGGGTCACAGCTGGCATGGAGTGCTTTCATTTCTGCAGGCACTGGGGCTCGAGCATTTTAAGTATTTTTGGCAGCGTCCACGGTTGCTATTGCCACGCACTCCGCTCCAATTTTTGTTCCTGTCTCCCACTCCAGCACCATCCAAATGCTGGTGGAAGGGGGTTAATTTCTTAATTTAGGAATCATTAGTGAGAGAAATTGCACTGTGCAGCTGTCTCAGGTCTTTAGGAAAATGCCTCGAGCAGCTGCAGATTTATGATTCGACTTGACCAGGCTCTCTTCTCATCCATTTGACACCAACAGCAACAGTCATTTGGGGTCAATTAAATGTTTTCTTCTTTGTTTATCACCATAAGTCTTAATAATATATCTGGCAGCACGAGTCCATCTGAAGAGGAGGCCACCACATCCATAATGGATGGGAACAGGCAAATCACAAACGAGTGGATAAACACCAGCAGGCCTCCCATTCCCAGCTGAATTCCTCCTCTCCCCAGTGCTTTGTTCACTCCCAGGGCCTCGCAGCAGCTTTGGGTGCAAGGTTTGACTTCTCTAATGATTTTAAACACCGTTTTTAATTGCTTCTCTGTGCCCCTGAGAAGCCAGCGCTGTCAGCACAAAACGAGGGGTGATGATGCAGCAAAACAGAGGCTGCTGCTGCTGCCTGTGCCGGCCTGTCCACCCCTGCTCCACGAACCGCCAGGCAGGAGGGAGCCTGCGCTGGGCCTTGTGCCGAAAGCTGTGGAATTCCTCGGGAGCTTGTTAGCAGCAGTGAATTCCCACGTCAGAGCTGCTGCTGCTGCCTGCCCTGCAGCCAGCGCGGCTCCGCAGTCCCTCCTTCACCGGCTCAGGGCAGGGCCGGCTTTCATTTGATAACCCCACACTTGGCCTTCCTTCAGCACGGCTTGATCAAGATTTCGCCACCGTTTCCCTCAGGATTCTCATTCGGAAGCGGGGGAAGTTCAGGCTGGATGAAAGCTCTGTTAGATGGCGGGGAAATTGGCCGGGCCACAGCCACGGAGCGGGGGATCGATGGCTCCACAGCTGCTTGGCAGCCAGGAATCAGCAGAGCCTCGGGGGTCAGTAGTGGGGCTGCTGTGGGTCAATATCTTCATCAGGAGCAGACAGAGGCACCCTCAGCAGCTCTGGTGGCACCACGGGGTTAGAGAGGGTGATGGACGCAGCAAACAGGGGAGCTCCACTCCTGAGGGGCCTGGAGGAGCCGGAGCACGGGGCCAACAGGAGCTCCAGGGAGTTCATTGAGAAGTGGGCATCATCCTCATGCCTGGCTTCATTCCAGGCTGGGAATGACGGGCTCATGAGGAAAACCAGCACAAAGCCATCCTGAATAATTCAGACCCCACCCTGCTGTGGGGCAAACAGGGTCACGAGAGTGGAGGGGGTCCCCATCCCCTCAGCAGCTTTGGGGGCAGCATGGGGTTAAAAAGGGTGAGGGACACAGCTCCACTCCTGAGGGGCCTGAGGATGGGGTCAACAGGAACTCCACAAAAAGTGGGAACTGTC
>NW_024580663.1:1615883-1647342 GCF_017639235.1 Corvus kubaryi | reverse complement strand
GCCTGAGGATGGGGTCAACAGGAACTCCACAAAAAGTGGGAACTGTCCTCATGCCTGGCACCAATCCAGGCTGACAAACCAACCCCAGCATCTTCATCCCGAATAATTCAAACCTCATCCTGCATGGTGGGGACAGGGCCAGGAGACTGCAAGGAATTCCCATTCCCAGCGCTGGTTCCTTGGGCACCACCAGTGCTGGGCCACCGAGTTCAAGGGTGACGTGGGGAAAGCAGGGATGAGACAGCAGAGTCCACCTTGGGGCCTGTGGATTCTAATCCATAGAGTCCCTAGGCTGCTCTTTTCCACAGCCTTTCATTGCCGTCGGGGAGGGCTAGGGGACACAGGTCAGGGTGGCCACCAGTGGGCTCAGGGGGGACCTCACTGTGTCCTTCACCTTCCTGAAGGACAAACAGCACCATGGAGACCTTCCCAGAAGTGTCAGAGCAGCACTGCAGGCACAGGCTGCGCCTCAGAAGGTGCTGAGCTCCCCAGAGGAGCAGTCGGAATTCCCTCCGGAGCTTTCCAAGGCTTGGCTGGACAAACCACAGCCTGATCCGGTCCAAGCTCTCAGTTTGACCAGGGACTCCTCCGAGGCAGCACCTCCTCAACCGCTCAGTTCAGGTGGAAATTCCGGAGGTTTTCCATAATTCTTGTGGGGAACGCTGAGAGCGGAGGGCACCCTTGAGGCCCCCCCTGCTCACCCATCATCCCAGCTTTCAAAATCCAGCCACTTTCCCCTCCTAATCCTCACCTAAGTGTCCTCCAGCCAGCCTTTCTGCCAGGAATTGGGATCGTAATGTGCTGTAATCACATAATTCCTGTCAGGAAAAGTAAACAGGGATGGCTGAGTGATTTCTGAACAACACGCTAATGGCCAGAGAAGGGAAAAAAATCCTCTCGCTTCACTTCCCCTCAAATTTTTCTTGAGCCACTCTTTTGCTGCTCATATTTATTGTAGGTTTTCGTCTCATTTTTAGGTTTATTTACCCCAAGCTAATGAATAACACGGTGAACATATGCTATAAACCACCATTAAGATGAAATTTGGAGAAAAGAAAATTACTTTAGTGGCAGAGCTGAGAGGATGTGTAACCACTAAATGCCCAGCACTGATATTTGAAGGCTTCTTAGGAGAGGTCTCTTGGGATTTCTTGGTCAAATAAAATGAGGTATTTCATAGGAATTCTCCTTTCAGAGTTCGACTCGTTTTTCTAACAGTCTGATGCAGATGCTGCTCTGCAAAAAAAAAGAGTCAACTACGGACTTTTTCCATCTTGAAGGCTTTGAATCTCATTTTTCCTGATTATCACAGCTGTTCCAGGCAGCAGGGGAAGCAGTGCCAGCAGATGAGACCTCGTACACCAATTTTAGAGGGGGTTTGGGCCATCTTGCAGCAAACTCAAGCATGGAAATCTACAGACATGGAAAACATTTGGGGAGGATTTCGTCCAACATGAGCACAAAAGTTGCCGAAAACTTGGGGTTTTCAGAGGAGCTGTGAGTGACTCCTTGTCAGGAGGAGAGGCTCCAAGGAGGCTTTTCCAAAGCACATCTGTCCAATGTTATTCCATTTTTCCTCCGGGACCTGGCTGCTGCCCTGTGGAGGATGCTCATTAAACACTGCTTTAGCGTGGAAAGAGCTGCAAGCATCTTGGAGGATGGGATTAGAGCCCAAAATAAGCCTGGGAAGGATTATTTGTCATTAAAATGACACCCTCCAGTGGGATAAGGGAAGGAGCCCCCTCTGTGCTTGCGCTCGCTCCTAAGGAGATGCTGGCTAATGGGAGGAGCAGGAGCTGCAGTCCATTCCAGCAAACACCTGCTGGCTTCCGACAGACCTTGGGGACCTGGTGGCCATAAAGGGAAAAAAAACCCTTCAAGAAACAGGCAGGGAAAGCTGACCCTGAGCTTTTCCAACGTTCCAACCCAGACCCAGGCTTTTGTAGGAATAGAAAACACTGCGGAGACAAGGCCAGCCAGGAGCAGCCAGAGCAGCAGAGCCACCACCATTAACTCCGAGATCAAAGGTGGAGCTGCCACAAACCCTCGGAAAGCAGCAGGAGGGAGCAGCCAGGCACAGCTGGGAGCTCAATGATCCTGGCAGGAGCAGCTTGGGGAGGGCAGCCCGAGGCCTCTGGGCACAGCTCAGGCTTGTGGACATGGAGCATTTGGATCAAAGGCCTGGGAGGAGTCTCCAGACACAATTCCCGTGTGTCTCCTCAGAGGTGCAGCACGTCTGAGCACACCCAGACCGTTCCTGGGCAAGCCAGAGCCATCTCTAGTTTGGGGCAGGGAGGTCTGGGTTGGTCTCTGAATGAGTTTTAGGAAAAGTTATTCCCTGCTTTTCCTGCTGAGGAGAAGCAGCCGGATCGCTGAGGCTCTGAGAGGCCAGGCTGCTTTTGCCTGGTGAATCCAGGATGGATTTTGGTGGGATCTCAATTACTGATTTCTTCCCTCGGCCTAAAATTGCTGCTCGTGACTCCGGAGCCACATCAGCCACGGCCTGACAGGCGCCTCTTGAACTGAACTTCTCCTTTTAACGGGGAGATGGGGGAGTCCCAAAAACCGAGATGTGATTGGGGTTTCCTTGGGATTGCAGGTGGCAAAGTCCAGGGAGTTCAATGTGTTTGACAGCTACAGAGGAGCTAAGGGGGGAATATCTGCCTTGGAGTGACCAGTGATTACTCTGAGGTTTAAAGGAGATATCAGACTTAACCCCTTGGGTTTAAAGGAGGTTCCAGGCTGGTTTTGCTCACTGTCACCCCAAGCCAATGCCACTTTGCAGTGACTTTTGCCATGCCGCTGGTAAAAAAGAAAAGAAGGATAAAGCAGCTCAGTGCAGGCAAAGCAGCTGCCAGCACCCCAACGGGGATCAGCAGCCTGAGGTTCAGCCTGCGGGAAGCCCAGCCTGGTCTCCAGGAAGGCAGGAACAGCATCATGAGGTTTCCAGGAGCCTCCACTGCAGCCCCTGCACCTGCTGAGGTGACAGAGCCTGAGGCTGTCCCTTCCCAGCCCCCATTCCACCAAGGGTTCCTGTGTTTGGGAGCTGGACATCCCTGTGCTCCCAGCCCGCCTGCACTGCCTGCCTTTGTGTCCCAGCATTCCCATCCTTCCCCGGACAGCTCCTCTGCTTTTTGCCTCCCAGAGCCTTTCCCAGGCTTGCTGTGGCTCCGTTTATTGCAGCAGGGAGAGAACAAGTGGCTGTGAGCCCTTCTGCGTTCAGGGAGCTGCCAGAGCTCCCAAACCCCCCCCGTTCCAGCCATCTCCGCAGTCCCATTCCCTTTATGTCCAGCTCTGATGGGTGTAGTACCAGCTGTTTGTGTTTAAAGTTTATTTCTGCCAGCATTGTTTCCCTGTCTTTTCCTCCAGCAATGCTATAAAAAGCTCTGGTTCCATTGTCTCCCTCTCATCCTGGCATCAGCTCTGCAAACAACCTCCTTCTTACTCCTCCTCTAACTCTTTGTCTGGCAACCTCGCCTGTCTGGGACCAGCACTTTGTTTTCTCTGGTCGCAGTTGCTGCTTTGTTTGTTCATTAAAGGCACTCTGCTCTCTGCTGTGATCCCACAGCACTGTCTTCCTTGCCAGCAGGGTCCTAAACTTAATGACTGGGGAGTTTTTTTCTGGAGGCTAAACAGCAGACTCAGGAAAAGCATCCAGCTCAAGAGGTGCTTGTACCTGGAAGAGGCAGCCAGCAGAGCAGGGCTGGCTGTTCAGGCAGCACTGGATGAGAAATCATTTCATTTTTTTTATTCTCAGTGGTGTTAAATCGGTCTATTTTCAGAGCTGCTGTCCCAGCTGCACTTCTTACACCACTTCTCTGCTTTGCTCAAAACATCTTGTGCTGCTCATGAACCGTGGAATGGTTTGGGTTGGAAGGGACCTCAAAGTTCATCTCGTTCCACCCCCTGCCATGGGCAGGGACACCTCCCACTGTCCCAGGCTGCTCCAAGCCCCAATGTCCAGCCTGGCCTTGGGCACTGCCAGGGATGCAGGGGCAGCCCCAGCTGCTCTGGGCAACCTCAGGGCCTCCCCACCCTCCCAGGGAGGAACTCCTTCCGTGTATCCATCGTAAACTCTGTCAGTCTGAGCCATTCCCCCTTGTCCTGTGCCTAAGTTCCTGATGATCTCTGTGGTCAGTGGTCATCCAAGCTCGAGGGACCCCCTCAGGTTATGGCAGAGAAAGGCCGGCAGCAGTAAGTTCAACCCAGCTCTTGAGCTGAGCTTTCAGGGAGCCCAGGTGTCCCCTGAGCCATGCGAACACCTCCCCTCCCTGAGGGCAAGCCCCGCCTTGGCAGCTTCCCTCGCTCCAGAGGGGCGACTGCTGCCCTTCCCTGGGCTCAGTCTGGGGCCCATTGGCCTGGGCAGAGTATTGTGGCACCTCAGGGCTGCTCCTGGCTGCTCTGGGCTCTGTGCCACCTCCACCAGCCTGGGGAGCATTTCCATCGCACGCACGCCCACCACGGGCACCTCCTGTGCTCACATCTCTGCAACCAAACAGATCAAAGCACCCCAGAGTCCCTCTATTCCCAAATTCCATCTTTCTGCACCTAAACCCTTCCAGCTTCCAGCATGCTGGGGCAGGATCCTTAAAAGAAACTCCAGTTTCTCCACCAGCCCTGCAAAGACTTCCAGCCCCAGCCTTTTCCTTCCTCATCCCCCACTCCTTCCCTCCAGGTTGCAAGGAGCCAGATGAGGAGACCCCACCAATCCATTCTCATTCCCCCCACCCCCCAAGGAAGGTGGGAAATCACAGAGAGAGAGGAAAAGGGATCCCGTTGGCGCCTGGAACAACCTGGATGCTTTGGGAAAAGGCACATTTAGATGGAGGAGCCGTGAGGGGCAGCCACGCCCAGTCAATCCCATGGGATGGAGATGTGGGTATTCCGGGAGAAACACTGAGCAACACAGTTTGAGGGGTGGGACCTCCAGAATCCCAGCACTGGAGGAGCTTCAGAGAGCTCCGATTTTCTGGGAATGCTGGGAACTGCAGGAGCAAAGCTGCTCTGGATCCCACCTGCTCCAGGCTCTGAGCAGGAGAATTACCCCAGCCGAGACCCAGAGGTGCAGCAGCCACCGAAACAACACCCTCCCCAAAAAGTGGCTTTTAATAGAGCCCGAACCACTGCTCGTTAGTAGGGCCTGGTAATTAGGAGCCTCCCCTCTCCATCGCAGCTTTCCTCTCTTGCCAGCAGACCTCTGGGATGGTTTAGGGCCCGGTGGCTGCCACCCTGTCACCTGGGGGTGCTTCCCACATACCCCAAGCCCAGCAGGAGCAGGAAGCAGCAGCACAGCTCCCCCCTGCCCACAGAGCGAGTGGGACTCGGTGGCCGCTCCCCTTCTCCCTTTCCCTGGATGTGTGCTGCTGGAATTTTAAACAGATTATGTAAGTGGCTCTCGTTTAATCCATCTGAACTCTCCTCTTTTCACGGGCAGGAGATCAAAGCAGCTGCTGGGAGCTGAGCAGGGAGCAGCAGGGCTCTCCCGGTGCATCTGGCCTGCAGTGGGTGACAAGGAGGGGACACTTGCCAGGCCACCACGCTTCACCAGCTGCTTTCTAAAGCCCTCCGCAGCAGAGCACGAGGGCTGCTGCCCCTTTCCATGGATTCCTCGAGGCCTTCCCTTTGTTCCTCTGCATCCCAGAGATGCAGGACACGCCCGTGGATGTGGAAGTTCCTCAAAGAGGGAGCAGCTCTGTGTGTGTGTGTGTGAGTCTCTCTGCAATTTATGGAGTTTACCTTTTCCATTCCTTCTCCTGAAGGCTGACATTTAAAAATGTGTAATTGTGTTTATCCCTGGCAAGCTGTGAATGGCTCCCCGGGCTGGCCGTGCTTCCCGCGCCGCTGGATAAATTACACTGACAAGACCTTATTACAAAGGGAAAAATAAGTTAATGGAAAAGCAAAGCAGAGAGAGATGCATGAAAATCCCCGAGTGGCCGAGTCAGCAGAATTGCCCCCACGTGAGAGTCATTGCCAGGGTTTAATTAAACAGAGATCGATCGTGGGGCTGAGGGGGAGCCGGGGGGGTGGGGGCACGTGCAGGCCAGGAATTGGCACTTTTGGGCTGGATTTATTTTTTTGATAGCCAGGAGTTATTGATATTTCACTGAAGGCTGCCCTGGCAGTGTGGCTCGGGGAGGGAGAGGTGCTCCCAACCTTCCTCCCTCCCTCCTTTCTTTCCATCTCTCCGTGCATCCCAGGGATGACTGGCAGGGAGCTGGAATGCCCGGCTGCCCCTCGGGAAGAGTTTGGGTGCTGCAGAAAGGCTCTGGGAACTGCAGAGGTTTGGAATGCGCCTGCCTCGAGGTGTGAGAGGCGAGCCTGCACGGCAGCACCGGGGAATTGGAATCACCTTCCCAAAACAGCCCGGGATCCTTTGGGAAAAGGCACATTCGGGTGGAGGAGCCATCCCGAGTCACTCCCGAGGGATGGCGATGGGGATATTCCAGGAGAAATATTGGGCAACACGATTTGAGGGGTGGGATCTCCAGGCCAGCGCTGGAGGAGCTTCAGAGAGCTCAGGTATCCCGGGAATGCTGGGAAGTGCAGGAGCAAAGCTGCTCTGGATCCTGCAATCCATCCCTGCTGATGGCTGCCTGGGGTTCCAGGGGACACAGAGCTGGATCAGAGCTCCGAAAGGACCCTGAAATCCCGCAGGATTCCTGTGGGATACAGCCTTGGAGACAGGCAAAACTGCCTGGCTCTGCCTAAAGCCCTGATGCAGATCCTAAGGAAGAGCTGCTGGCTGTGGGGTTGGGAATTGCCTGTTCATGGCAGATTTGGGTCTCTCCGAAAGACCAGCTCTGTATCCCTGTGTTTTTCCATGACCTCTGGGATGAAATGCCAGCCTCCAGTCAATATGGAGCAGGCTCCTGGTGGGAATCCAGAGCAGATCCTAAAAAGGTGGAAAATGGCCGGGCAGAGGTGGGAATGCTCGGCTGAAAATGCCAACAGGAGCCGGGAATGTTTCCTCCCGGGACACTGAGCCCCTTCCTCTGCCCCTGCCATTCCCAGTGGGAACAACGGGCACACGGGCAGTGCCAAAATATTTTGGGAGGCGTGAAGATGTGCAGAGTGAGCTCCACATCCACAGATCGATTGGAATTCAAGCACCTTGGGAGCAGAGCAGGAAAGTTCCCAGCTGCTGGAAATTACCCACAGCTCCTTTCATTTCCACACATTTTTCCTGCCTAATTGGAGCGAGGCAAGCGCTCGGGAAGGAGCCGGACACGAGCGCTCCGTGACTCATTCCTGAGGGAGGCAGGGATTGCTCCCTGGGGTACCAGTTGCACCAGTCTGCTCTTACTGGGTTAGAAGGAGGAACCCGTTATCTCCAGGTGCCCACAGATGCCATGTGGACACGCAGGATAAGAAAATTCCCATTTTTTCTGCTCCCAGCCCTGTGCTTCAGGTGTAGCTGTGCTGCTTTTCCACACCTCCCCCTTGGCAGCAGCATCCAGGCTGGACTCCTGTAAACGGTAGCCAAGACCCGATGGAAAGGGAATAAAACCCCCAAACAAACCAAGAGGAATAATTCCTATTTCTGTGCCACTTTCAGATCAGTCCCACGGCCCCGACATCTCCCAGCTAATGACTGCAAATCCCTTTTCCCTGCAGCCTGGACACCAATCAATACTCCACAAGCAATTTCCAGGGCTCGGCTCGCTTGTTAAAGCCCAAACATTCCCATTCCTCGGGAATTGGGTGGCACAGTGAGTCACAGAGAGCCCAGCAGGACGCTGCCTCTGCCCGCTGCAAGCCAGCCTGGGAAGCAGGAATCATCCAGAAAAGCTGCTTTCCCAGCCTGGGGATGAATCCTGAATCCAGCACTCACTGGAGAGGCTTCAGGAGGGCAGCAGGTCCCGGAGCTCCTGGCATTGCCACCTTCCTGGTCCAGGAAAGGCTCACAAGTGATGGAGAGCTCGTCCTGATCCCAGGGTTTCCCAAGATGTGCTTGTCCATCACCAGTGACTGCTCCTGGCAGGTTTGCTGCACGTCCTGGATGTGGCCAGAGGGGCTCCGGCAGCACCCACCCATCGAGCGGCCATCCCTGCTGGAATTCCAGCCCCTTCCTAACCCCAGACCTGGAGAGCTGGGAGGAGACCCAGCAGGAGCAGGCAGCAGGCTGGAGCAGGAGCCTGAATCTCCCATCAGGGATGGTGGCTGAGCTTTTCCAGCAAGGAACCCCCCCAGGAGTTCCAGGCTGCCCAAATTCCTTTCTTTTAAAGTTTCTTTGCTTAATTACTCTGGGATACATCTAAAAGTACGAGTGCCAGGAGCCTTTGAAATTCCGGGACACGAGCAGGTGCTGTAATCCCCTTATCCTAACCCCGATGGCCAAGATCCGCTGGCTGCCCTTTCTCCTGGTGGAGGGTTAAAATCCGGACTCTTTGTCTGCTTTCCTGGGATGAGATTTGGGATCCCACTGACCTGTGTGATGTTTAGGGACACCTCGGGTTGGTTGGGACTTGTTTAAACCTCCCGAAAATCTTGTGGGAGCATCCAGGTGGGCAGTGGGTGTTTTTCCAGCTGTTCTCATGCCAGGAGGTGGAGAAACACCGGATCCATCCCTGGAAGCAGCCGGAGCGGGGCGGGGGCTGCATCCTGAGGCATCCTGGTGGAGTTACCAGGACCCTGTGGCTCCAGGAGTGGCCAGGAGAGCATTCCAAGGGCTGGGAGTTGCTGTCATCCTTCAGCCAGAGCGAGCAGGGAAGGAAGGAATTCCTCTTCTGCAGCCAACGGGAGCGATGGGATCGCCCAAAGCAGAACTAACAAAGAGCACAGGGAATCACATGGAAAAGCTGCAGGGATGGGGATTTGTCAGAGGGGTCTGGGGGCTTCTCCGAGGGCAGGGGAGGCACAGCAGGACTAAAACCAGGACTAAAACCAGGACTAAAACCAGGACTAATCAGGAAGCTCAAGGTGGGCAAAGCAATGCTTTGATCAGGGGAAGCAACCAGGTTGGGACGGGCTTGGAAAGGCCAGGGAGGTGGTGGAGTCCCCATCCCTGGAGGTGTTTAAGGAAAGCCTGGATGTGGCACTCAGAGCTCTGGGTTGGTTGGGAAGGTGGTGTTGGTCGTGCTGGTCACAAAGGTCTTTCCCAGCTTGGTTAATGCCGTGATTCTGTGAATGGAAAAAGGCTCGGGAAGTTCGGAGGCCTCGGTCTCCTGCCACAGCACGGCTCAGCGAAAGGGAAGTGCCATTCCCAGCATGTTTTCCATCTAAAATAATTCCACCAGAAACACCTGGCTCTGCTGCAGGTTCCCTCCAATGTGCCAAGGAAGTCGCGGCTGGATCCGAGCTAAGTGCTTCCATGAAATTCCGTAACTGCCGGCTGGTGAATGAGCTGGGAAATGAAGTCAGTTGTGGGGTAACAAACGACGTGTCCACTGCAAGAGAGGCGCTCGAGCTTTCACAGAGCACGAAACGTCTTCTCTCCTGTTCTTTTTTTCTTTCTTTTCCCAAAGTTAAATTTTCCTTGAAATCATCGTATTCCCGCGGAAATTCTTCGTTACCACAAAATGCCATCGAAATGGCATTTCCTGCTGGCAGTGCTCTCTCGGTTTATTATGGACACGCTTCCGTCGCTGCACTCGCAGCAGCCATGTGCCACCAAACAGCACCTGGGGCGCGTTCCCCTCATCCTCCACTGGCATTTGTGTCGCCACAGCTCCAGGGGCTGGGATCCAGGCTGCAGGGATTGCTCTGGAATGTCTTTGATGCCTTTAGAGGCCACCTAAAAACAGAGACTGGACAGCAGTAAGGGAATAAAGGCAAAGGTGCCCCTGGGGAGCCAGAGGCTACTGCCAAGATGGACCCCAAGATGGACCCCAGGTCACGAGTTCTTCGCATTTTTAGAAGCTTGGCTCATCTGCATATCAGTGATGCCATGATGATTTTTTTGCCTTTTCTTTTCTACCTTTTTACAACTCCTGTATTCTCAGTGTTTTTGCCTCTATTCTTGGCCTTGTTTGTCCAGCTGGGAGACTGAACATCTCAGAAGCTTCGTAGGGATCAGTGTGCCCCAGAGCCCAAGGTCCTCTCCAGAACACATTCTGTAAACCAAGATAGAACCATCCAGGGGAAGGCTCCTTGGGGAGGGGGGGCTCACTTGAGCCTCTCATTGGGGAATCTTTGATAGATCTGCTAATTAGTAACACCTCTAATGTGATACCTGATCTTTTGGGGGTGGGCACTGCAGTGTGTTCCACCCGGATGTGTGTACCCAAGGGTCCTTAAAATAAATACCAAGGTAAAATCCCTTTTCCCCTTCTAACTGTGTTTGTTGGAACCCAGGGTTTAGAAAATTTCAGCTTATGGGATATATGTAACAATATGGAGGATTTGGGGTGTGGATTTGTTCTTCTTCTTTTCTCCTTCCTTCTTCACAAATCTGTTCTGGTATTGGGTCAAAAACCCGCAGTGCGGGTCATGAATAGATAGTTATTGGATTATAAATAAAAAGAAATGACTTGGCATTCCATAATTGGGTAAATTGGACCTTAAAAGGCCTTGGAAGTTAGAACTCACGGCCATTTTCCACCTTGTTAACTAAGAGGCGCATCCCGTGCAGCTGTGCTATAGATAAGATAAAATAAACATCTAAGTCCAAAGATAAACTCCTGGTCTCCTGTATTTTAGTTCGAACTCTGAGTAAAAGAACTCACGAAACAGAGGCAAAGAAGAAAAGAAACGATAAAAAGAGAAAATTAATAGACTCTTGATTTTAAGACCAGGAAAAGGCATCATCAGGGTTAATTCTCCAATTAAATCTTCAGTTAATGAGGTAATTTCCCCAAGCTTGCCCCCCTTTAGAGGCTTTTAGTTTATATTTTT
Source organism: Corvus kubaryi (assembly GCF_017639235.1). NCBI lineage: Eukaryota > Metazoa > Chordata > Aves > Passeriformes > Corvidae > Corvus > Corvus kubaryi. The sequence goes on along the minus strand of NW_024580663.1, from coordinate 1,636,506 downwards.
TGGGCCTAGGATGGTCTGGGTGTCCTTGGAGAGCAGGCCCGGAGAGGCTTTGTTATGTCTGCCCGACACGAGAGAGCAGAAGTGACCAGGCTCCAAGGAACTTCAGAGTGACACACCAGGCAGTGCAGGACTGGAAAAACATGAGTTAAAACCTAAGGCATCATCTTGATGCGTCCTGAGTGCGAAAGATGCTCTCCAGATTCCTGAACGCTCTTGTGCTGCTTCAGCCGGGACCATTCCCATGAGGAAGTCATGTCCTGTTCCAGGCTCTTCCCACCTTGGACCCCAGGAGAGACCCAAGGGCTCAATCCAGGCCGTCTCCACTGATTCCTGCTGGAGGAGAGGATCCACACCTCCTGAATTCCTTCTCCAAGCACAAGAATCCCTCATCTGGCTCCCACCTCCTGCTCCTCTGGCCATGGATTTGCATCTTCTGCCTTTGCATGGCACCCATGAGATTTCCCAGGCTCTGGGGATCCCACAGGGTTGTCACCAGACTGGTTTGTAGCCAGACTGACTGGGTTTGTCCCCAAATTCCTATGGGAATCACGGCACTTGCACATTGTGGGCTCTGCAGCTTCCAGCTCCAGGCAGTTGCTGCCCGTGGTTTTTAACCCAGCAAACCTGGATAAACATCCCAGCTCCTTGGAGGGGGATCACGCCACTCCCACCTCCAGCAGGAACCCACCACTGGAAGCCCTGGAATGGTTGTGTAGGGAGAAAACACTTCCAGGGAGGTCACTGTGTCCTTCTGTGGCTGGGAGGAACGGGTGCAGCGGGTGGGACAGAGGGTCCTGCTCCCCAGGGAAAGAGAATGGATTTCAGCCAGAAGAGGGAATTTCAGATGGGATATTGGGAAGGAATTGTTCCCTGGGAGGGTGGGCAGGCGCTGGCACAGGGTGCCCAGAGCAGCTGGGGCTGCCCCTGGATGCCTGGCAGTGCCCAAGGCCAGATTGGACACTGGGGCTTGGAGCAGCCTGGGACAGTGGGAGGTGTCCCTGCCATGGCAGGGGTGGGATGGGATGGGCTTTAAGGTTCTTTCCAACCCAAATCATTCCATGATTCCATAATACACCTGGTGGGCAAACTGTCCCTCAGAGGGACATCCACAGGCTGGAGAAACGAGCTGATGGGAGCCTTGTCTTCCCAGTGTTCCCAGTGTTCCCAGTGACCAGCCAGAGGCAACGGGCACACACAGAAATACAGGAATTTTCTCTCATGTGAGAAGATTTTACTGGGAAGGGCGTTGAACACTTGGAGTTCACAGGTGGCCACGAGAGGTTATGATGTTCCCATCCCTGGAGATTCCCAAATCCCACCTGGATGTGGGAAACCCTCTCTGGGTGACTCTGCTTGTGCAGGGGTTGGACAAGGGCATCTCCAGAGGTGCCTTTCAAGCTCAGCTGTTCTGGGATTTGGGAATACTGAGCCCCTGTTTGTGGTTGCCCTCCCCAGGCCCCTGATGGCAGCAAAGCTTTTCCCAGCTTCCCTGTGGTTGGGAATATGTCTGGTACCATCTCGGTGTTCCTTGTAGGGAATTGGAGGGAGTTTGGAGTGAGGACATGGATCTGTTGCCCCGGATCAGCTGGGATAGAGTGGAGCTGACCCTGCCCTCCCATCTGAGCAGGATGCTCCTTCTCCAGGTGTTCTCCGTGCTTTGCTGTGGAAGCATCCATGGAAGTGGAATAAAACCTCTTCTTTCCCCTCAGGTCCTTAAAGCAGAGCTCCCAAATTCCTTCCCAAATTAAGCTGATGTCCATTTTGGCAGCAAATTTAATCTCCCGAAATGTTGCCGAGAGGCTGCAGGACCCATCCTGCCCTGCCCCCCTCAGCCAGGGCTCCCCAGGAATCAGGACGGAGGGGTTTATTCCCTGCAGCATTTATTCCGGAAGTGCAATCCCTGTTTTCCTGGGAAGAGCTGTCCCAGCCCTGGGATTCAGCTGCCATCCCTAAATCCTGCAGGAACCTGCCCAGGCTCCTCTGACCACCCCACGGCCACCAAGGCCCGGATCCAGCCCTGGGGGATTCATTCCCACACAGGGATTCATTTCACCCCCTTGAAGTGGCCCAAGTTAATTTTTCCTCCTCTTTTCCCATACTTCTCCCGGATCCTCTGCTGCAGCAGCTCTTTTCCTTGGAAGAGGAAGGGTCTTGGAGTTAGTCCTCCCAACAGGCTGAGCAACCTAAAGCAAATTAAATCAGCTCTCTCCTATGCAGATACACCCAGCTTCGTTTTCTTTTCAGACTTGGCAGCTCATTAATAGCAGAGAAAAATATCCCACAGCCAAGGAATCAGCAGCACACAGGGAGGATCCCGGGATGGGGCAGGAAAGGGGAATAAAACCGGGCAATTTGGGCCACAGAAATGCAGCTTTCCCTGGCAGGCAGCTCTGCAAACTCCTTTTTGGAGTCATTTCTCTCCTTATGGAATATCTGCAGTGTTTTTTGGAGCCAGGCGTGGTTGGGGGTGAAGCAGCTCCGTTAATCGCTCGTGCCTGACCATTCCTACATGTTCTCATCCCGCTGTTACCTCAGGAATTGGGAATCCAACTTCCCAGGACTTGCAGCTCCCTTCGTGCACCCATGGGCAGGAGAAGGGGCTCAGGTCGTTACCTGGGGGCCGGGAACGAAAAGGAGTCAAAGGAAAAGCTTCCAGTGGGGATGGCTGGTTTTTATTTAACACATTCCATTTTCAGATGTGGGCTCCAGCTTACTTAAGGCAAAGTTCAAGTTAATATTGATATTTGAGGGAAGCAGCACTTCCACATTCATCAGCCACCTATTAAATGTCTGTTAGGAGACAAAGCTCACGGGCTCCGGCTCCAGACGCGTTTCCAAATGGTTCAGCCTCACTTTGATCCTTCTTAATGACAGAGAGCAATTAGAAAATGGGTTCAGAAACTCTGCTTATGCACAGCGTGCGTGGGCGAGGGGATTTTTGTGATGTTGTCAGATAATATCTCCGTAACATTTCTGGGAAGCCCAAAATGCCCCTCCTCGGCTCGTCCTGCTCGGCAGTGTCACGTTTGCAGCAGCCTGGAGGTGAAACGGTGACAGAAGTGCGAGGGGCTGCAGGGGAGCATCTCCCTCAGGATGCAGGAATTGCCCCGCAGGAGCAGGGAAGGAGCTGGGGACGCTGTTCCCCACAGGACCTCAGGCACGGATTGCCATGGCAACCACATCCCAGGGCAGCAGGGATGGTGGGAAACCCACCTGGCACCAAACCTGGTAGGGGCTGGGCATGGAGTGGGATCTGACACCACAGACAGGGCGGGAAGGGGATCCCACGCTCCTGCCCTGCCCGAGGCTGGACAGCTGTGCAGGTTTTGGGGGGTCTGGGGTGCCAGATCCGTGGTGCTGGCTGGGGATCAGAGATGGGAAAGAGGGATGGGAAAGAGGGGCTGGAGGAGCCAAAAGGGTGCAGAGCAGAGCAGCAGCGGCAGCACAGCTGAGCAGGAAGGTCCAGCAGAGGCTGTGGCTCCTCAGGGAAAACCCCAAATGTGCTGGAGCTGGAACCTTCTGTGGGTGCCTCAAGCTCCAGGGTGAGAAATCTATGGGGAAACTCAGGCACCTGGAAAAACTTGACCCCATTCAGCCCAGCCCATGTCTCTCCTCCCCAGCAGGAGCACAGGGACAGCCACTCTTGGAGCGCCTCATTTCTGGCAGCTACATCCTAAAAACGACACGAACCAGGCTGGGATCATCCCAGGAAGCCACCACATCCCATTTCCTCCTTATCCCTCTGCCACACCCCCAGCTCCACATCTCCTGCCTGGCAAGAGGGGAGCTGGGCCCGTGGCAGCTCTTGGGGAGCAGCTGGAGAACAGGAGAGCAGGAGGAAGTTTTGTGGGGCTGATCACACGGAGCCCTTCTGGGTCTGTTCTGTTGAGCCCTTCCCAATTTTCCCTCTTTGAAAACGGGAATGTTTCATTCTGCTCCATCTTGGCTTCTTTTTAGTCTCAGGTTTCCTGGCCTTGCTGGCTGGCTCATTAGGGAGCTGCTAACGAGCTTTCTCTGCCCACAGCGGATGGGTGCAAAATCCCTGACAAATCTCTTGTTTTTCCCAGTATTTTTCAAGGTCTGGGTTTAAATTGGGGTGAACAGAACAGATCAGACAAAGGATTTAAACACAAGTAAAGTCTCCTTGTTGAGGAGGTGTCAGGGGTGCCTCACTGCCCTTCCAAGGGAGATTCCAGAGGTGAATATGGTCCCGATCCTGCTGAGAAACCCCACAAATCATGTGGAGAATGGACTGCGCTCCCCTGCCCTAAAATCCCATTAGGTGCAGCTACATCGGCTAAAAGTACAGGAATTAAAAACCCAGGAGCCCAAATTCCATCCACACCGAGGCACCTGAAGGAGAAATTTGGTTTGCAAAAATAGGGAGCGAGCCAGGGGCTCCTGGTGTTCCTGTGCAGCCTCTCAGCACAAAAGCTGCTCCTTTCAGCCGGCCAAATTAGCAGAGTGAAGGGAAAATTATGGTTATTAAACCCCTCTTTTACCTGAAATGCAACCTTTTATTTAGATAACAAAGACACTTTTTGATATTATGGGCACTTTCAAGTGCAGCAGTTGGAACAGTGACATCAAGAGCACAATCCCAGCGTGAAAAATCAAAATACGGCAGCGACTCCGAGGTCCTCCATGCCCCTCCCTGCCGAATTAATTTAGAACCAGCTCTAATCAATCTGGACCTGACTCAGCTGCCTCTCCCAGGACTCTGTGATAGCACAGCTGGGCTGAGAGCTCCACGCTCAAATCCCATAGGTGGGAGGAAGAGATGGTTTGGAAAAATCCAAGGTGGCATTTGTCAGAGGGGCCCTCACCTGCTGCAGCAGCACTCGAGGCCCTGCCAGGTGCGGATTTGCAAGGCCTGGTTTTTGTGCTCCCGTCTTAAAAAAGGGGGGCTCTGGGAATGCTTTTGCAGCAGTTTCGGTTCACAGCTGCTCTGGTTTGCTGCTCTTTGGGTGGGAAGGACACGGGATTGCAGAACTCACCAACTCTTCCAGTGCCTTTGGAAAAGCAGGGATTGGAGGGGCTCCTGTGCTGAGAAAAACGGTGCAACCTCGTCAAAGCTCACAAAATGAAGGCAAGGAGCATCCAGCAGTCCAGACAGGTCCTTTTCTCTGTGGGGTTTCCACTCCAGGGGCTGGCCCAGGCCGTGTGTCCCACATCCCAGGTTGTCTGTGGGGTTTGCAGCCCCTCAGGCCCAGTGGGACAATGCAGGGAGCTCTCCCCACCTGCAAACCCAAATATTCCCTGCCCCTTTCCCTGCGCTGATCCCCTCTGCTGATGGGATGCTGCTTCCCGGGGTGGGAATGGTGGGATGGGGCTCTGATGGATGTCACCGAGCTGGGGACACTGGGTGGATTTCTGTCTTAGCCTGGAGTTCTCACCTGAGTATTTAAGAGAGGAGGAAGCCAACCAGGGAGGAATCCTCCTGTCCTCAGCCTCCCAAAGCAGCCTCCCGTATGCCCAGACAAAAGGGATTTTTATGGATCCTGCTGCTCCTCATGCCACTCAGAGATGTCCAAGTGACAGCAAACAGCCTCCAGCTGGGCCAGGGCAGGCTCAGGGTGGACAGCAGCAGGAATTTCCCCATGGAAAGGGTGCTCAGGCCTTGGCAGGGGCTGCCCAGGGAGGTTTGGAGTGCCCATCCCTGGAGGTGTCCAAGGAAGGGCTGGAGGTGGCACTCGGTGCTCTGGGCTGGGGACAAGGTGGGGATGGGGCACAGCTGGGACTCGATGGGCTCGGAGGGTTTTTCCAGCCTCCGCGATTCCATGATTTCTGTGTGCACAGTGGCATGAATCCATCTTTCCAGAATGCCGCAGCCTGGTGCAGCCTCCCTTGGGAAGGTCTGGCAGGGGCTGCACATCCATGGAATTAAAAATTCCAGCAGACCCCTGGTCACCTGCAGAGATCACAGGCACCAGGGCTGTCCCCAGGACTGAAGGAGTCCTGGAGAATGGTTTCTCCAGGCTGGCATTCCACATCTCCAGTGCAGAGAAGGCTCTGAAAGCTCTGCGCGTCCCCTGGGTGGCTCTGGGACCAGGGGACAGGCAGGTGACAAGCACAGCCAGGGCATGGGGGGCTCCTGAGCTCTGACTCCCTGCCCTGGAGGTGGGATGCAGCCATCCCATGAGGAATTAGGGACACTAAAATCTCCCTGAGGGTTGTTTCCCTCCCATCTGAGCCCAGGCAGGACCAAGGCCAGCATCACAAACCCCAGACTGGGAGCTGCACTCTGGGGAAGCGTCCTGCGGGAAGGAAAGCATTAGAGACAAGTTCTTGTCGGCAGCACGGGGTTATCCCAGCACTGATCCTGCAGGAACGGGGGAGAGAACCCTCTGGGAATGTGTTTGACCCCCAAAATCCCCTGTGACTTTCTCAACCACCAGCAGCAGGGAGGGGAAGGTCTCCCAGGTGACACGACCGCCCTCATCTCCTCATGCCCAGAGCTTTGCCTTTCACCAAAAGCTCATGGGGAGCTGGCAGTGCCGCTTTTCCCCCACTGCCACTCCCTGGAGCTGCAGGAATGGGAATGAGACCCCAAGGCTGTGCTGTGGGGCCCCTCCCGGGTGGCACCGCTGGATCCAAGCCCTCCTTGCACAAGGGAGGTGCCGTCCAGGAGGGAAGTGTCCCAAGTGAAGGTGAGCGAGCGCTTAAGCCCTGTTTAAACCGTGTAAGACCTTAAACCCTCGGTGTCACCCAAGGGCTTAAAGGCCTTAAGGCTGCAGCAAGTCCCGAGGCTGAGTTAAAGCAGCTTAAGCCTCCCTCAGCCTCCCCGCTCCTTGAAGGGCAGCCCCGCAGCATCCCAAGGGCGCCTGCTTTAAAGGGCTCCCAAACCCAGGCTCGCAGAGAGTGGGACTTTCTTCCAGACTGCTCCAGCGTCTCCTGTTCCACCCTGGCTGGCCTCAGTGCAGGAGGTCTCTCCTTCCTTCCCCAGCTTTAAGACAAAAAGTTTCTGGAGCTGGTTTTCCCCCTTTTCTTGGCTCTGAGGTTGAAGGAGCAACTCCTGGGATGCTGCAGGATAAAGGCAGAGCGTTCTCCAGCTGGCACAGACCCAGAAATCCCGGCTGGACAAGGGCAGGAGAGGCTGGCAGAGGACTGTGCCCTATGCAAACATCCATGCCCTGATCCACGGGGCTTATCAGACCTTCCAAAGCCCCGCTTGTGGCAGACCCTGTGAAGATCCCGGCTGCACATCCCTGCTTTAAGCCCCTCCAGCAACTTAAACTGGCTCTAATGTTAAGCCTTTGGAGTATTTTAAACTGCTTAGGCTGCTCAAAAGACCGGCTTAATCTTAAACTGCAGCGCAGCTGCTTAAACAGTTTAAGCTGCTCTCAAAGCCGGCAGGAACACGGGGGCTTGAACTGTGCTTAGCCCTGGTTGTTGACTGAAGCACACCCGAAGTGTCACACCCGAAGTCTCACACCCAAAGTGACACCAGAGCTGTTCTCCTGAGCAGACCTCGCAGAATCCAGGGGGGAAAAGACCTTTTGTTATCCTTTCCCAGCAGCTTCCAGGTGTGCCCGTCCTTCCCGCAGCTCCCCAGGGAGAGGGAGGGCTCCAGGCTGGGAATCGTCGCCCGATTGCGTTTTGGTCACTGCAGCCCGAGTTTTGCAGGGAAAAGGGCTCAGGAGCTGGGTTATTAATGGCGCTCTCCTGCACAGCCCAGCAGGAGGGAAGGTTGGCTGGCTCCTTTGTCTCCCGAAAATGAGGAATTGCTGCAATCTCCAGCGAGGAGGACACAGCTCCACCCCGGAGCAGGATGAAGCCACAGCCGAACCTTCCATGGCTCATCTCTGCCCCGTGGATCTCTCCCCCAACAGGGCCATTTTTTCCCACTCTCCCAGAGAAATCCCATTGTTTGCCTGGGGTTTTTTAAGTACACTTCGGTTTTACGGTTTCATTGGGTTTTCTCTTTTTACACCCAAGATGCAGCCAAGGAGTTGTGCGTTGGCTTGGGAAAAGGAGGGAATTCTCCCTCATGGCTGGAAAGTCTATCCTGCTATAAAAAATGGTTAAATGTGGTGCCCAAAATTAAAATTATATCAGGCTCAGCCGACGCTTTGCCTCTTGGATTAATTCACAGCATACATCGGCGATGGTTTGGGCCTCTCACATGAAATTCTCAGTTTTCACACCATGAGGATATTAAAAACCACCGAAAGACAAAGAATTACCTCCCCATCTGTACCAAACACCGGTGGGAGGTTGTAAATCCCCACCTTGTGCTGTAATTCTTCCCCTCTGGAGTGTTTCACGCTGATGTTCCTGGAGGTGGATGTTGATAGCCCAGGCTGCACGAGCTGCGAGGGGATTTGCGCCTTTCCCTCCGTGTGTGACTCTGGCAACCCGAGAGGGCCCAGTCCGGAACTGTTTTGACAGATTTACCCCTCAGGGAGTTCCACAGAACGTGCCTGTTTCTTTGCTTCCCTAATGGATGTCATTCCAGGCCTGCTCCCCCTGTTGAGGCTGTCACAGCCCTGGACGGTCTCTGTGCTCATGTAGCATCATCCATTTCCTAATAACTCATTGGAATATCACTGTAGGATCATGGAATTGTCTGGGCTGGAAGGGACCTTTAAGGATCATTTCATTCCAAACCCCCACCATGGGCAGGGACACCTCCCACTGTCCCAGGCTGCTCCAAGCCCCAGTGTCCAGCCTGGCCTTGGGCACTGCCAGGGATCCAGGGGCAGCCCCAGCTGCTCTGGGCACCCTGTGCCAGGGCCTGCCCACCCTCCCAGGGAACAATTCCTGCCCAAGATCCCATCCAGCCCTGCCCTCTGGCACTGGGAAGCCATTCCCTGAGTCCTGTCCCTCCATGCCTTGTCCCCAGTCCCTCTCCAGCTCTCCTGGAGCCCCTTTAGGCCCTGGAAGGGGCTCTGAGCTCTCCCTGGATCCTTCTCCTCTCCAGGTGAGCACCCCCAGCTCTCCCAGCCTGGCTCCAGAGCAGAGGGGCTCCAGCCCTGGAGCAGCCCTGTGGCCTCCTCTGGATTCACTCCAGCAGCTCCTGGTCCTTCCTGTGCTGGATGCATCCAGCGGCAGCCCGGGGTGGTGCTGGCACGTCACACGGTGACACCCAGACACGGGGAGGGGTCACCAGGTCACCACAGCTGAGAGAAACCGTCCCACTCACAAAGGTTGTGAGACGCTGCCGGGCTCTGGGAACGCGGCATCCACAGAATTACAGCGGGCAGGGAGCGCAGGCCTGTCCCTGGCAGCATCTGAAGCCGTTTGCCAGAGCCTCGTTGAGATGGGAGAAGGTAAAAATAGGACTCAGGATCTGCGGAGAGGCCTGGAGGTGCTGGAGGAAAGGCCACGAGTGTCCCTGGTGCTGCTGACAGCTCAGCACGGATCAGATCCCGGCGTCCTGCTGCCCTCCTGGCGGGATGCGGGGCTCACATCCATCCTCTGCTTGCACACAGGGAGGAATTTGGGAATTTTCTGCCCCATTCTTCCCTGCCCGTGGAGACCCCTGACCCCGGCACGGCCTCACCCTCCCTGCCCGTCCTCTGGGAGCGCTCCCTGCTGCGCCGGGAGCTGCTGGGACTCGGGAATTTGCTCCTGCTTTTCCGGCTTGGGAATGGTTATCATTTATTGATAAGCTGCCCTTTGCAGGCCGCTGGGCACTGCTGGAGCCTCTCGGGCTGAGCACAGAGGGAGCGGCTCGGGCCCGGCACGGCAGCAGCTGCAGGAGCTCAGGAGACAAAACTGCCTCGGCCAGGGAGCAAAAAGGAGCTGCTCGGTGTGAGCACGGAACTGCAGCAGAATTCCTGGACCAGCAGCCTGGGTGTGCGTGGGAATGACACGCGTGGATGTGTGGGAATGACACACGTTCCCGAGGCCGGGAGCTGGGCCCTTGGGAAGCACCCGGGGCTCCTCTCACACAGTGCAGAGCGTTATCCCAGCAGCGTTATCCCAACAGCGTTATCCCAACAGCATTATCCCAACACCGTTATCCCAACAGCGTTATCCCAGCAGTGTTATCCCAACCTCATCTGCACCATTCCCAGCTCCTGAACATCCCCATCCTGCCCACCCTGGGCTTTCTCTCCCTGGCTACTCACACCAGTTCTGCCCAGTCCTGTGATGGGAACGGAGCTGGGAAGGGGCTGGAGAATTCCTGCGGGAGCTGGGAAGGGGCTCAGGCTGGAGCAAAGGAGGCTCAGGGGGGACCTTGTGGCTCTGCACAAGTCCCTGACAGGAGGGGGCAGCCGGGGGGGTCGGGCTCTGCTGCCAGGGAACAGGGACAGGAGGGGAGGGAACGGCCTCAGGCTGGGCCAGGGCAGGCTCAGGGTGGACAGCAGCAGGAATTTCCCCATGGAAAGGGTGCTCAGGCCTTGGCAGGGGCTGCCCAGGGAGCTTTGGGGTCCCCATCCCTGGAAGTGTTTAAAAAACATGAGGATGTGGCACTTGGGGACACGGTTCAGTGGTGGCCCTGGCAGTGCTGGGCTAACAGCTGGACTCAATCACCTTAGAGGGCTCTTCCAACTTTAATGATTCTCTGATTCTATCCCCAGTCCCCACACAAGTGTCCCCCAGGAGCATCTCCACCAGATTTGCCAGCCTGCATTCTACCCCCAGCTCCCTGCCATGGCAGGGACACCTCCCACTGTCCCAGGCTGCTCCAAGCCCCAATGTCCAGCCTGGCCTTGGACACTGCCAGGGATCCAGGGGCAGCCCCAGCTGCTCTGGGCACCCTGTGCCAGCGCCTGCCCACCCTCCCAGGGAGGAATTCCTTCCCAATATCCCATCCATCCCTGCCCTCCGGCAGTGGGGGTCCAGTTCCTGATGCAGAATCCTTCTCCGTCTTCCCTGTAGGAACTTCTGACCATGGAAGGGGCTCTGAGGCCTCCACACACCCTCCTCTTCTCCAGGCTGGACAGCCCCACCTTGCCCAGCACAGTGTCACAGGGGAGGTGTTCCAGAGGGGTTCCAGAGGATTCCAGAGGTGTTCCAGAGGTGTTCCAGAGGGGTTCCAGAGGATTCCAGAGGTGTTCCAGAGGTGTTCCAGAGGTGTTCCAGATGGGTTCCAGAGGGGTTCCAGTCCCCGTAGCAACTTCGTGGCCAAGTTGACAAAATGCTGACAACCCTTTCTAAAGGTTTACCCCAAAGATTCTTGGGATTGAAGTTTGAAGGCTTCACGGTCATTTTTGCCCATTGAAGGCTCCAGGGTGGAGATGCCAAAATTCTGGAGGCTTCTGAGACGCCTGGTGAAGGCACTTGGAGAGATCCTCATGGAGCTGGGGTGGAGATGAAGATGACAGATCCATGGAGCAACAAGGACATGGAGTCACCGGGAGTTCAGTCAGTACCAGAGGCAAAATGTTCCCCTGAGCAGGAGGAAATTCTTCCCTGTGAGGGGGTGAGGCCCTGAAGGAGCCAACAAGAAAGATGGAGAGAGACTGGGGAAAAGGGCTGGAGTGCCAGGACACAGGGAATGGCTTCCCAGTGCCAGAGGGCAGGGCTGGATGGGATATTGGGAAGGAATTCCTCCCTGGGAGGGTGGGCAGGCCCTGGCACAGGGTGCCCAGAGCAGCTGGGGCTGCCCCTGGATCCCTGGCAGTGCCCAAAGCCAGGCTGGACATTGGGGCTTGGAGCAGCCTGGGACAGTGGGAGGTGTCCCTGCCTGTGGCAGGGGTGGGATGGGATGGGATTGAAGGTCCTTCCAGCCCAATCCATTCCATGATTCCCTGAGGAACACGAGCTGGCTCAGTCACCCCTGAGCCACCTCCCCGGCCAGCAGCACGTCCTTGCCCGGGCCCAGCTCTGGCGTCTGAGGAGCACAGAGACAATGTCCTCCCCTAAGTGGGTTAGAGGAGATTGGATTAGCAATTTCTGAGTTAGTAAAAGTCTAAGGATGGCAGATAAAACAAAGTGTGACAGCCTAAGCAGCCGCTGTCAGCGGGGATTGATCACGGCGCTAATGGCCAGCGACAGGCTCCCATTAATAACACAATAACCCGGCTCGGGATATTGGCACCATCACAACCCTTTAACCTGGCAATAACTCATGGGGAAAACGCTCCCAATGCCACAGCCAGCATGGCTCTGCTGCCTCCCCCTCCAGCTGCCAGGCAGCTGGAATTCCGAGGAGTCACCGGCTCTGCCGGGCGGTGCCATCCGGAGACCCCAGAGTCCCATGCCCAGGCCGGGATTTACACCAGGATGCCCCTTTGGGGTGTGGGCATAGCTGTGGTGGTCAGGGAGGGACCAGGAGATGTGCAGGGGTGATCCCAAAGTGGTGGCAGGGAAGAACAGGGAATGGGAAATATCAGGAAGCTCAGAGCATTCAGTGAAGGTATCTGAGAGAACTGGACAGTCTGGGAAAAATCTGGGGAAATTTGGGGATTTTTTTCAAGATATTCCGAATTTCAGGCACACAAACCATTCCCAGTTTGCCTGGGAAGCCTCCTGCTTCTACTCCAAGCTACGGTGGGAGAAGAGACACTGGGGAAATAACAAAAAAAAAAACAACCAGGACTGTTTAGGAAATTTAAAACTAAATTAGAGACTGAGGGTTCTTGAAAAATATAAGTTAAAATTTGGGGAGGATTTTATTAGATTCTTTTTAAATTAAAAAAATATTAAATTTTTTTAATAAATAAAAATAATAAAATTTTATTTATTAAAAAATAAAGCCTGTCTTAAGGCAGAGAGCAGCCGCTGGTTTCCAAAGGCTTTTCTGCAGGCTGCTCGGTGTCACAGAGCAGGGAGAGGGAGGAGAGATGGAGAAATATCCCTGCTGTTTCCCCACCCTCAGGCAGGAGCAGGCTCTGCTCTGGCTCCCTCCCAGCACTTCCATCTCTTGGCTGAGCTCGTCAGAGTAACGCTGAGAGCAACCAATTCCAGGGATTCAAAGGGCAGCAAATCCCAAGTGAGAGCAGGGCTGCGGCACCGGGATCTGCAGAGGAGCCTTCCCTTCCCTTCCTTTGCCCTTCCCTTCCCTTTTCCCCTCCCTTCCCTTCCCTTTTCCCTTCCCTTCCCTTCCCTTCCCTTCCCTTCCCTTCCCTTCCCTTCATCCCACCACCTCCCCAGGGCTGGATCTGCCAACCCCTCCGAGCCCCAGGCAGGTGGAATTCCTGGGAAATGCTGTTGCTGCCCCAGTTTGGCCGGGTCAGGGATCTGGGATGCTCGTGGCTGGTCACACCCACGCGCTGAGCCTCCTCCGTGTCAGCCTTTCCAGGGGACCCAGCATCCCTGGGTTTGGCTCAGACAGTGCTGGGAATGCCCCTGTGTGCCAGCCATGGAGCAGGAGGTGCTGGGGAAGGAGTGGCACCTGTGCCACAGTGCAGGGATCAGCATCCTGCCCCGTTCCCAGTGTTCCCTGCATCCCCTCATCCACCCCTCGCAGCAAAAAGGGGGATTAACCCACCCCTGCTGTGCCAAAAAATTCAATTTAAGGGCACAGAAGCCCCCAGCTGTTACAAAGTGCATTAATCCCAGCGTGGATTGCTCTGCTGCACCTCCCAATCCATGGCTGGGGTGCTGCTCCAGCCTTTCTTTGGAGTCAGGAGCACTTGTTGCCCAAAACATCAAGTCAGGGAGTATCAAGAGGAAAATTTGGGAGGCTGGGGGTGTTGTTTAGGGATGCAGGGACGTGGCTGCATCCCAGGGAAATACACCCCCCTCCTCAGCACAGAGAGGCAAATCCCTTCCTTCCCAAGGGGCTCCTGCCCTGGTGGTTCCGCCTCATCCCTTTCCTTGGGGCAGAAGGAAGAACCTAAAACAAATGTCCAAAAAAAAAAAAAAAAAACCCACCAAAGGTGGGAATGCAATGGAGCTTTGAAGGATCCCCTGATGAATTATTTTGGGAGCTAAGGGAGCTGATCAGAGGCAGCCTGGGCTGTGATTTGAAAAGAAAAGACCCCCGAAAGCTTTGCTGCCAAACGGGGCCATTTCCCCCCGTGAGGAGCGAGGCCTGGCGAGGCTGGGAGGGACAACATCCCGAAAATCCCCTTCTCCAGCACTTTTCCCTGCAAAGCTGCCCCAGCCCGGGCTTTGCTGCAGCGTCGCACGCGAGGGCCGCGCATCAGCAGCGCAAAAGGGAGGGCTCAGCTTGTTTGGCTTAATTAGAATAATGAAGCTGTGCGTGCGGCGGGAGGAGGGCGGCAGAGCTGCGGCTGTAATTGGCAGGGCTCGGGAAGCGGAGCGGGCGCCTGGCAGCCATATGGAAGCAGCAAAGTGAGGGCAGTGAGTGACAGCCCGAACCTGTGGCGCTCTCATTAATTCCAACAGCAGAGCCGTGATGGTTGTGGCAGCTCCCTGCTGCTCCGCGGCTCCGGCGCCTCGTTCCAGCGAGCTGCTGCCGCTCCTGCTGCAGCCAGGGCCGGCCGGGCAACGGGGAGAGGGGGGAATGCGTCAAGGAAGGGAAAAAACGGCAGAGGAGGAATAGGAAAAGGTTGTAGGGTGAGGTGGGTTGTGTTGTAATCCCTATAATCTGGGTTTGGTTCAGGTTTTCCATCCAGAGTCACGCTTTATGCCCGGGATTCGCTCCGTGTTGGGGTCAGAAGAGTTTCAGAGCCCCCAGGGAGCTGGATCTGGTCCTGCTGGTGCCCTTGGTGCTTCTGCCAGGCTCCAGGCAAAGTGGCAGGGCCGGGCTGTGCCCATGGCCCCTCTGCCAAGGATCCCCATGTCCTCATCCTGCTGAGGGGCAGCCCCATGCCCCAGTGACACACTCCAGTGTCCCCAGTCCCAGGCTGGCACTGGTGTGTCCAAGGTGTGGGATCTACAGAACCATCAGCAGTTTGCTGTTGGAATCCCAGATCCGAGGCAGGAGAGGCTCTCCCTCTCTCCCACCCTAAGGAGCACGGGAACCCTTCCAGGATGCACACTGGGAACTGACCCATGGCTCAAAGCCCTTTCTTCTTCCATCCCAAAGCTTCTGCCGGGAGCCCATGGGAATTACGGCATTGCCAGCGCTCCAAATGGAGCCAGCTGATCACATGGAGCTGCTGGATCTTCCTGCAGGCCTTCCACCTTCCCTTCAGCTCCAGCCACATCCAAACAGGGCCATCCATGCGGGATTCCAACCGGAGGCAGCTCCCTCTTGGATAAGAGGTGGATAGTGGCAGTCCCACATATCCCATGTGCTCCTCGGAGCAGGGGGGCCATGCCTGTGCTCAGGGAGAGGTGTCTGCAGGACACAACCTGAGGCAGGAAGCTGTGGGAGCAGGGAGCACGGCTGGGAAGAGTTTGGAGCGCGTTTCTGAACACCATTCCCAGGGAAGGGACTGGGAAGTGTCGGCTGGAGCAATCACCCATGGGTGGGCAGGGATGGTTATGGACAAACCCTGTGCAATTCCTACTCTGCCTGGCCCAGGAATTTGGAATCTTTTCCATTACAACAGCCAATTATTGGAGTTCTCCAGGAGCCAGGTTTAATGGTCTAAATGTCCTTTTCCCTCTCTGGAGGGAAGGGAAAACATCTGGGCAGCTGCACCTCGGAGCTGTGCCTAAGTGGGTGTCTGGGCACAGCATCCAGGCAGTTTTCCTTCATGGAGAGAGTCCTGGCTGGGGGAAGCTGTGGGACAGATTGGGAGAGCCCTGCCTGTGTCACCACAAGCTGCTGCTTCACCCAGCACTGCCTGAATCCCAATTTTCCTCCAAGGGAAGCACCTTCCCATGAAGGGGAGCAGGGATGAAGTGCCAGGGTGGGAACTCATTCGGGTGAGGCTATCGAGCCTCATTTGTTTTGTCCCATTGCCTCTGTAAAAGAGCGTGCAAAATGAAGGATGGGGTGTGCAGAGAGCAGAACTCCAGCTCTCCCTGTCCAGACATTCCCAGTGGGGAGAAGCCGAGGTGATGCCTCACTCCAGGGCTGGCTCCCACATGCTGCAAAGCTAACGGGGGAAAATGGATCTCTGGGCAACTCCCCTGAAAGCACGAGGCCACTGCACTTGTTTGAAGAAGCAAGGAAAGCAAGATGGAGAAGGAAAAAATGGGTTTATTGGGGAGTTCCAGGCGCAGAGTTCCTCCAGCAGGAAAACACGGAACAGTCGGAGTAGCCAGGAGCTCTGTAGCCTGTACAATCATTTTTCAGTGGGTATTTCAGTGCTGGAGACCAGCAGGTAAAGGATCCCAGAATAACAAACCTCCTCTGCAGGCTCCACGGCGAGGAGGAGGTTTCTCAGCAACTGGTGCCTCCCACACTGCGGCTGTGGCTCCTCTCCAAGTGGGACGAGGCTTTTGCTCCTCGGGATGCTGGGATCTGCTCCATGCTCCCTCCTCAGTGTCCCTGTCCTATCTGGGCATGCCAAATGTCAAGGGCCACCACCAAACTGCAGGAAAGCTCTGGTGACAGTGATGCCTTTTCCCGGTCTAAAATCAAGAGTCAAACACGGTTAGAAGGGGAAAAGGGATTTTATTTATTTTATGTATTTATTTTAAGGATCCTTAGGTGCACTACATCCAGGTGGAACACACTGCAATGCCTCCCACAATGCCCACCCCAAAAGATCTGGTGTATCATTATAGGTGTTACTAATTAGCAGATCTATCAAAGATTCCCCAATGAGAGGCTTGAATGAGCCCCTCTCCCCAAGGAGCTTTCCCCTGGATGGTTCTGTCTTGGTTTACAGAATATGTTCTGGAGAGGACCTTGGGCTCTGGGGCACACTGATCCCTAACTACGAAGCTTCTAAAATGTTGAGTCTCTCAGCTTGACAAACAAGGCCAAGAATGGAGGCAAAAAGCACTGAGAATACAGGAGTTGTAAAATGTAAAAAATACAGAAGGGGCATAAAAAAAAAGGCAAAAAGTCTTCATGGCATCAGCAGCTCAGGGGAGGTGCCAGGCTGGCCTTGCAGTCACAGTGTGTGGGGGGGAGCCCCAAAGCCACGGCAAGGGACTCAACTTCCCGCTGAGTTTGGGCGGAGCAAGGCGGTCTCCACCAGTTTGTTCCTCAGTCGATGGTTGTCGCAGCAGCTGCTGCCACCTCCGAGCTGGGGACACCTCAGGCCGTGCCTGTGTCAGGGCAGCTCCGGCCCCGCTCCTCCGGACCGATCATCGGAGCAGGGATGAGCCGTGTCCAGCCCGGCCTCGGGGACTCCTGCGGGCTCTGAGCTGGGCCGTGAGCCCCAGCGGGCTCTGCTGTGACCTGGGGGAGGCCAGGCTGTCCCGTTGGTGGCCCTGGTTTGGCCCTGAAGGCAGCACACCGTCCTGGCTCATCCAGAGCCCTTCAGATGCCCCTGGGAGCTCCATGTTGGAGGCGCGGGAGGTGCTGGAGCCTCAGGCCAAGGGAAAGCATGGCACAAATCCCAGGGCTGGGCAGCTCCAGCAGAAAGCGGCTCTGATCCTGGACAGGAGCTTCGCTTTGGAAGAGCAGCAAAGAAATTAATTAGAAGGATGTGCCAGCAGTCAAACACAGCAACCCTGTCAGCTTTTCCCATACATTTCCCTTCCTGAAGGTGTTTCCAGGGGCTGAAATGCGGAACTAAGCTGGCTGCAAGGCTGTGCTGCTGTTTCCAAGGCTCTGTCTCTGCAGCTCTGCAGAGCCAAGCTGTCTTTGAGCTGCTGGAGCTGAGCAGATGAGAGGAGCGCTGCTGCTTCGGTCTCGGGAGCTTCACGGGTCCTGCATGGGTGGTAGACAGCAGAAGGCAGCATTTGTAGAGCAGTCAGGAGAAGAGAAATGACTTCATGACGGCCCCTGATTTGTCCTCTGTGGCCATGCTGGCGTTTCCAACCCTCCCGAGTGAGCAGCAGAGTGATGAGGAGTGGGGATGTGCAGGGAAAGGCTGGTTGGTGTTGGCTGGGATGCTCTGAGCTCCCTCTGTGGGGCTGGGGAGGGCCTGAGGGCCCGTGGGCAGGGGGCAAAGAGCCCATCACTCATTGTGGCCACCATGAGATGGAGCACAGTGAGGGTGTCCCCAGGTGTGATCCAGTGACAAATCCCTGGGGCCTGGGGGTGTCTCCCACATGGGAGACTTGGAATGTGCCTAAGGATGAGAGGGAACGGCCTCAGGCTGGGCCAGGGCAGGCTCAGGGTGGACAGCAGCAGGAATTTCCCCATGGAAAGGGTGCTCAGGCCTTGGCAGGGGCTGCCCAGGGAGGTTTGGAGTGCCCATCCCCGGAGGTGTCCAAGGAAGGGCTGGAGGTGGCACTCGGTGCTCTGGGGACAAGGTGGGCATCGGGCACAGTTTGGCCTCGATGGTCCTGGGAATGTTTTCCCAGTGGCTCTGGGATTCTGGGATTCTCTAAGGGGGATCAGAGATCGTGGCCAAGCTCAGCCCCCTCTGTTTGGGGGTGAGGATGGGCAGGGGGAGGCAGCAGCACCTCCAAACCCTCTCTGGAGCTGCTGGGTGCCAGTGCTGAGCTGAGCTGGGAATTTGGCTGTGGGAGAGCTCCTCCCTCACCTTTTCCATCCTGCTCTCCCATGAAATGGATGGAGAACTGCTGGGAGCTGCCACCAGCAAAACGGAGCAGCTCCCAAAGTGCTGCTGGGGCAGCCCAGGTGAATTCCCTGTGCACCCATGGAGTGAAATCCTTCCCTGGAAATCCATGTCCCCTGCCAGAGGTGGCACCGGGCACGGTGGCAGAGCACACACACCCTGCAGGACCTGGACAGGCAGAGAAAGCAGCACATGGACAATTCAGCCTGCACAGGGTTGGGATACCAGGAGCACCCAGGGATCCTATCCACAGCACCAGAAAGTTCTGGATTCACAGGGAATTCCTCACAAGGACACCTTCCTCTGCCAAAATGTTGTCACCTGACCAACGTGACCAGGAGAGAGCCTGCATCTCCTGAGCAGTACTGGCACGGCGGGCTCAATTTCCATTCTCCACCGTGCTGCTGAACATTCTTCTCCTTGTCCCCACCCTTTTTCCTGCTTTGAGGGCTTCCACAGCCAGGTGTTCAGAGCTGATGGTGCCTTTGCTGCAGCACAGCTAAGAAAAGCTCTGAGAAGGGTTGTCCTGGGCTCCAGAGCTGATCAGGGAGCTTGGATCCGAGTTTTCAAGGTGGGCCAGGCCAGGAAATCCCCATCCTACTAAACCCACGCAGGGCAACCATCACCACCTGAGCCTTTCTCAGCATTTCCTCCAGGCCCAGCATCCCACGGTGCTGGGATCATCTCTTCTGCAGGCACTGAAGGGTTTTTTTTTTCTCTTTAAAACTTTCCTCCCCTCAGCCTGGGCCTTTCTGAGCCTCCCTCGCTGTGCTCAGTAATTCTGTGCTCCGAGCCTCGGCTGCCTGCTCAGCTGGCCCTGCTTGGCGGGTGGATTAATGCCGGGGTGAATTCGGGAATGGGGACACTCACCTCAGCCAGGAGCTGCTGGATGATCCCTCCAGGGCTTCCTGATGTTCCTAATTCCGACCTGGGAGTGTTTTGACTGCCAACAAGCCGGGCGATGTGGACCTGCTTCTTAATCACATCACACTCCTCAGGTTTCCGAGGCGAGCGCTCGTAAGTTCAGAATTCCTGTCTGAAACACATGCTGCTGCAGCTTTGTGTGGAAAACATTCCCGTTGGCAGGCTCTGCAGGAGAGCTTGGAGAGAACAAATATCAAAGTGTGACAAGCAGGCCTGATTACAAATAGCAGGAACATTTGCAGAGCACTGCAGAGCCGGGCCCACGCAGGAGGCTCCTCCGGAGCAGAGCCCGCCTGCTCCCCAGGGATTGTCCGGCTCCTGGAGCTGCAGAGCTGCTCTGCCTCTCCAAAGCCAGGGAAAATCACCTCCAAGGGTGGCAGAAAGGGATGGGGGAGAAATATGCACCAGCAAATCTTAGTGGGGAGGCAGAACTGGGCTCTCGCTGCAGCTTCACAGAGGGATGAATGTGCACCAGTTGTTCTTGTGCTGCCTTTGAAAGCTGGGAGCAGGAACAGGTTAAACAAGCTTTTCCCATCAGGGCTGCAGAACCTGCTCCAGGACTGCAAACCCCACCTCAAAACACCACAACTTGTTCCTACAACAAAACAACCCCGCTTTTGGTGCTGTTTCTGGCCACATTTGCATGCTGAGGTTTGATATCTTTACAAAGGATGTTGCCCTGGGTGCTCTGTTTGCATCCACGACAGGATATTTGTGAGGATTTCGATCTTCCTTGCATCATTTCTGGGATGGTTTTATGGGAATGCTGAGGCAATCCGGAGAATGTCTCCCTGGATGTCAGGGACTCAGTGGTGGTGCAGTCCCAGCACCCCAGCCTGCTGGCAGTCAGCGTTCTCAGATATCAAATAAATGTTCATGGACAATTCTCGGGGTCTGGATTGTGCCATCTGTCAGAGCAGCACTGGGAGGTTTTAATTATGGTTTACACTCTGTCTTCAAGCACCTGGATTTGTTTTTTCATCCTGTCAATTATTGATGGGAATTTGCTAAAAAGTGCCTCAATTCCACTTTGTGCTCTTCCCCTGCAGCGGCTGGGCCAGGAACAGGGATGGGAAGGGGTCAAAGTGTGCAAGGGGTGAGGACACTTCTTGCTCAGCCACTCCCTGGAGTGGAAGCCAATTTCATGATTATTCCCAGATTTCTCTTTGGCATAATTTTCTGAGGGACTTACTGAGGTGAATGATTTGTGAGGGAAAAGGGATCAGAGCAGCTTCCCAAGGAGGAGGGAGATCTGGAGGGGGGATTCTGCCCCCGTGCCCCCTCAGGTGAGAGCCCAGCTG
>NW_024580663.1:1429370-1590883 GCF_017639235.1 Corvus kubaryi | reverse complement strand
CCATCCCTCGGATCATCCTGGAGCCTCCTCTGGCCTGGCTGCAGCAGTGGGATGAACACAGGGACTGTGTTCAGGACAAACATTTAGGGTGCTCCTGGTGTGAACATGAGCATCAAACAGGCTAAAAAAGAAAAAGTCAGGATATGGAATTTTTTGGGGTGATTGTCCTGCATTATTAACCCCCAGTGGGGTCTGCACCCCCTGACACCCCTTCCCTGCTCCACGTGGAGTTCCTGCAGCCTCAGGGCCCCTCTGCACATCCCTGGGCTCAGGACCTGCTGCTCCAGCTTCATCTGAAGAAAGCACTCCAGAAAATGCATCTTTATTTGTTTTGGAGGAATTCAATTTAAATTCCCCCAGAAATTCAATGAAACTCCTCTGTAATAGACAGCACAAAGCCCACGAGCCCACGCTCCGCGTGCCTTCAGAGCACAACATCCATCTTTGCAGCACTCAGGTATTTCCAAACTGAGAGGAAGTTTTTGTGAGAGGGATGCCTGGATTAGAGCCTTGAGGTCTTGAACCAACAAGGACACAGCCTGACCTAATGTGGCCTGTGGCTCCTAATTAAGGCTTCAGAAAATACAGGATTTAGAGAATCCTCACCGAGAAAGCTGCGGAATCCAAGAGGTTTCAATGTGAGATCCGAAGTCAGGATGTGAAATTCCTTTTCAAGAACATCAGCAGGAGGAGGACCAAATAAAAGCTGTCACTGTTATTTTTCTTGTTGTCATTACGTGGTTCCAAGTGAAAGCAGAATGGGGCTTTTGCATCAGAGGATATAATACAATCTGTAGGTGTTGGGGAAGAAAGGGAAAGGAATCAGCATGAGGGGAGGAGGGGAAGACGAGGGGAAAGTTACATAAAACTGCAAAGATGAAGCCATTTTGGGCAAGAGGGCTCTCAGGAAACTGCAAAGCCATGAAGGTGGGAAGATCTGAGCTGCTGTGCTTGGGGATATCCATGTGGGGCTGGAATCCTCACAGGGCCACAGGCATCGTGTCCAGGGTGGGCTGAAGTTCCTCCAGGAGAGGAGGAAGAGGATGAATTTCTATTTCCTTCAGGGGATGAGGAAGAGGATGAATTTCTATTTCCTTCAGGGGATGAGGAAGAGGATGAATTTCTGATTTCCTGCAGGGGATGATGAAGAAGATGAGATCCCCTCGGGTGCCTCCAGGAGCTCCAGAGCCACTGGGTCCAGCACAGGGTTTCCAATGCAGCCCCAAAGCCAAAGGGAAAGGGGAGGGCTCCCTTCCCTCCGGGGGAAAATTTCTTGCTGATTCCATCCCCCCTGTCAGCTGGAAGGCGGGACAAATCCTGCTGCCCCTGTGGTGTCCCTCAGCGGGAATTCCTGCCCTGGGGACACTGGGCAAAGGGACAAGTGTCCCTCTGGGGCAGGACAGGGTCGGGGGTGCTCACCCAGGGCCGGGTGTTAGGGCAGCAGCAGAGATAAAAACCCGAGTAAAACCACAAAAGTGCAGAGCGTGGCTGAGCCGTGGGGCAGAAGGGAAAAGCACCACACCAGAAATTGATTCCATTAAAAAGTAATCTCAAATTTAATAAAAGTTATGATTTGATTATAGCCGTGGAACCGCAGGGCAGGGGAGGGAGCGCGGGGAGAGCTGGGGGGAGGCACCGGGGAGGGGAGAGCAGCTCTCAGGGCTGGCTCAGCCTCCTGAAGGGCTCTCCCAGTCTGCCTGGGCACGCTGGCTACTGCCTGCTACTGCCTGGCTACCTCCTGGCCTGTCCCAAACGCTGCTCCTGCCTCCATCCTCTTCCCTCCCTGCTCTGAGCTCCTCTGTCCCCACTGCGGGATCAGGCTCAGGGCTCACAGCAGCGGGGGAGGATGGAGAGCATCACGAGGGAGCTCCTCCAAGTAACGCCAGCATTTATGAAATCAATGCCTCAACGTGCCTGCATGGCTGCAGGGAAGTCCTTCATCATCCCAGGAAACGCTGCTGCTTTTCCCAGGGCTGCTGGCATGGGCAAAGCCACTGCTCCGCTCCAGCCTGGCTTCTCCAGCAGCCCCACATCCCCCTAGGGGCGAGTCCCACCTCCCCTCTGGGTGCTGGGCCTGCAGCAGGCTCAGAAGGATCCCAGTGGGATCTGCCCACCCCTGAGCTGATCCCCGGGGCTGTTGGTGGAGCCCAAATGCCAGGGAGGAGCTGCCAAGGCTGATCCTTTCAGTGGCTGGAGCTGGGACACCCCTGCAGCCTTTAAAAGCTCTCCTTGCTTGCTCCAGGAGCATCCCCTTCCTCCGGCTCCAGCGGGGACACAATTCCTGGTCCCAGTGTGGCTGCAGCCTCCCTGGGGGCGCAGCTGGGAGGGCCCTGCCAGGGTGACACCCTCAAAAGGCTGCTGGGGGGTGTGGGGAGGGTTTGGTCCCAGCCTGGTGTTGGTCCAGACCCCACATTCTCCCAGGGAATGCAAGTGGTGCCCCTCATTCATCCTGGGAGCAGGACGGGAATGGCCTGGGAGGGACAGGGGGACCAGGGTGGGGAGAGGGTTTTGCCTCTTCATGACAACATCAGGGCTGAGCCCAAGTGGTGCTCCTGGGTCCCAGGAGGGTTTTCCTTGCCTGGTCAATCAGAAACCAAAACCCCCCAGTTCTGCTGTGCAAAACAGAGAAATAAACACAGATTATTTAAAACAGAGAAATAAACACATTATTTAAAACAGAGAAATAAATACAGATTATTTGCCTTGTTGGAGTAAAGCAAACCCTCTACATTTTACAAAAAGGAATGAACTGGTCTGTGAGTCGCCACCACACTGGAACCACTGGTTGTCCCCTCCCCAGTTTCCAGTTCCTCTGTTCTTATGGATAAATTTGGCAGCTGGATGGCTGCCAGAGCCACAACAGTAAGTGCACGTGAAGGATCTCTGTGCTTCTGTAACGTTGTTCTAGGTAAAGATATTCCTTTAAATGCAGGTGACAGGCAGTGGCTGGGAGTGCAGACACCTCTGGAAAGGAGGGAAGAGAAATTAATTAATCCAGCCCCAATTATCTGGGCTTTGCCTTTTAAGCTGAGCTATTTTGTTATTTGAAAGTCTGGTTGGGGAAGGAAAGAACAGAAGAAGAAAACAGGCAAGTGTTAGGACTCAAAGAAATCTGATAATAGGAATGAAAAGGGATCTAGAGCTGGTGTGAAGCCTGCTGCTAAGTGGGAATGATAAAATTGATGGGACTGTTGCTGAAAAGTTAAATACGTTCCAAAAATATTTCTGCTTAGTAATTAAAAGAAGCCAAAAGGAAGGAATGCTGCAAGTTTACAGAGCTAAGGAGTTATTTTTCATTCTCAACTGTAACTGTGGTAGTTATTAAATTGTATTATTGAGGCAAATGCATTTAAATTAGAGATGCTGTGCACTGGGCTTCGGAGAAAACTCCTGGGGAATTTGGGGCTTAATAACACATCCTGTGATCATGTGGAATACTGGGAAAGCTTCAGTGAGAGGGGGACACTGGGCCAGAACAAAGACCAGAAGGACACTGCTGAAGTGATTTTGCTCCACACTGTTCCTCCATAACATACCAGGACAGCTGCTAAGAAGATAGAGCTGATAATTAATTGAGAACATTATTAGAGCAGTTTATTGCAGCCACTCAGCAGGATTTTCTGAGTGTTTCTGGGTGAATTATTGTGGATGAGGCAGGATAACCCTGGGAGGGACTTTCCTGGGTGCCTCCCTGGATCACACATGGAACTGGAGGATGGACAACGGCAACTCTGAAACAGGAATTAAATCCAGGGCTTCAGAGGAGCATCCTGGAGCTTCACAAGCCACGGATAATCCTCCAAGGCACTTTAAAGCTCTTCATTCCAACTCTAAAACACCAAGGACTACAAAATTGAAGAGAGAGAGAGAGATTGTGGATGTGCCACTGCTGTGGGCTCCTGCAACAGCAGGGCCTGGGCCCAATAAAAACAGCCAGGGGGCCTTTGAGAGTGCAAGTCCATCTTAGAGAAGAAGGTGGGAAATAGAAAGGCATCCCTATGATCCTTGATTTAGGGAAAAGCTCCTTCTTGATCCCAAAACTGATGATCAGGTCAAGATGCATCTTCCCAAACCAAATCCACCTTTACCTGCAGCTGCTTGCTGGTGTTACAGAAGGAAAAAGCCAACCCCAAACCCCCAGTTACACATCCAGTGGCAGAAATAGGAATTATTCCTGATCCCTGAGCCCTCAGGATTATACCGAGCCTACTATGGAATAATAAATACATGTCCTGGTATCCCCTTTAGATAGACCCAGATGTCCCCTCAACCCCTCATATTCAATCCAGAGGTTCAGAGGAACATCCAGGAGCTTCACAAGCCACAGATAATCCTCCAAGGTACTTTAAAGCTCTTCATTCCAGCTCTAAAATACCAAATTCTACAAAACCCAGTGAGTCAGAGGAAGAAAGGAGAGCCTGTGAATGTGTCACTGCTGTGGGCTCTGCAGCAGGAGGGTATCAGCAACAGGATCCAGGTGACAATTCCTCACTCTTTCCTGTCTGGAGGAGGAGAAGGGCTGGCGTGGGATGCACTGAGGTGTCTGGAGTGAGGTGTCCAGGATTTGGGGGCTGCCTGTCCTGGGGAAGGGCTGGGCAGCTCTGCCAGCCCCACCTGCACCCAGCGGCACCCTCAGGGGGAGCTGGCCTGACTCAGATGGTGGCAGGGCTGCCTCCACCAGCAAACCAGAGAGAGGCACTTGAAAAGCTTCGTGTTCTGTGCTGGGAGAGCAGCAGCTGCTTCGTCCTCCTGTTTCCCCTCCCTGATCTGCTGCTCTCGGAGTGCTCTGACTCAGCCTGTGAGGGGAAAGTGGAGCTTGCTGTGAGCTGCAGCACTTTAATCACAGAATCACAGAATATCCTGAGCTGGAAGGGATCCACAAGGATCATGATCCAGCTCCTGACACCCCAGCAATGCCACCCTGTGCATCCCTGAGAGCTCCTGGAGCTCTGGCAGCCCCGGGGCCGTGCCCATTCCCTGGGGAGCCTGGGCAGTGCCCCAGCACCCTCTGGGGGAAGAACCTTCTCCCAAAATCCAGCTCCAGGCCATTCCCTTGGGTGCTGGCACCATCACACAGAGCAGAGATTGGAGCTGCCCCTCCTCTTCCCCTCACGAGAAGCTCTAACTGCGACATCTCCCCTCAGTCTGCTCCTCTCCAGCTGAGCAAACCAAGTGCCCTCAGCTGCTCCTCACAAGGCCCTTCCCCACCCTCACGGCCTCCTTTGGACGCTCTCTGGTGGTTTCATGTCTTTCTTACACCGTGGTGCCCAAAGCTGCCCACAATATTCCAGGTGAGGCCGCCCCAGCCCAGAGCAGAGCGGGACAATCCCGGCTGAGCTGGCCTGGCTGAGGGAGCTGGGCCTGGTCCCCCAGGACACGGCTGAGATTTAATTCAGGGTTTGGTGTGTGGGGAAGGCCAGAAACCAAAATGGCCATGGGGGTGAGAGCTGAGGGTCTCCCGAGCCCTCCACACACGGAGCCGGCTCCGCTGCAGGCTCCAGAGCCGTCAGGAATGCTGTCAGAGCAGCACAGCTCCTTCCAAACCTGTGGGATTGAGGGGTTTTGGCATCATGGCAACTGTTCTTGAGACAGCTCCCAATTCTCCCCCTTTTCATCGAGGTTTGCTTTTTTAAAATGTGTTGTTTTTCTCGGATACATGAGGCACAAGTGTTCTCAGCTCTGTGCAGTGGGTCCTTGCGAGGCTTTTAAGGAAATCTTCATCCGGATGGATTTGCACTTTATCCTTCTGCTTGGAGCTGAGTCACTGGAACTGCAGACTGTGGTCACCACAGACATTTGCGTCTGTGATTCTGTTTTTATCTGTGAAGCTGATGCCTGGTTTAGACTTGGGGATGGCACTCTTCAAGTGACAGCCCATGATAATTGGGAAATCTGGGATTACCTGAGCCCTGGCAGCCTCAGAGCTCAGAGATGAGCAGGACAGAGAGGTCTCAGCTCATGGATGTGGCTGGTCCAGGAATTAAGTTCCATGTTCCTAGTGGCCAGAATTAGGTTAGGCCCAAGATTGTCCTCAGAAAATCAAAGGAATTTTCTAGAGAAGGAACAGCCCCTGCAGGATCGCCCTGCCTCGATGGCTCCAGAGAGCCACAGGGATTTGGAGCAGCTCTGCTGGGAGGAAAGGCTGCGAGAGCTGGGATTGTCCAGCCTGGAGAGGAGAAGCTTTGGGGTGACCTCACTGGGGCCTTGCAGGGGAGCTGCAGGAAACCTGGAGAGAGACTGTGGAAAAGGGAATGGAGGGACAGGACACAGGGAATGGCTTCCCACTGCCAGAGGGCAGGGATGGATGGAATATTGGGAAGGAATTCCTCCCTGGGAGGGTGGGCAGGCCCTGGCACAGGGTGCCCAGAGCAGCTGGGGCTGCCCCTGGATCCCTGGCAGTGCCCAAGGCCAGGCTGGACATTGGGGCTGGGAGCAGCCTGGGACAGTGGGAGGTGTCCCTGCCATGGCAGGGGTGGGATGGGATGAGCTTTAAGGTTCCTTCCAACTCAAACCATTCTGGGATTCCATGATCCTTTTTGATCCCCTAGGAATTTATTTACAGGCCATCCGGATGTAAACTGGAGCAGCTCCTCCCCATGCTACAACCTTTAATCCCACGTGTTCCACAGACGTTTCTGGATTCCTATTTCCCACCACACCTCTTCTCCTCACCTCTTCCAGGCAATAAACATTATGGGTTGCTGGACTGGGGCCTCTCAGGACGGAGGGAGGAGTTGAAATTTCGCTGTGCAGGAGCTGTGAGTTGAAAACGCCTTTAGCAAGTGACGATTGAACCTGGGAATGTCCCCAAACTGCAGAGAGGAGGAGGGGCTGCACGTCAGGAGGGGTTGAGGTGGTGAAGGCCCAGGGTACCAGGACATCCCATCTCAGCCCCAAATTCTGCGTGTTGTGAGCAGAAGTCCCACACTTTGCTAATCCTGAGCTGAGGCTGCTTCCAGGGGCTGTGAGACTGGGAGGGAACATTTTCCTGGCCTTGCATCCTTATCCCAGCAGCTTTTGTGCCCAGATGGAGCTGCCCTGGCCCTCGGGACACAGAGTTGACCCCACCCACCCCTGGTTGTGCAATGATCTGTGCAGGAGAAGGCTTTTTGTACAAAATGTGTTGCCAGGCTCTTTGGAGGGGGTGGAACGTGAGTTTTTCTCCCTATTTTCCGGTATCTTTGGAGTCCTGGGGAAATGCGATGTTTTATCAGGCCCTGATTTTGCTGCTGAAGCAAAATCCCGGCTGCCACTCACTTCTGTGCGGGGCTGTCACAACACTGCTTTGGACCTGACTTTTTTTATTCATTATTGATCATGGGAAATTGTTTCTAGAAGAGGGATGTAATTTATTTATCACCGAGGCTGCCAGCGGAATGTGATTTGCACTGGAGTCCTGTTCCCTGAATTGTGCTTTGGCAAATATGATAAGACTCAGGAAGTAGGACAGCTTTGATGCTGAGGAGTCACTCTTAACATCCCAAACACTGCTGGGAAAGTGCTGCACCCTCCCTTCCGTGCCTCATTCCTGCTGTGCCAGAGGCTCCCCAGCTCCTCCTTTGGAAATCTCAGCTCCCCCTCTGCCTTTGGTGGCAGTAGGGAGGGCCTGGAGCATCCCAGACCCTCTCTTATCACATCCCATCAATATTATCACCTTGGATAAGCTCATGGGAAGTGCTTTAGGCAGAATAAACTTTTTTTATGGAAGGAGGTGAGCGAATGGAATTATCTCTGTCGTAAAGGTTATTTGCTAGCCAATAAAGGGATATTTTTAAAGGCAGAGCCCGGTGTTATTCTGTCTGTCAGAGCTAACCCTGACTTCAGGATTCAATATTTTTATATGGCAGTGTGTTTATCCTCGCCGTGAAGTGAGGGTTGAGGGGAAATACGGGATTTGAGTACCCCCAGCTGAGCAATATTCACTGGCATCCACTGCTCTGGGGCACCCGCAGGAGCCCCTTCCAGCTGCAGACAGATTATGGCCTCCACAGATGATGTGAAGAAGGGGGAAAATCCTAAAACTGCTGTTATAATCTGTAATAATCTCCTCCTGGAATTGATCCTATACTTTTTTACCCAGGGCAAGGCCATCCTTTCATTTCCTCTGCTGTCCCCCTCACTTGTGATTTACTTGTTTTTCCCCCAGTAAAAGTCTGGAGTGTCCTCCTGCACTTCTGCTGCTGCTGTCCCCAGGACTTTAGTGGGAACATTTGAAAAATAAATACCAGCCAAGGAGCACATTCCCTTTTATTGCAGCTGCTCTCTCTGCATATGCAGTGGTGAATTAACTCCATTTCCATGAGTCTCTTGATTTTTATGTAGCAGGGGAGAGGAGCTCAGGCCATAAAACTTGTTTGGTCCTGTCCACATCTGTGTTCTCAAATATCTCAGGACACCCCAGTGGAGCCCATCCTGCTCCTCTCTCTGTGCAGCTCTCTTTCAGTGCATTTCCATCTTGTTTAATTTCCTTTAAAAGCCGGAAAATCTCCCCCAATCTGTTCCTTTGCCTCTTTCCGAGCCTGCCTGTTATTGTTGGGGAGTTCTAGCATGACACTGCCTCAATATAGGCAATTTTCTCCTGCAAACACGTTATCATCGCTGCTCCAATCCATTTATTGCTTCAGAACCTCTGGGGCAGTGCCTGCTCTGCTCCACTGAGCACCACAGATAGACCCTCGCTGCTCCTAAAGCTCTCAAATTGGTGCCCTGCTCCACTGGCTGGGGCATTTTGGCCAAACCTGTGGCTGCTAAAGAAACATCTTCCCCTTCCTGCAGCTTTTGGGACCTGATCCTGCTGTATCCCCGGGTTTACGGTCGTGGGATGCTCGTGGATGTGCAGGCTCGAGCTCAGTGCCTCATTTATTGAGTTACTTTTATGGCAGCAGCTCCCATCCTTCTGTCTTAATCTCATTTTATGTCTTCTTCCCTCTCCCAGCCTTCACAGCAGTAACTATCTCTGATATTTAAATGCCCACATACATGATCAGTAGATCTTAGGAGTAATATTTTTATTTAGTAAATTCTGGGCCTGGCTCCCTTTCCGAGGGAATCTCACGCTCACATGGCCCGAGCTCTTCTGCGGTGGCCACAATAGCAATAAATAGGTTTATTGCTCTTGTCAGAGACATATGTTTCAAGGCCAGCAGGGCCTTTATGATTATTTGGTTGGAGATTATGGATTGCTCAGAGCAGAACTCAAAGCACTGAGTCAAAATTAATAACGTGGAGGGGACTTTGCGTGATCCGAATGCCTCACTCGGGGACACATGGCCCTGACGGAGGTGGCACTTGAGCCTGGCTTGGCTGCACTCCTGGGAGCAGCCAGCTCCCTCCTCCGAGCCCACAGTGCTTTCCCAAAGCTCCCAGAGCAGGGGGGGATGAGCAGCCACGTGCTCACAGTTTTCTTTGCACTGTGGAAATGTCACAGATAATTTGCAGTTTGTGTTCCTGCAGCAGCGGGACCTCGGCAGGATGGGGGCTGCCAACAGGCTGCCCAAAGTCTCCCAAGCATTCCCTGAAGCTCTGCATCCTTATGGTCCTGCAGACGGGGTATTTTTTGCGGAGGAGCTGCTCTTCCCAGAGATCTCATCTCCACATGACACAGCTCCCCAAAAAGCTCATTGCTCAGGGGGTCTTTAAAGCCACTCTGCTGCACTTAGGCCCCGCTGAGCTGTGCTGCTGATTATGATGCTCTGCAAAGAGTTGTTTCACAACTATGATTTTCCAATTACTTAAATCACCTGGAACTGAGGAATAAACCGGAGCTCCCTGTTATTTCTCTCTTTTTTTTCTGGTCGTTTTGAGGGGAGTTTTTGGTCCTGTTTTGCTCCCTGCAGAGAGCACTGCCTGATTCCTGGGGGCTACCTGGATGCAGGTGTGCATCCCACCCGCTCTCCCATTGCAGGTGGGCTCCAGTTGAAATTCAGGACATTCCTGCAGGGATCCAGGTGTCTGGAGGGCTGTTCCAAAGGTTCACAGGGCACAAGGACACATCAGGAAGCTGAATTTCAGTGCCTTCATCTCCAGCTCAAATGGAGCTGGGTTTCTCCTGTGGGGAGAGAGAGGGATGTTCCAGCACCTGTCAGACCAGTTTTTTTGGGGGGAGGTCACAGACAGAGGTTGAGAAAAGTGGCCCAAAAGCAAAACAAGTGACCCACAGGGGCACCTCTGCCTGCTCCAGGCTGCTGGGACACGGATCCAGAGCTGTCCAGAGCTTTGAGATGGATCTGCCCAGACCTCCCCCTTACTGAAAAGAAGACCCACCCTAAATGTTAGATGGGAAACACACCAAGAGAGATGGAAAGGGAGCAGACTGGACAGAAGGGAATGTTTCAAAGGGTTATTAACAGCTCTTCCCATGGCCAGGGTGTCCTTGCAGGCAGATCCTTGATTCCAGACTTGCTTTAGGCAAGCGATTAATGGATTTTGGGATTGCAGCAGCCACTTCTCATCCCAGATCTTCCCACTTTCTCCCAGGCCTCTCTCCGTGATCCCTGTCCCTCGCTGTGGGGTCTCTGCAAGGTTTGCAGCTTCCCAGCCCCAGCATTCCAACCCTGATCCCACCCATTCTGTCCTCTCCAGCTCCTTCTGGCTGGAGCAGTGGTTTGCCCTCTCTCCACAGTATCCTACCTGATCCAGACTTCTTTTAGGAAAGGGAGACAGCTGGGAATGTGTCTTTTCCCCACTAGATGCTTCCCACAGGTCCTGGTGACAGCAGAGGGTGGGTGGGTGGGTGTGCCACGGGTAAATTCCCATGACAACTATGAATTGTCTTAAGGGGACGGGGAGAGAAAACTGCGTAAGGATTTAATACAAAACCACTCCAACCTGCTTGGGAAAGGGAGCTTGTTATCCAGATTTCATAATTCCCAGCCCTTTTACAGGATACACTCATTAAAGGCAGCTGGAAGTTGGAATTACCTATCCGGAGCAGTTCACCAGATTGTTGCTTCCGTGAGAACAATATGTTATAAAGCACATACCAGGGAAGTTGTTTTAATTAACCAATTATCTATTCCAGGTTTCTTGTAGCTCTCTTTATCTCTGTTCTTTAGCTACAGTACAATATGGAAATGAGAGCAAATGAAAGCACTTTATTAGGCAAAACAGAATTAACCAAGAAAATAAGAAGTTACAAGGGATGAAACACAGGCCACCCAAACATGCTTGGAACATGTGAGACGGGAACTTCAGCTGTGGGAGTTACAACTAAGGAATTCAGTCAGTCAATCCACATTATCCTACAGCTCCACAGGCAGGGCGAGCTGCACCTGCAGGGCTGGAGGGACCTCTGGGCGGGCTCAGATCCCTCACCATCACCCCATGGATTTATTCCCCGCTGCAGGATTCCAGCTGTGCCTGCCCTGTCCCACACCCCTGGCCCTGGAAGTGGGAGCAGCACTGAGGACTCGGGGCTGGCATCCCAGTGCCCTCCAAGCCTCATTCCCAGTGGGACCAAGCTGTGAGTCCTGCAGAACACACCTCAGGGGAGGCTCCATCCCACACCTGTGGGACTGCAGAATTCCCCCTCTCTTGGCTCCACACTTCCTGAAATATCCCTGAGGGCACTTAGGGGGGCACAGGGCAATTCCCACCCTCTGCTCCAGGCAGCTCCTCATTCCCTGGATGAGCTTTTTTCCAGCAAGCTCCCAGGCCATGCCTAACAAAGCCCCTACACCCAGGACTGAAGATTTGACTCTCTCCAGGCCTTTTTTCCCGGTGTGGGATCCCTGTGGGACAACCAGGACCTCCTGGCCAGGCCACAGCACCACCTCCGTGTCCCCAGGCCGTGGCTTTTTGTGCCAGCAGGGTTTTGTCACTGAGAACAGGTGTGCTGAACAACCATTATCAGGGAAATCCAGGAAAATGGAGGATGGGGCACCTTCCAGGCTCTTCTCCACCTCAGAAATGCTCCCACACCACAGCAGCTCCTCTCCTTGTAAACCCAGCCCAGCGCTAAACCCCAGAGTCCCTCACAAGCCTTTCACTCAGGTGCAAATCACTCAGGTGGGAGCTTCCAGAGGAGAATTTGGCCACAAAGAGGCCTCTTGTCACTTGGGTAAACAAGACACAACGATCAGGCTCCGTGTGGGGCTTATCACCTGGAACCAGCAGGGAAGGGAGAGCTCCAGCTCCGGCGGCGCTCGCAGGGACTGCTTTCCCAAGATAAACCAGGAGTGCACCCAAGTATTTTCTCTCCAAGGGATGGGAAAGTCACGTTGCTGTTACTCCACACCCTGCAAGGCCGCTCCCCAAATAGGATTGCAGGGAAGTTCATGGGACGCTGGCTGTGGATGGGATTTAAGGCGCTCCCAGGTGGATTGATGGCTGCTGCCCCAGCTTTCCCTGGGATGTTTGGTGCTCCAGGGAGAGGAGAGCAGGACAAGGGATGTGGGTTTAGTCAGCCCCTTTGGGCAGTGCCTGTGGCTCCAGGCACTCGCTGCTCTGAGGGGTGAAAATGAGGAGATGTCCACCTGGAGCCCTCCTGCTCCTTCCCAGACAGGGAATAAAGCCCGTGCTGCGCTTTGGCTGCTCTGGGAATACAAAAGGAGGAGCATCCTCAGTTTGGGTGAGGCAGCTCCAGCCGCCTCTGACCTCTAATTAATTGTGCAGCTGGAAGTTCTGCTGGAATGGCTGCTAATTGAGGCCCTGACCGGTAATGATTGGTGGAAGGGGCGGCCTCCGTGCCCTCCTGACTGGAGGCCACCGCGGGCTGTCCTCAGCCACCCTCCCCTGCTGTGGTCACACACTGTCCTGGCCTGGATTCTCCATTTCAAAGCCATAACAAGGTCCCTGAGGATTTTCTTTCTCCCTGTTTGCTCCCAGGAGCTGCGGCTGCCCCTTCTCCCCTGCCTGTCAGAGCCATGTCGTTATTAGGGCTGGAATGGGAACATTTCCGTGGAGCCAGGGATTTACTGTTGGTCTGATTGCAGCCTAACAGTCTAATCAAATGTAACAAACTGTTATTAGCCCAGTTACAGTAATACCAGGGCCAGGAATTAATACGGAAAAGGATCATCAATAACAGAGCCATAAAATCCCTGGGATCTGTCTCACCCTTGTGCTGATCCCAAGCCTGGTGGCTCTGCTCCTCCTGGAGCAGAAAACACCTCTGGGTGTCCCAAGGGTCGATGGCAGCTCCAGAACTTCACCGGGATGAGCTCGGGGTGGCTGCAAGGGACCCTTCCCTGGGAGCTTTGGTGTCACCTTCACTCAGAACACCCCAGGGTTAAATGATTGGGAAGGGTTGGTTGGGATGGAATTTGATTTGGCAAAGAGCTTGGAGCAGCCTGGGACAATGGAAGGTGTCCCTGCCCATGGAACCCAACCCATCCCAGTCTGGGATTACCCTTTCCTGAATATCCAACGCTGCTTTGGACGTTCTTCCTTATGCTAATAATAATAATAATATAATATTTTATTTCTGTTTAACGTTTTATTGCTTCCATTTAATAGGTTATATATTAAAATTAATACCAGCACTTTATTTTCCTGCACTTTTATGGGTTCTCCAACATCAGGGCCAGCTTCTTTTTTAGAAGATTTTTTTTTCCCTATCAAAGTGCTATTTTGTCAAAAATTAAGCTTTAAACTGGAGTAGGGCTCCTCAAATGCTGCAAGGATTTAATCAAGGAAAGCCACGATGATAATCTTGCTTTCAAAATAACCTTTCCTGCCGTAACTTTTTATTCATGGCCAACAATGACACAAAGATTTTTTTAACACTGAAATTACGTGGGGATGATTTGTTGCAGGTGGTTTAATCCAGTCATCGTTGCAGCTTTGAAATGTGACAGGTTCTGATGTTTGGAAGGTGTGAGGACACGGTGGGAGCTGCCTTTTGTCTGAAGTTCTTCTGCCTTTGGGCTTTGAGTTCGCTGATGCTCCGCAGGGACCGAGCGCAAGTGATTTGAGATAATTGTGAAATCTGAAAGGGCTCCCTGATGCCTCTGCTCTTCCCCTCCTGCTCCAAATGGCTGCAAGAGGGATTAACTTTGCTCCGGAATTGTCCCCGGCTCCCTGATTTTAGTGCTGGAAAATTACAGAGTCTGGTGTTCCTCAGAGTCGGGGCTGGGATTACAAAACTTCCCAAAATTGATGCAGACAGCCCCGCTTGCTGTTCTCTCAGAGGGGAGGGGGGAGAGCTTGTTTTAATAACATATTGCAAGTACTCACATTACCCAGGCATCTGCATGCTGCCCTCCATTTTAGGGAGAAATAATGGACTTTTTCCAGGGAGAAGTGCATGTTTGTAACTGCAGGCAATAATTAGAGGCTGGTGAGTCAAGGTACTGCAGAAGGAACAGGGAACAAACCAAACCTGTGGGGAAAAGGAGCTGGAAACTGCTGGAGTGCTTGTTCTGGGATAAATTTAACCTTCCTGAAACTGATCCAGGTGGAGCTTTTCCCACTCTGGAGAGGTACCACAAGGACGGCTTTGGCCAGTGCCTGTTCTTCCCCAGCCCTGGTCCCAGCTGGAGCAGCCGGATGAGGGATCCTGGTGGGCAGCAGCTGCTGTGGGATGGCATTTCCTTGTCTCCTGAAAAAAGGACCCCCCAGCCCGTCTCAGAGCTCTTAGAAAGAGCTGGGCTGTGTCCCAGCACCTTTGGAATGTGGGACACTCGTGGGATGTCAGACCCCGAGACCTCACTGGGTGGATCCCCTCTCCCTGTTTGCTCCCCCGCAGCAGTTCCAGGTACAAGGCTGCCCTCAGGCTGTTCCCTCCTCTCCTCCAGAACACATTCCCGAGTTTCACACCAACTTTTAGTAGCTGATCCAAAGGGGCTGGCAGGAGGCTCCGGAAGGAGCAGCCAGGCTTGACCAGCACTATTAAACAGTGATTTTATCCATGTTCACACAGGTGCAGGAGGAGGGAACGGGGAGTGCATAACATAAATCGGATTTTTTCTCAAGTTTACAGGAGTTTGAGGTTAAAGAAGTTTGTGGAAGCTGGCAGGATAAATGAGATGGGAGCTGCTGAGAGATAACAGGGAGGATTAGTGGGAGCTCAGCAATAACGGAGAGCAGGTCTGGGGTGGGAATTATCACCATGGAAGTTGGGGGGACCTTGGCTCCAAGAGAGCAGACCTGACACTGGGATTGGGGAAAGACCAGCCTAAAAATGGTCTTTTTTTTCTTTGGCCACCGTGGGTTTTGCATGTCCAAGTGTGATGGGGACATCCACTGCCCCACTCTGCCACTGGCAATTCCCTTTAATTTCTCACAGAGGTGTGGAGCAAGCCAGCCAAATCTTGCGTGGTAAATTTGTGCAGAAATTCAGGCGAGAATGTTAATTCTGCATTTCTCCTCTTCATCAGATCACTGCCCTTTAAGCACCCTCATAAACTCATCCTGCTCCTGCATTTCTTTGCAATAGCTCAGAGAGAGGCACTTACACCAAACGATTTCCTTTGCCTGAGCACTTCCCCGTTGCTCTGGGATCATCTGCACATTAAAAAAGGGTTTGTGTCCCTCTCTCTTTGTATTTCACCTTCACACTTTGAAGGGATTTCTCCAGTCCTCTCTTTGCTCCCGAGCATTCTTGTTTGGGGCAGAGTTCTCACTAATCCTGCCGGGGTGCAGCCCCTTGGTGTTCCCATCCTTCTCCTGCTGCCCCTCCTTGACCTGCCTGCTCCGACCACACGAGTCACTCGGGGTTGTCTATTAACAGCCTCAAACTCATTTGGGGCTGATTAAACGCTGCTCTGAAGAGCTGCACAGCTCTTCCCCAGGAAAATGTGCCTTTCCCAAACTGCCTTCCCTCTGACTGGAACATCTGTGGCAGGCAGAGCCATTTCCTAAGGAACACGAGGATGTGCCACAGACCCCCGATGCCTCCGGGCTTGCTCGTGGCCTTGAGCACAGGGACCTACTTATCTGGTCGTGTAGCTGCTTTAAGAAGCACTAAAACACAGCAGGAAAATGCAGAGTGCTTGTGTGGACAATTAAATTTGAGCTTTACAGTGCCTAGGAGTTCTTCTGAGTGCTGGCAGAGTGACTCAGAGCTGGGGCTGGGTGGTGATGGAGCAGCTCACCGGGATCTGCCTTTGATCCTGCCCAGGTTTCTCTCGGTGGCAGGTTGGGTTTTTTAGATTCAGTGTGTCCCAAGAGCTCAGCAGAGCTCAGAGCAAGGCTGGGTCTGGAGCCAGGTCCCGCTGGTCGCTGTGGGTGACCCAAGGGGCTGCATCCATCCGTGGAAATCAGCTGAGAGAAGGTGACAGTGGCACTGCTTCTCCACCCCACCAACCTTCACAGGAAGCTGCCTGCTCATGGTTGACCTGCCTGAGGGCCCCAAGGGCTCTTCACTCTGCAGTTCCCAGAATTCACAACCCTGCAAGGACCTGTCCCCGTGATCCAGGTTTGGGAATCATCTCCACAAGGATAAAAGCAGCCCTGTGGTTTCACCTCTCTATGTTCCTCAGTCTGCCTGGGATGGGGCCACAGCAGTGACAGGACAAGGTCCCCTGGCAGGGTCGGAGCACAGAGACTCTCAGCT
Organism: Corvus kubaryi; assembly: GCF_017639235.1. Taxonomy (NCBI): domain Eukaryota; kingdom Metazoa; phylum Chordata; class Aves; order Passeriformes; family Corvidae; genus Corvus; species Corvus kubaryi. Next base: position 1,574,388 of record NW_024580663.1, on the reverse strand, counting down.
GGGGCAGTTTCCAGTGCAGGCTGGAAAATTGGATTCATCGAGGGGGCTGCTTTGGGCATCCAAGACCGGTATGACCGGAGAGCGGTGAGGTCCCTGTCCCGGATTCCCCTGTGCCTTTGGCAGAGAATTTCCCCTTCCCCAAGGACTGGGAGGGCAGAAAGCCCCGGCGACAAACAGAGCAGTGAGGCTTCCAGGAGCACCACAGCTCCACGGCCATGCCTGGATATCAAACCTCGAGCTTCCCACCTCTGCCAGGGTGGGAGTTCCACAGGAGAGCCCTCAGACCTGCCCATGTCTGGGAGTGAAGTGGGATTCCCAAGACGTCACCTCCAGGGGCACGGCGGGCACGGCAGCACCTCTGCCTTTGGCCGTGGCTGTGTCTGCGGGCTGCCCTGGCGAGCTGCGGACAGGAGCTGCTCTGGGTGCCGAGAGGCTGCCTTGACACGCTCCTGGGGGAGCCTCCCCCGGCAGCCCTGGAATCGAGAGCTGTCGGAGAGGAGCTGTTAATTAGCCCAGATCGCGGGAGCAGCGAGGGTGGCTCAGCGCAGCTCTGCTCCCAGCAGTGACAGCTCCAGCTTTGCTCTTCTGTCCTGCCTTGTTTTCATGGAAACTTCCCGGAGCCGTGGAAAACGCACAATTAGAGGCTGTTAGGTGATTGATTCCTGGGCGAAGGGGCCTTTCCTCCGTGCCTGGAAGGTCTGGCAGGTATTATTTAAAGAGCTAATGAATGTTAATGGGCACATTATTTGCAAATCTTGAAGTGGAATATTAGATCAGGGCTCCTGTGTGTCATGGTAATCAGCTTTCCCTCTCTCGCTCTGGCTCGGGGGGGGGGAAACACCCTGCAGTTGCTTTGTTGTGTGCTTTTCAGATTAATATCCTTTTTCCAATCCAGCAGCTTTTCTCGGGGCGTTCGAGTCAAAGCAGCAGATGGTTCACATGCTGCTGTTTGATGCCTGACCAAGGGATTGTCCTGCTAAAAACCACCCTGCTGGGAGCACGGAGCGAGCTCCCTGCTTTGCTGTCTCCTGAGAGGGGGGAAACGTGTTTGGGAGGAGGCAGGGCTGGGCTGGATCCCCCACAGCACATGCTTGCGATGGAGAGCAGCATCTGAGCTGCTCAGTGCCCCCCTGGACCCTCCTCGGGATGGGGCTGTGGGGACACCGAGGGGCAGCTCGCACCGAGAGCTCCCTGCTGCTGCTGCAAGCTGCCTTTTCTCCAGTGCTTCCCAAATTTCACTTGGCTGTTTCCCCCTGCACTTCCATCCACGTCCTCCAAATTCCCACATCCAGGCCAGTCCAGACCTCTGGCCAGGTCGGTGGCCCCCCAGCCCGCATCCTCCTGGATAATTGGCTGCTGTTGGATGCCAAAGGCGAGGTTTGAGTCGCCCCCACTGAGTTTTCCACAAGAACACGCCGAAAGGTTCATCCCCCAACCTTCCCGGACACATCCGGATCAGGGAGCCTCTGTCAGCTGTGACCCAAAATGCCTGGCGCACCTCTGGATGTCACACGTGGTGTCCCTTAGGGAGCCAAATGAAAGGAGAAACCACCGGGGATTTTCCCAACGTCTTTGCTGGAGCCTTTCCTGAGGTCAGACAAAGACCCGAAGCTGCTGCACAGAGAGCAGCACAGCCCTGCCCTGGCTCAGGAGGTGCCTTGGGTCCTCCTGGGATCCAAAGTGAGCCCAAAAGTGGGGATTTGGGAGGCTGGGAAACCTCTGGGTGACAGGAAATTGTGACTCGGGTGTCACACCTGCCGTGATTCAGGTGTCCCACCTGCTGAGGGCTGCTCCCAGGTAGAGGATCCCGGTGGGAAGAGCAGCACCAGGAGCTGTGCTGAGGGAAAAGCTGCTCGCCCACGTGCAGCACAGGCGAGGGATGGGGGAAGGCTCTGCTCTGCCACAACAAACCGGCAGATTAATGGTGAGAGAAGATCCATCATCTACTTCTGTGTTTCCAGTCTCCTTCTGGATGAATGCAGCAGGTTTCTGCCTCAGAAGGGGAAGATTCCTGCTCTATAGCACACCTGCTCTGCTGCTCCAGACTCCTGAGCATCCACCCATCCTCCTCAGCTCGTCGGTGCCAACCTACTTTGTATTAACAGTGATTCAAATGTTAACAGCTGCTGTCCATGTTCGTCAAAAAGCAGCTCAATACAAATATATGATTATTGTATGAGCATTGTATGAAAGGTACTTGGTTGTGTCTTAAGCTAAAATAACAATATACACTTTTATCCAATCCTGATACGTTTATAAATATATTTAAATGGGTATAAATATTTATAAATAGTTTCTGTAATCTTCTGTAATTAGGCTCTAAGCTCTGTGACAGACAGCATCTGTTTGATCTGCGGGTGCTCGCCGTGTGTGCGTGGCAGGTCTCTCCAATGCAAGTGGTGGAGTCAGGAGATGCCTCTGAAGGGAGCCAGCTCCTTCCCTCGGGGGGAGGCAGCCCAGGCCTGGAGCAGGCTTCAGGTGCAGGAAAAGCCGAGCAGAGCTGGGAGATGCAGCCAGAGCAGGGGGATGGAAGGACAAACAGCCCAGGGCTGATGCTGGAAATGCTCTGTGAGTTATTGGCAGCTGGAAGCTGGGCTGGGAGGAAGGAGCAGCCGGCGAGGACGTGGTGGGTGGGAAAAGTGATCATAAACCCTTTTTTATTTCTCCTCATAACTCTCTTTATTTCCTCTCTGTTTGACTGTCGCTTTGAGCTATCCTTGTTCCAGAAGGGAAGGAAGTAACCTAACACAGAGTCAAACAAAACGGGCCCTTTTTGCTCTAAAAGCCTTCTGGGAATGCTCCTGACACTGAGGAAATGGGATAGAATTTCTCAGGGCTGTGGGCAGCTGCTTGGGAACAGCTGATGAGCTTGGTGGCAGCAGGACAGGACAAGCCATGGTCCCACAAAGCCACCAGGAGCTCCCACGGGAGGGACTCGGGTCCCAAAGCAGCTGCTGGGACAGCTGGAGGCCTGTCTGGGCTGCTCCACGCTCACCCTTTTCCAGCTCAGGACCGACTGACATCGCTCAGGAGGCTCCTGGATATCCCTGAACACCCCATGGCAGCACGAAGTGGCAGAGGGGGATCCTCAGACCACCCCCCACAGGGACCCTGGGGTCTGGCAGGACAGAGGGCACCATCCCCTGTGCCAAGGGCTGCGGGTGTTTGGTGAGAGAAACAGAAAGTGGGCACTGCAGAAGTTTTATGGGGATGGCCTTTTTGGCTGGAGAATGTTTTTTTGGGATGAGGACACAGGCCACGCTCTGGGGAGATGCTGCTAAGTGGGCACAAGTGAGATGGGGAGGAGGAGCAGGGGGAGAGGCAGAGTTTGCCTGCTCCAGTGGTGGATCCTGATCCAGTTCAGGTGCTCGTGTGCCAGGCTGTGTCCCTGGCACTGGAGGGATGTCCTGGCTCCCACGGGCACCGCTCTGTCCCCACACTGCACACACTGGGGGTGCTGGATGTGTCCCCTGCCCTTTGTCCGACCAGCCCCGCTGCCTTCCTGCTTCTGGTGTGTGAGAAGAGCCTGTGCTGCCCGTGGGACTGGGGGAAAAATCCTGCTGGAGGAGACAGAGGGATCTCTGCTGTTACCCAGGCTGAGGAAAAGGACGTGGAGAGCAATGGAGAGGTTTCTCTGTGTGGGATGGAGACAATTGCTGGGAACGGCAGGAAAAGAGAAAGTGGAGCAGAGCAGAACAAAGCCAGACTGAAGCGGGAGCCTGGGGCTGTGTAGGAGTGGGAGAACATCCAGCAGAGCTGGACTGGCTCTGCCAAAACCCTGGGAATTGTTCTGACTCCACTCTGGCTCTCCATGTTGAGCCCTGCTCCCGAGCAGGGGCACGGTGCTGCTCTGTGGCAGATGATTGTCATCCCCAATTTCTGTGTTTAAAAATGCAGGAGAACAGACTGAAAGAAAAACAATCAAATTGCCAAGTGCAAAGTTGCAGAGTGATCTTTGCTTTGCAGCTTTGACTTGGGCCCCGGCTGTGTATCTTTAATCTTCCAGAAGTCTTTAATCAGAAGAAAATCTGGCTTATCCCTAAAGCCCAGGGTCTGAGCCTGTGCAGCACAAACAGAATCTTCGGGAGCCTCCAGGAGGGGATGGAGCGGAGACAAGTGGAGATGAGGCTGCGGCTGCCCAGTGCTTCCAGCAGGGCACGGCCCAGCAGCTCTGGGGGCAGGGCACGGGAAGGGATGCTCGAGGCAAGAACGGGGGGAAAATGAAACTCTTGACAGCTGAGAATGGATAAACAGGCCGGGCTTTAATAGGGAAAAGTGAAATGTTGGGAAATGTTGTCTGCACTCACCTGGAGGGGAATTTGCTGGGATTTTTAAGCCTGGATTTATCACAGAATCCCAGGTGGGAAGGGACATTAAAGCTCGTCCCATTCCACCCCTGCCATCACCAGGGACACCTCCCACTATCCCAGGCTGCTCCAGCCTGGCCTCAGACACTTCCAGGGATCCAGGGGCACCCACAGCTGCTCTGGGCAAGCAGAGGCCTCCCCACTGATGTAGGGGTGATGCCGAGGATCTGGGGTTTTTTTAGAAATGGGGCAGTGACTTCCCACCAGTTCACAACAGCTCAGAGAGAACAAGGAGCAAAGAGGAGCAGCCAGTGGAGCCTGTGCTGCTCCTGGGATGGGGGCAAAGCCAGCCCTGCCTTTCCTTTAGAGCTCAGTGCATCTACCTCAGCCCTCGGGACAAATTTTCTTGGCATGGACAAGGCTCTTGCCCCTGCCTTTAAGGAGAGCTGCACACTCGCTTTACAAAGGTTTTCAGGCAGACCCAGCCAGGGTAGGCGGCAGGGCTGGGCTTCCCTTTCCTCCTCTCCTGCCTTGTCGAATGCTCCTGGCAGTTTTCAGCTGTGATAAAAACCTCAGAGGAAATGATGGCACTTGGAAATAATCCTGCTTTCAGCCTAAAACATGGGAGAGGGGAAGGTGCTTGGATTTTCACGACCTTCCTCTGTGTGGTCACACATTCCTGGCTTCCCTGTGGCAAATGTTGGAGTAACCTCCTTCTTTGGGAAGAGCCGTGAGGTTTTGGGGGACGAGGGAGGTTGGGAGCTCCCTTTTAAACTTTGGAATTATCAGCATAAGCTTTCCATTGCTAAAATGTGTTATCTGGTGGTGCTGTCTCTCGTAGATTTATTTGGCACCACAAATGAATCCAGGCAAAGCTGGACGTGTCCATTCTTAGGAGCAGCAATCCCAGCTGAAGTGGGAAATTCTCCAGACGTTTACTTTGGGAAAGGGTATCCTGGATGCCCTTTTGTCCAGCTGAGGAGCTCAGCGTGGGATCTAGGGAGGTTTTATCCCAGCTTTTGGGGTTTCTGTGGAAATCAGAGGGACAAGGTGACCCCAGAGCCCAACCCATGAGAGCCAGGACAGAGCACAGCAGTGGGGCAAGTCCAGGAGAGGGCTGGGTGTTACTTAGTGCAATGAACAATGAATGAACAATTAATATTGGAAAAAGCTGCTGCTCTGTGAGTTTAAACTCAAAACCAAAGCAAAAGGTTGAGGCTACATCAGCACCCACCTGACCAGGTGACCCTTAACCGTAAAACTCATCAAAATCTGGGCCCAAAACCAGCCCAGAACTGGGGAGAATTCCAAAAACTCCATGGAAAAATGGATGGAGACAACCCAGCAGATAATTCCTCCTTGGGACAGCCAGGAGAAGCATTGCCAGGTTTAATCCTGAGCAGGCCACAGGGCTGATTTTAAATGCTGCTATTGAAGGGTTGCTCTGTGAAAGTGTCTCGATGTACTGAAACTCGGTAACGTTGTAGGAGTTTAAAAATAAACCTGCAAAAGTTCATCACAACTTCATTTCAAAAAGGCTCTCCACATAAAAGGGGAGAGGCTTGTTAAAAAGAAATTAAAAGCAGCCACCAAAAGGGTGACATTTTTTCAGGGGACACAGACACTGTTTAAAGATCTTCTATTAGAGGATGAGAGCAAATCTATACAATTATCAAAAGAGACCTTAAAAGGGCAAAAAATTAGCAGTTCTCATTAAAGAGCAGACCAAAGGAGCCTGTCAGAGGTAAAACAGTATCCTTCAAAAAGTGGAAGTCATGTTCAAAGGAGGAAAATGAGAGAAGGAATGTGAGAAGACAAAGCTGTGACAGAGGAGAAAAACCCTTTTTTTGAGAAGGTGTAAGAATCTAATAATAAACCCTAATAAATCTAATAATAAATCCATTTTGCCAACCCCCTCAGCAGCTGTGGAGCCCCAGCAGTGGAGGATCCATCCCAAAATCAGTGATGGCTGGAGGAGGCTGGGGGGAAAATGGGGAAATTGAAAGTATTCCAAGGAGCAGCTGGAATCCACCCCCGAGCCCGAAGGATGTGCCACAGGAAAGGGCCATTTAGTGGTGGTGAGCGAGGAATTGTTAAAAATAAGGTGTTTCCAGAGGAGCTGGAGGTGGGAAATGTAAGGCTGCTTCCAGCAGCAATCCGGGGATGGCCCAGCCCAGCTCTGAGCTGGGCAAACACTCAGGAAAATATAACAGAGACCTCAGGAGGCACAGGAATAACTACGGAATGGTGGGGAAGGGTCACTGCACCAGGAGTTCTTGGAGCCCAGGAGCTTCCAGAGCAAGGGGTGCACGTGGGAAAAGCTTTGGAGAAGTCTTCAGGAGAGGCTCTTAAACAAATGACGAGTGCAGTGTGAAACTGCAGTGTTACAGAGCAAATTCCTCCTCTGTCTCATGGCTGTGCAGGAAACCCAAATTAGGAATAAATCCGCAGAGTGAAAGTGCCAAGAGGAGCACCCGGGGACTCCTCAGATGAGGAGAAGGAAAGGAAAGCAGTTGAACAACGAGGCTGCTGATAATCATTCAACATTCCGAGTTCCTGGTGCAAAGCCACGGCAGGAGCTCACAACAGGACAGGAAAACAGGAGCAAGGTGTGCAAGATCCTGTGGGAGGGTGAAACAGCCCTGAAGGAAGAGCTGGGGCTGTCCAGCCTGGAGAAGAGAAGGGTGTGTGGAGACCTCAGAGCCCCTCCCAGGGTCTGGATGGGTTACAGGGAAGCTGGGGAAGGATTTGCATCAGGAACTGCACGCCAGGACAAGGGCACTGGGTTAAAACTAAAAGAGGGGAAATTTAGATGGGATATTGGGAAGGAATTCCTCCCTTTGAGGGTGGGCAGGCCCTGGAATGGAATTCCCAGAGCAGCTGGGGCTGCCCCTGGATCCCTGGCAGTGCCCAAGGGGACACTGGGGCTTGGAGCAGCCTGGGACAGTGGGAGGTGTCCCTGCTGTAGCAGGGGGTGGAATGAAATAATCTTTGAGGTCCCTTCCAACCCAAACCATCCTGGGATTCTGGGATTTTAGCTGAACCAGTTGCAAGCCTTCACCAAGCTACAACTGCTGAGGAAATGTGGCTTTTTCCCTACATGCCCACATTGCAGGTACAGTTAGAGAAAAAAAAAAATCACCTCAGTGATCTGTGATAGCCTAAAAGTAAATTGAGTGTGAAAACTTTTCAGGGGAGAAGTGTTAAACAAAACAGAAGAGATCAATTTGTCATTGCACAGATCAATATTTCACCTGCTACTTAACTACTGTTTGCAGATCTGTTCCCTCCACTGGAGGAGAAAAAAAAAAAGACAGGGAAAAAAACCCCAGGAAGCAGAAAAGATGGAGAGAGAAGTGGGAAAGATAAGGGCTGAGGAATGCCTCTGCAGGCGGAGAGATTGCGTGTATTGAGACTCTTCACTCTGAGCAAAGTGTGAGTGATGGGCAGGGCTGGCACAGGGGAGATAATTCACAGCTCCTGCAGCTCAGAAAGTGGGATATCACATGGATCAGGACATTCCAAAGGGGCAGGAAGAACCTGCTTGCTTCAGATTTTGTGTCGCCACAGTTCTTCCCCTCAGGACGCTGTCAGGTTTGGATGGGCTGCAGGATAACCAACAGCCCCAGGGAGATGCAGAGAGGTGGTTTGGGCCTCCCCAGCTTCCCCACACCTGCCCAGGTTTGCTTCCCTTAATCCCCTTTCTGGTTTGGAAGATTCCTCTGGGAATTCTTCAGGAATCTCCTGGAATGGGTGGCTTGGGCCAAGCTTTCACTTGAGGATGAGGATGGGGTCTCTTGCACAGGTTCGTGCTTCTCTAATCCCAAAACCGAGAGTCTGCCTCAGTTTGAGGTGGAAACACAGGGTTTTCCTTATGGAGGAGACATTCAGCTGCTTTTCCAAGAGCATTCCCCACCGGACATCCGCTTACCTTCCATCACTGTGAGGGGAGAATGGAGACCTTGGTTGAAATTCTTGAAGAGCCTTGGAGGAAAATGATTTCAAATTCACCTCACGCTGCAGGAGAGCTGCAGGCCTGGAGCAGAGCAGCGCTGGCGGAGCTGTACCCCGGAGGAAGGAGGCATCTGTGGGATCACCCTTCCCTGGGATCCTGTGTGGAGCAGAAGGCTGGCAGGTCATCAAACACAGCCAGGAGAAGAACACAACAGGCCACAGCTTCCAAGAAAATTTCTAACCCCAAGCAGGACTCAAAGCACATTTCCACTGCAGCACTGGGGGGGTGGAAATAAATATATTTTGTATTTCGCTTTCAGTTCTGCCACGTTCAGGTTTAAACCACGGAGCAGTGGTGCAGAAAGGCAGCGGCAGAATCTGTCATTCCGCTGTCCTGAAAATGGTTAAAGCAGCATTTGTTCAAGGTTAAACAACCCAGCAAAAGTTCCTCTTGTGCTGAGTAGAAACAGGCAGATTTTCTGCATGAAAAGGGAAATACATAAAGTTGTGAATGCCTCGCGCTGGAATGGAAATGCGGAGATGCCAATGAGGGGCTGGGAATGGGGAATCAGCGCCGGGAGCGGCCTGGGCCCGAAAATAATTTATTTTCTCCACCGAAATTTATTTCATGGAAAGTCATTATTCTAAAATCAATGTAAACAAACCAAGGGGCAGCCAAGAGCAGCGCTGCAGCTCGGGGGTGGGCACAGAGCACTCAGCTCCAGGGGAAGCTCTGCCTGTGTCCTCCTGGCCTGGGGGACACTAAAAAACATTCCCCCATTTCACCCCCTCTCCCAAACTCCCCACAGTTTCAGCCCTGCTCCAGGCAGGGAGATCATGGAAAAGCTTGAGATGGAAGGGATCTTAGAGCTCATCCATGGGCAGGGACACCTCCCACTGTCCCAGGCTGCTCCCAGCCCCAGTGTCCAGCCTGGCCTTGGGCACTGCCAGGGATCCAGGGGCAGCCCCAGCTGCTCTGGGAATTCCATTCCAGGGCCTGCCCACCCTCAAAGGGAGGAATTCCTTCCCAATATCCCATCTAAATCTCTCCTTTTTCAGCTTAAAGCCATTAAGGATGTGGAGTCCTGTCGTGCATCCACCTCTGCAGGACAATATTAATTCAGATTTAGGGATTTCTAACCACTGGTCGACGAAATTGAGGGGATTTGGGGGCTGAGACCGGGCCAGGGTGCAGAGCAGCTCCTGCCAACGAGCTCTGCATGTGCCAGAGAGATCCCCAGGATCAACAATCCCATCTGGATGCAGGAATTAGGCTGAAGCCCACGGCAAAATCTGCTGGGCCCTCCTCACACATGCAGCAATTTTTAAAGCTCTCTCCACCGCTTCAGTGGAAAGCAGAAATTGCTCAGATTCTGCCCGAAATAAATGCCTTTTGTTTCCCTTCCCTCTTGACAGGAGTATTTATGATGATCACAAAGGAAAGATCACAACACACCCAGGCAAAAAAAAAGGAAGCCGGAGGAATGAGCCGACCTACAGATAATAAGTAACAAATCGGGAAAGGGAGGAAGATAATGGCTGTGATTAGAAATGAGACACTGGGAAATAAAGAACAATGGATGGGAGAAGCAAAAGTATCCATTTAAAAAAAAAATCCATATCCAAATGTGTTCTGGACAACAAGAAAACATTTTAGATTAGGCTGGAACAAAAGAAATTCCAGCAAAATTGCCGTGTTATAGATCCAGGTTTTGATAGGGGCAGGAATGCCATCAATAACGATGCAGATGATGCAGAAGAGCCCAAAACCTGCTCTGGGAAACAATGAAGGGAACAGATTTCCAGCCCTCATCCCCCAGCATTTTCCATCCCAACGGCAGCAGCTCCCAAATTGTTCGCAGCTTAAAAGCTGTGAAGCCGCAAGCTTAATTAAGCGCAATAATTATTAATTTTTAAAAGCTTGCAATTAATTTTTAAACCAGTTTCCACCTGCAAGATCAGCCAAGTTGTTTGGAAATTTGTGGAGGGAAGCCACTAAATATTTTACAAGAATAAAGCTGGTGTCGGGGTGCTGTTAAGAGGGTGAAAAACGGGGCTGGGCACCAGCTGGAGGTGCCACTGTCCCCTAAAGCTTCTCCCCCTCCTTCCTCCCTGCTCCCCTCTATCTTAGGCTGGGTCTATCCTATAAACCCCTCCTCTGTTTTCCCCTTGGAATCAAACCTATTTTTTTAGAAGCTGGGGAATAAAAAGTGTTTCCAAAAGCATTCTGTGATCCTGGGGTTTCTCTCTGCTGCTGGAGTTGATTGTTCTTGTTATTCCAGGAGAAGTTTGGAGCTGTTTAATTTGTTGGCTCGCAACAGGTGGAAGGGGATGCAGAAGGTTTGATGCAGGATTTGTGGGATTAAGGGTGATTTGGGATGTTCAGGGGTTTGTGCGGAACCACAGCTCCAGCAGAATAAAGTTGCAGGGTCCTTAATTAAGTGCCCTTAATTTTATTATAAATCTTGAGGTGCATTGATATTTAATCAGGGAAGTGATGATTCTGCCTCTGCCTGTGAAACCTGAGGGAGCCAAAGGGAAATCCAGGGGACTTGGGTTCAAAATCACTGTTTTTAAGGAATAACTCCCTCGAGCCTTCACAGAATCCCAGGATGGTTTGGGTTGGAAGGGACCATAAAAGTCACCGAGTTCCACCCCCTGCCATGGGCAGGGACACCTCCCACTGTGCCAGGCTGCTCCAAGCCCCAATGTCCAGCCTGGCCTTGGGCACTGCCAGGGATCCAGGGGCAGCCCCAGCTGCTCTGGGCACCCTGTGCCAGCGCCTGCCCACCCTCACAGGGAGGAATTTCTTCCCTCACTGCTGCTGCTACTAAAAAGTGCCAAGTGATTGGGTTTTTTCCACGGGATAAAGCAAAGATTGTTCCTCCCATTTTGCTGGAATAAAATCTGGGGTAGCTCATGCTGTGCATGGATTTCCCCTCCTTGCCCCAAAGGCAGGGAGGGCACTGCGGGTGCCCGGGGTGGGAAGGGCTCTGCTGAGCCGTGGTTTGCAGGGCTGGGAGCAGGATCTGGGTCTGTGGCAGCCTTGGAGACTATTCCAGACACATCTGCCAGGACCACCCCCTCTTCTGACCTCTCTGTGTCCAACCTGGGCGTGCTGAACACATCAGGGTTGGAGTCCTCCCAGTGACCTCTGCAGAACACAAAAACCCTACAAGATTTTCTTTCTGTGTCCTGCGAGTGAAAGCAGAGCTAAAATACAGCTCAGCCTCATCCATGTCCCTGTTCCTCTCAAACAGCAGGCTACAAATGCCTAAATCCCTTGAAAAGTGAGTTCCTGGAAGGTTTTTGAGGTGTTTGGCAGTGGTGATTGTTGTAGGCTGCTTTCAGATTTTTGGGAAAAGTGCAGTGCCTGATGCAGCCTGAACCACCTCCGGCTGTGCTTCCCATTTGCTGGATTTGAAGTTCCCAAACAAGGCAGATCTCAGGTTGTGGAATTGGGATGGGAAAGTGCAGCTTCTGCCACGGTTCTGGATAAACCCCACAGTGAGAGGAGCTCTGCTGCAGGCTCAGATTTGGGCAGAAGGAGCTTCAGTCCAGTGCAACCCAGAGCACCCCACAGCCTGTGGGTTTGGGGTGCAGGTGGAGCCAGGGAGAATCTGCCGGGCTGGAATTGCCAGCAGCAGTCCTGGGGGAGAGGCAGAAGGAGCTTTATCCCCCCATTCCCAGGAGCTGCAGCTGGATCTCCCACCCCAGGGACACTCAAGGGCAGGATGAGGGATAAATCCTCAAAAACCTGGGTAACAGCTTGCTGGGGAGAGGAAAAGCAAAGGGTGAATTTGCTGCAGTCAAGGTTTCACAGAGAAGGGCCTCGAGTTGGAGGCAGGTATACAGAAATACAAGGAATCCATTTTTTAATGGATTTGCTTTAGACTTCTTCCCAAAAGCTCGGAGTAATCCAGGGAACAAGGTAACAAATTGTTGGTATGTTTGTAGAGCTGGGCAGGGCTGAGGTCTGGTGGAACCGGGGCTTGGGAGGTGAGGAATTCTGCAGAGAAGCTTCCATTTCCTCCTTCGTGGTTATCATCAAACTCCAATTGTTTTTTTTCTAACTCGGTGTTTATTCCCTGGGGCTCCTGCCCTGCTCCAAAGGCAGGGAAGGGGCTTTTCCTGGAGGCTTTTTCCAGAGGGCTTCCAAGATTGAAAACCAACCTGAGGGACAGGACCATCCTGCTGGCAAAGATCCTTTCTTTCTGTCTCGCTCTGATTTTCCATCACTGAGGAGGTTCAGGTGCTCTGATAACCCCAACTCCGCAGTTTTGGGCTTTCCCCATGGGGTTTGCAGATGGGAACAGGCACAGAAATCCTGGGAATGAGACATCTCCGGGAGCTCCAGGCTTTGCTGCTCCTCCAGCCCTCCAAGGTAAATGGTGGCAGCACCGATATTGAGCAGGGGCTGTTTGAGATGTGGAGGCTGCCGTCCATCAGAGGTCAGGTTTTATGGGATTTTGGCCAACTGGAAGCTCCCTGTGTTTGCATCTCCCCCTGGATGTCAGCGTTTTCCTGGTTTCTGTGCCAGTGCCAGCAGAGGCTGAAGCTTCCTGGGATTTTGGCTGTTTGAGGGGGATCTTTCCCAAGGCTGGAAACAGAGACCCTGAACCCCTACCCAGGCCTTTTCCAGCCCCTCTGGCTCCCAGGCTGGAGAAACCTGGATCCACACCTCAGACAGGGCAAAACTATGTGAAACAAGCAGGAAAACCCCATTTTGGGGACAGACCCCTGAGGGCAGCAGGAATCTGTCCCGTCTCTCCTCCATGGTACCTGGCTGACTTTGCATGTGCAGCCAGAGCTCCCGGGCACCTGGAGGAGGGAATTTTCAGCATCCATGATGCTCTTGCATGTTCCCAGCGTGTTTCCTGCCCTGGGAAATGCTGGATTTGCTCCAAACCCTGAACACTACAGGTTTGGGTCCTGCCAGGGAAGTCAGCCCTCTGGGTGACAGGAAAAGGTGTTTCCTCAACCTCAAGGTGTTTTTCCATGTCCTTGGGAGCGATAGCAGAGCTAAAACAGGTGGATCAGAAGCCTTTGCAGAGGAAGAGTCAGGTTTCCAAGCTTTGGATTTCAGGTTTATTTCAAAAATCCCTGTCTGAGGGGAGGCAGGAGTATTCCATGAACAGTTCAGTGTTGTCCAAACCAGGAATTCTCCTTTTAATATAACCACCACAGACCCCCCGGAGCAGCCCTGCCGTGCTCCCTCCTCGCAGGAATTGCCAGGACACCTGGGGAGCCAAACACCGGATTGGGAAGCCACCTCTCCATCTCCACTGAGGCTCTTTTCCCAGCTCATTCCTTGTCAGGCCCTGTTTGCATCCCGTGTTTTCTGCCCACTGATTGTTGCTGTCAGCTTGCTCTTATCCCATTTCTTATATAGGCTGCTTTATTTGGTTTTATTGCTTCTTTCACCTCTTATCTCATCAAGGTGCATTTCTTCATTGCTTTTGTGATCAGCGTGGCTTTTTGGAACACATTTAGGGCATCTTTTAAAAGGGTCTTCAACAACTCCAAATTAATCACCCCAATCATTCCGATAATTTTCCTGCCAGTCCCTGAATGTTTTCAGCAGGGCCTTTCCCCACAGGTACCCGAGTCCAGGCAGGGACTGTGTGTAGGCAGAGCAACAAAATCAGGGCCTGGGGGATGGAAAAGGGATTTTGTTCGGTGATCAGCTCACCCCAGTCCATTGGAAAAGGGGCTGAAGCAGCAAGATTTGGAAGATAAGGAATAGTTGGAGCTGGAAAACAATCGGGGCATGTTTGCGAAGCTTTGAGGGTGTGTGGTGAGGAGCCACCCAGGATGCCCCAGGAGCTGTGCCTGGAGCCACCACAGCTTGGAGTCTCCTTATCCCCCTCCAGCTACACAAAACTGGAGTCAATCCCTCTCCATCTCCTTGGGTACAGCTTGGGAACGAGGAGGAAAACCCTGCTCCTTTGGGAGAGGTCCCCAAAACCCCCAGCCCGTGGGTGCAGGCAGAGGAGCAGCGTCAGGAGATGCTGACGGCTGGCTCCTGCCTCCTGCCTCTTTCTAAGAGAGCACAGAAACCCTGATTTTCCTTGTTTCCATTCCCAACAAACCTGCAGGTTGGCACTTGCCCTGGAGCCAGGGATGTGCCACGGTGCCGTGCTCCTGGGAGTGTCTGGAGCCCAGGAGTGCTGGCTCTGTGTTCCAGGCTGACACTGCAGGGCTCTGTCGTTGCTTTCCTACCACTCTGTTGTGTTCCCAGAGCATCAGCATGAAGAGAAACATGAAAGCAGGCGATTTATAATGATGTTTAAAAAAATAAAAGGCAAAATAACGGAAATTATGCACATCATTAACCCCAAGTGCTGCTCTGAAATGGACACAGGTCCTGCAGGAAAATCATCTGGAGGTTGTGACAATTTTCCCTGTGGTGCTGGAGGAGTCCTGTGGCTGCTTCTCCTGAGGTTTGGAGCTCTGTTAACACAGGAGCAGCAGCATCCCGTGCCTATCCCTCCCTGGGGCCGTGGTGGGATGTCTACGGAGGGGCTGCACTGTCCCAGGAGTGCTCCTGCCCCACCAGGAGATGTCCAGCAGGTTGGGCAGCATAGATGGGGTTCCTTGGGCTGTGGTGGACAGGAATCTGTGGTGGACACAAACCTGTGGTGGGCATGGACCTGTGGTGGACAGGGACTTGTGGTGGACGTGGATCTGTGGTGGACAGGGACTTGTGGCGGATGTGGACCTCTGGCGAACATGGACCTTTATGGACACAGACTTGTGGTGTCCATAAAGGACAGTGGTGGACACACGCCTGTGGTGGACAGGAACCTGTGGTGGACACAGACTTGTGGTAGACATGGGCTTTTGGTGGACAGGGACCTATGATGAACAGGGACCTGTGGTGGACACGGACTTTTGGTGGATGTGGACCTGTGGTGGACAGGGACATGTAGGGGGGCAGGGGGACAGGGGAGCTCCACACCTCCCCAAAGTGCCCCTTGTCCCCTCTGGCCATGGAGGAACCCCACAAGCCCAGCTCAGGTCCCTCACTTTGATGTCCAACGTTTCCAAGGGGAATCCCAGGCCACGTGGATTTTTTATTCTCGATTTCCAAGGAATATAAAGGAGGGGAGCGGGAGGGAACTGGTGTTGGATGTCTCCTCCCTTCCAATTCCTCCCCTTTCTTCCTGCTCACTCCTTTCCCTCTTCAAAGAAGAAAGAGTCACTTTAAACTCTTTCATCAGCTCACCCTCATCAAAGGCAAGTGGGGTCAGCCTGAGTGGGATTTCCCAGCCCCCTCCCATCTCCCAGATTCCTAAAGCAGCTTTAAAGTGCCTTAAACCCTTCCTGCGTAGAATTTTTCCATGCAAAAATTAGACCTCATAAAAATAAATAATTCCCAGAGGAAATTTCAATTTGATTACAAATATTGACTTGCTTGAGGAAAGCTTTTTTTAAACAAAAATCCATTTGGAATCAACATTTTCAAATTAAACATGCACGTTTGCTCTGTCAGAGTACTTAACTTGGAAAAATCCCAATTTTCTTTCCAGTGGTTGGGGATTTTAGGAGTTTCTCCCACCCATATTTTTTTTCGGCGAGAGCTGAACAAAAGCGAGGCCTTGAAATCGGGCGAAGTCGGGAAAAGATTTGTTTTCATTTTGAGGGATTAAAAAAAATGCAACGTGAAATGTTGTAAATCATTTTCATGATTTACAAAAAAAAAAACCCCACAAATGCAGAAATATGGGGATTAAAGCTGGAGCTCCAGGAGATGCCTGAGCTGCAGAAGCACCAGGCAGAGCTGACACAGTGGCTGCTGCAGCTCCGATGTCACTTGGATGATCCCCATGACCCCACTGCTCCCAATTCCAGCACTTTGGGAGGGGTTTTGCGTAGATTGGCAGCCAGGAGACGTGGAAGGGGAGCAGACAGGTGGGAAAAACTTGGTGGTTCAGCAGCTGAGGGGTGACATCAAGCTGTGCATGGGCGCTCCAGCGTTTCTGGGTTGAATCCAGAGGCTCCATCAGCACTCAGGCCCACAGACAATTGTGCAGAATCAGGGAATCCCAGAAAGGTTTGGATTGGAAGGGACCTTTAAAATCATCCCATCCCACCCCTGCCATGGCAGGGACACCTCCCACTGTCCCAGGCTGCTCCAAGCCCCAATGTCCAGCCTGGCCTTGGGCACTGCCAGGGATCCAGGGGCAGCCCCAGCTGCTCTGGGCACCCTGTGCCAGGGCCTGCCCACCCTCCCAGCCAGCGATTCCTCCCACATATCCAACCTAATCTTCCCTTTCAGTTTGAACCCCAGGTGCCCAGTTCAGTGACCAGGATGACCAGTATGGGTCACTGAACCCAGTTCAGGCTCCGCACCCAGCAGCACTTCAGACTCCCCTTCTGGTGTCCAGCCCTGCTCGACAAAGTTAAACCCAACTGCTCCCAATGGGAAATTCTGTTGTGTTTTCCCCCAGACTCCTTCTGTGCTTTCTGGGATCCCTCTGCTCCTGGAAACGGTGGAGCTGAGCTGAAACATTTGGGAAGCCTTCCCCACTCCAGGACAGGAAGCACTCAGGTGTGAACGTGCTGCTTTTGCCACTTTATGGATTAAAAAAGGTAAGAATAAATCAACTTAATTCGTGCAATGTAGGAGCCATGTCAGGGAGAGGGGCAGATTTTTCTTAGTGCAAGAAGAGCCCGGTATCCTGCTGATTTTGGGAGAGGAAGGAAGAAGAAGGAGCTGGAGGAACAGCAACTTTCTTATGTGAAAATATTTCCACGCATTTGTCCTGGGAGAGGTACTGAGGGGGCCCAGCCTTCAGCCACTGCCTCTGCCAAAGTAAAACACACCCATTAATTTTAAAAAAATCAATATCAGCATCAGAAGTGACCCTGGCAAGAGCTGGGGACTCTTCTGGAGCCTGAATCAGGGGGCAGAGGGGTTGAGGGGGTCCCCAGCAGTTCCTCAGCGCCTGGCTGAGGGTGAGGCAGCTCCGGCAGAGACACTCCAGGGATGAGCTGGAAGTGACTCCAGACACTGGAAGAGCTTTTAAGGAGCACTTTGTTAATAAATGCACACGAGCAATGGCTGCTAACAAACACAGGAGCCCTGGGACGCCAGGCCTGCCTGCCCTGCCCGTGTCCCCACAGCCATTAGGCCCAGCGGGAGACGCGGGAGCAGCGCTGCCGGCAGGAGAGCCACACTCCCACGTCAAGGCAGGAAAACAAATGCTGAACGGTTTTCTGTGCAGTGTCAGCTCCTTCCCAGCCCTATCTCAGCAGGTCCAGCAGTGCCTGAGCCTGCTTTACCCCACAGTGGCCTAGCAAAGCCTGAGGAGCCGCCGCGCCCCCCACACCTGCTGCTGGCCCCTCTCTGTTTGCTCTGAGGTTCCTCGATCCTTTTCCCAAATAATTGTGTTTAAACATCCCATGCAGACATGATGAAGCTGTTCAGGACAGCGGATGTTGCCAATGAGGACAACTTCTCTTCAGGTTAATTAATCATTTGTAAGCTGACCTTTGGGGGGATGAATTATTCATCAGTGCTCCTCAACCAACACAACACAGAATTTTCATCCAGCATTTTTTGTTCAAACTTTTCCATTTTTCCATAGCTGAGGGACAGGGAGAGCCATGCCCCTGGCTGGCACCTCTGTGTGCGATGCTCCTGCTTCCCCCCATTTAAACCACAGCCAGGCTTAGGTTGGACCAAAGCCCAACCACTGCTGCTCTTCCCTACCTGTATTTCTTCCTTAAAGCCTGGCTGACCTTAAACTCTCTTGAAGACTCCTCTCCAGGAGCTTGACATTTAAAAGTGCAGTGACAGAAAATAACTTCGTCTAAAAATATGTGTAACTTATTTACCAGCAACCAGGAGAGGGGGAGAGGAATTCAAATGAAGACATACATTTACATCACACCGCTGGCTCTGACTCCTCCTGGGGGAAAAACTGCTCCCTGGGGATTCCAGGCCTTTCCCCCACACCAAAACCTGGGAATGGCTGAGTGGGAATAAGGAGAGAAGGGAGAAAAGGGATCCATCCCCAGGTACCTTTCCCCTACATCCAAACCGGGAACTGGCTGAGCAGGAGCAGGGATAAGGAGAAAAAGGATTCTCATGTGCCTTTCCCCACATCCAAACCGGGAAGTGCCTGAGCAGAAATAGGGAGAAGAGGGATCTCCATATGCCTTTCCCCACATCCAAACCCAGGACTGGCTGAGCAGGAGCAGGGACAAGGAGAAAAGGAATCCATCCCCAGGCACCTTTCCCCCACATCCAAACCTGGGACTGGCTGAGCAGGGACAAGGAGAAAAGGGATCCCCATGTGCCTCTCCCCCACATCCAAACCTGGAAGTGCCTCAGCAGAAACAGGGATGACGGGAAAAGGGATCCATCCCCATCCACCTTTCCCCCACATCCAAACCCCGGACTGGCTGAGCAGGAACAGGGACAAGGAGAAAAAGGATTCCCACGTACCCTCCCAGGCTGCAGGGAGGGGCAAGACTCCAGTTTTGGGGTAGCCAAGGAGCTGATTTAACATCCCACAGCCTCCAAAAGTGGGATGCAGGAAAAGAGAAGCCACTGTTTATTGGGAGAACATCTCGTGCATCATTCTTTGTCAGATTACAGAAATGAAGAAGGAAAAGAGAGAGAGAAAAGAAATCAAGGACAAAACGCAGCACAAATCCGGGAGCTCAGTATTGGAAACCTGCTCATTTCCACAGGGAAAAGCCTTCTCCACCCCAAGTCCCCCCAGGAGAGAGCAGCTCCTGCCCAAACAGGCTCCTCACCCCCTTCCCCACCCAAAACTCCAGCGCAGCCCTGGGGGATTCTCCTGAACGGGAGGCGTTCATGTATCTTTAATTATTGTTTCAGCCACATAAATCCATGCAGAATTAAAATTCATGATGGTTCTAGGGTACAAGTGCAAACAATTTGTTCGGTAAACTTTGCTCTAATTGGCATTCTGAAAATTTCCTGTTAATCGAGCCCCCTGGGCTCGGTTTACCAGTGTAGCTGTGCCTGGGAATGTCGGTGCTTGGAGGGTGCACACGCCAGCGCCGCTTTCAAGGGTCTTTAGACGACATTAACTCACACACTTTGTCCTCACGTTAATTTGCAAGTAATTCTTTAACAACCTTCCGTGGCCCTGTCTTTTATCTCGCTGCTTCATTACTCCAGGCGAGCGAGAGCGTTTGTTAAACCTGAGACTAAATCACGCCGGGAAACAGCCGGGAGCCGAGCGTGGAACATCCCCGAGGGCAGCTGGAATTCCTCCCTCTGGGAGACGCCTTTCCAGCAGCTCTTGACTCCACGTGGCCGCAGGAGACACAGAAAGATGTTTGTGCCAGCACGGGAACCTCAGGAGTGTGGGGCAGGGACCCCAAAAACAGGGACAAGGAGGTGGGGACACCTTGGTCCTCCTGAGCCGGGGATATGAAGGTCCTGAAGAGCCAAGGCATGGGCAGAGCTGCTTTCCCAGCCCATCTCCACGTGCATGCAGAACAACAGGAGATGCCAGAGCCCCACTTCCCACACGCGATCCAACACGGGAAAATTGGCCAGCTCTGGATCCCTTTCCCCCAGGGAACTCCTTCTGCGCTCAGTCCCAACCCCGGGTCACCGCCGGGAGGATTGCAGGAGCTTTCAGCCACCCCCTCCCTTCAGCTCTGCAGCGTTATCAGGCCAGCCCTTAACTGGCATCCCAAGAGATTGGGGAATAGGAGAAGCTTTGGATCACCTGAGCGTCCCTTCCCAGCGGCACAGCGAGGCGGGCTGATAGAAATAACAAAATAATGAGCAGCTGACAGCCATCAGGGCTGTGCTGGAGGAGCTCTCCTGGATGGGAATGTGCAATCAGGAAAGGCAGGAGAACTGGCAGCTCCCAGAAGACGCCAAAGATGGTGCACAACAACAAACTGCTTCCCGGGAAAGCTGATAAGGAGCATAATTAGATGGCATTACAGCGGCAGCAGGGCCTGGAAGCTGGGAAGAATCGTGTGGAGAGTGGGAACAGGCACATTCCTGGGGGAAAAAGAGGGATAATACGGGTTCACAGACAGTGGGAGCTGCTCACAAGGTTTTGGAGGCAACCAGAAGGACCTGCAGATAAATCAGATGTAAAATGAGAACAGGAAGATGTGGAGGGCCCTGAATGCCTGGGGAGGGAGAACGGACCGAGCGTTCCAAGCAGGGATTTGTTCCATCTCCATTGCTTCAATCTTTATCCAAAGGTTAATTGTGGATGAAACCGAATGAAACAGCTTTGAAGGGAACTGTGGGGAAGGCCAGAGGAAGGGAAGGAGTTTGGAGCCATTTGGATGTGTCAAATGTATTCAAAATGAGAGGCACCCGGAACATCGAACCCTTGGTGGTTATCTTCAAACTTGATGAAGGTGCAGAGGTCCCTGGAGATGAGAGAAGCACCTCTCTTTGAAGAGGAGACTTAATATTAAAAAAAAAGGTTAGAAAAAACCCTGAATAATCATCTTAATCTAAATTCCCTGAAAGAGGCTGGAGGAAAGGCTTAAATGAGCAACTTGTAAAAGGATGAATAAAATCAAAGAACATGGGTTTGTCAAGAGCCAGTCATGTCAACCCAATTTAATTTCCTTCTTTGATAAGGGAACAGGAGGACCTGATGATAGGGAGCAGAAAACACACGAGTGGGGAGGACTTTTGCATTTTCCCACTGAAAAAACACCCTCTAAATCCAATCAGAGCCCAGCTGGCAGAGAAACCACTCCTGAAGAGAAGAGATCAGGGGACAGGGAGGCTCTCCAGCCCCCACCTTGGCTCTAGAGGAGGGGCCGTCACCCTTCCTGTCCATCCTGCCTTTCTCCAGCCTGGTGATCCCCAGCTTTGCCCAGGAAAACTGAGACTAAACCCTTGTTATGCTGATTTTTAGCTTCTTGTGCTGGTTTATCCTTCATTTCCCCACACCAGCAGCATCCCCATGAGCGTTTCAGTAGAACCACCTTGATGCAGCTCTATCCCATATTAACCCGGGATAATGCTGGCATGGAGCCGGGCAGATGCTTTTGGTGGTGCTTCAGTGACTCCAACCCGTTTGGAAAAGGTGCAAATCCCTACAAAAACAGCCTGGGAAGGCTGAGTGGGAGCGTGGAGGCTCTTCTGCTCCACCTCGGGATGGACAGATGGACTGAGGGATGGGGACTCCTGCACGCCCCAGCCAGGGGCTTTGGGAGCTGCAGGAGTGGCTGCTGCAGGATGGCAGGAGTGGAAGCTTTTGATATAGTTTCAAACAGTGTGTAATTATCAGGTAGCTGAAAATTAGCCCATCTGTGCCTCTGGAAAAGACAATGGGAAGTTGTGTGTTACTAATGGCTGAAAAGCGCTGGCAGCACAAGACAGGAAATTCTCAGGCAACTTTTTTCTGCAGGTAATGTAATTACACGGCATAATCCCCAAATCTCCTGACTTTTTGGAGGGGTTTGATAAAAGCTTAGGAGGTCTTCATCTCCCTTTCTGCTTGCTCTCCTCGCTGCGGCAGCACAGCTCTGGGGATTGTGGGCCTGCCTGGGCAGCAGCAGATGTGGGTGACACAAAACTGCCTTCAAACACCCAGCTAAAGACAATCTCAGGTTTTGCTAAAGCAGATTGTAAATTCCCACCTGCCTGTGGCACAGCCTCGCTCTCTGAATGCAGAGCACAGAGCTTGTAACATAATTTTGGGTAAAATCTCCTCGCCCGTAGAGTCGGTCAGGGCCTGATCCAGGTCAGTGCACACATAAGCAGCAGCTTGGGTCAGATTTAGAACCCCTTTTGTTTCCTCTGCTTTTGGGCCTTGCTGATGGGGAAAAAAAAAAAAAACAAAATCCCCCAAGCCCCCTGATTTCTTTAAATGGCTCGAGGATCCGGTGATGAGGTCTTTGAGGGTCGGTGAAGCAAAGCTGGAATGGCACAAACCTCATGCAAACAGTCCAGGCAGGGTAAATAGCTGATGATTTTTTATATTCATACTTTTGTCTGAGGAATAACTGAGAGCAAATTGCTTTTCCCTTGCCTAGTTGGAATTATTCAGAGGGGTTTTTTCTGCTGATTTTTGCTATTCTCCCTTCCGAGAGGTTCGCTGCCGAAGACAGCTCAGCCCTGAATGGAAAGCAAACGTTGCCTTCACCTTCAGTGAACTCTGAAAGGATTGATTTTCACCAGGCATGAAAGAAAAGCTGGGAAGTGACAGCTCGTGGACTTTGGGGAGGGCGAACGTTGCCGTTTCACGCCCGTTGGTGCAGCAGGACTCGGGGCATCCCAGCACACGTTCGACAGAAGCTCCTTGGGCTCATCCAGCCCCAGCCTCTCCCACGCGGGAGGTCCTGGCCCGGCAGACGCTTTAAGCAGCACAGAACGGGGAGGAAAACGATTCTTGCTGGCTTTTGTCTGGTAATCTGAGGTCAGGAAAGCAAAGTGCTTCCTCTCAGCTCTCCCCAGCGCCGTGGTGGGAAATGCAGCCAAGCTCCAGCGCCGAGAACAAAGCCAGAGCTGGCACAAACACAGCAGCTCCTTAAATGAATTTGCCATGAGCCGGAAGGGCTGCAAACTGAAGCGAAGATAAGCCCCTTAGCATTTCCCTTCTTTAATCCCAGCCTCATAAAAGCAGAGATGTGTACCTATTCAGCGGGCTTTATACAGAGGCAGGTATTTCATTTACCCAAAAAACCCCTGGATCGGATAAATTATTAATGTTATTTATAAAGGCAATTCTGCCATTCAGCAACTTCTTTTGGATCCCTCCGCTTAATCTCGCTGCTTAGCATAAGATACACTCCAGTTAAAAGGCAAAATCACATTCCCTTACAAGGCCTGCAAAATAAGGGAGCGCTGAGGTGCCTGGAAAAGGGTTGTAGTTGAAATTCTGCTCGAAAGATTAATGCATTTATCAGTGGCAAACATAAGCCCTGATTTCCCCTTGCTCGTCCCCTCCCTGCGTGAGGATGGGGCCTCGCTCACCCGCAGCAAGAGCTGGTTAAGCTGCTCAGTGACACGCTGGTGCTTCCAGAGCCTCTGTGAGGCTGCCTGGGGGCTGGGTGGAGCCCTAGGGGGAGAATTTTGGGATCGTTTAGGCTGGAAAAGCCCTCCCAGCCCATCGAGTCCCAGCTGTGCCCCATCCCCACCTTGTCCCCAGCCCAGAGCACCGAGTGCCACCTCCAGCCCTTCCTTGGACACCTCCAGGGATGGGCACTCCAAACCTCCCTGGGCAGCCCCTGCCAAGGCCTGAGCACCCTTTCCATGGGGAAATTCCTGCTGCTGTCCACCCTGAGCCTGCCCTGGCCCAGCCTGAGGCCGTTCCCTCTCCTCCTGTCCCTGTTCCCTGGCAGCAGAGCCCGACCCCCCCGGCTGCCCCCTCCTGTCAGGGACTTGTGCAGAGCCACAAGGTCCCCCCTGAGCCTCCTTTGCTCCAGCCTGAGCCCCTTTCCCAGCTCCCTCAGCCGCTCCTGGGGCTCCAGCCCCTTCCCAGCTCCCTTCCCTGCCCTGGACACGCTCCAGCCCCTCCAGGTCTTCTTGTGAGGTGCCCAGAGCTGGACACAGCCCTCGAGAGGCCTCACCCACACCCAGCAATCATTTCCCCTCCAGCCCCTCTGCCCCAGCCTGGAGCACTCCTGGGGTTGTGTGAGCCAAGTGCAGGAGCAGCAAAGCACCCCTGTCCCCTCCTGTGACCTGTCCTGCAGCACATCCTGCTCTGGGACACCCACGGCCACAACTTCAGCTCTGCAGGCTCAGCCCTGCGCCCACCCCATGGACCAGGGTGTGCCAAGGGCACAGAGGCACCAGAAGGAACATCCAGGGGGGATGGGGAGTGGAGTTGGGATGCTCAGAGTCCTAAAACGGGTCCTCAGATACTCCAGGAGCGCTGCCACCACGGTGGCATTGGGGACCTCAGCCCCAGCAGAACCAGCGTGGCACAGAACCATGGGGAGCAATGGAATAAACACGGGAAACTGGGAGCCCTGGTCAACATCCCCATTCCAGCTCCAACAGCGGCACGTGATGGAGCAGTTCCCACATCCTCCTCCCACCAGCAGGGCAGCGATGGCTGTTTGGGGGTTAAACACCCACCCTGGGAAGAGCAGAGCCAGCAGCTCCCATGGGAGATGTGCTCCAGCCTCTGGTGGGGGGGGGGGGGAACAGCAGCTCCTTGCTCCCACATCAGGACTTCACTGGGAATTACCTCACCCCACCCCACGGTCCCAGGAACATCCTGGGAGTTGCCACAAGCCACCCCCCAAATCTGAGGGCAGCACACACGGGGATTGCAGGGAGCTTTGGAAAATCCCTCAGGGAATGTTTCCTTGTCCGTCTGTTCCCCAAAATCCTTTTCCCAGCATTTCCCTCTCCCAAGGCCGCACAACAAATGGAGCAGCTGGCTGAGGTTTTGCTGCAGCACAATTTGAACCCAGGCAGAGCATTTCTGTTTGCTAAACTCGCCCAACCTTTTCACAGGAGGGTTCTGACAGCAGTGTGTGTTTTCCATGTGTTTGCCGTGGATTTTCCATGCTGTTCCCCCAGCCCTGGGGACGTTCAGGATGTGTTTTTCCTCCTGGGCTGGTTGTGGGGACAAGCAGGGGCTCAGGGGTGGCACCTTTGATCATTCCCTGGCAGGGAGGGCTCCTGCAGCTGCACTTGGAGCTGGAGATGTCTCAGCGCTGGGCACCACAGAGAAGCTCACTTTAATGTCAAAACACCTCCTAATAAGATTTTAAGTTTGTTCAGGGAGCGGGAATGAAATATTTAACCACGGCACCACAGCAGCATTTTATGCTCATGAAAATGCTGAGATGCCATTTGCAAATCAGAAATGTGCTCAAACTTGGCTTTGATATCACGGCGTCCTCATGCAACTGTTTTGTGGGGGGGGGTTTGGTGGGTTTTTTTTTTTCCTTTCCAGGAAGAAACAAATCATGGGGGGAAATAGCTGAGATCTTGGGCATGTCTTCACAAATCAGGTGTCTGCTCTCCAGCCTGTCCTGGTGAGACCCTTTGGAGCCATCATTCCCACGTGGGGCAGGGAGAGGCAGCCCCTGTTGTTGCATCCAGCATTCAAATTCCATTATCTTTGTTTCCTGCACTGACAACGAAACATTTAGCTTGGAGAACTCCACTGGGCATTAGTGCTGCTCTGAAGGGCTTGCATGATTTGAGATAAATGTCATAAAAGAAATAGCAAGTTCTGTCAGAAAAGCACAGCTGTCCTACTTTTTTTATCATTATTGGGGCAGTTTTCCCTTTTTTTCTTTAGGTGCAGTTTATTCACTTGCAGTTCTTCATCTCCCTATATATAAACGATCTCTTGTTAAACACAAGAATCCAGCTTGGTTCCATCCCTCCTCAAGACTTGGATCCTTTCTTATCCCACTCCTTTCCCTGCTCCAGGCAGGTAGGCCAGAGCCTTCCAAAATGTCTGGGTCTGGGTGATGTTTGGTCTGTGAGTGACTGAATTTTGAGCCATGACTTAAACTATTTCCAAAAGGAAAAGCAGTTTTTTAGGCAGTTCTGGCCACACTCAGTATTTGAGGTCCAAATTGTTCTTAAGAAAGGGTTATTGTATAATAGTGACCAAAATACGCTTGAATTCAGCATTTCAGGATCAAAAAGCCCCAAATCCCTTAAGATGTCGCCTGACTTTGTTTTTTTTTAAAGACCTTGTGATTTGTACACAGTTTATTCATGGGGGGTTTTAATAGAAAACTCAAAGAACTGCAAGGAGAAATCATTGGCAAGCAGCATAAAAAAGAAAACCTGCTTAAAAATAACATATGAAAGTGTCAGAAGGAATGTGGATCATTTATCCAAAACACCCAGGATCCAAAGTAGCCGAGAGAGGAGGGGAGCAGGAATCAGAAAAATCCTTCCTGGCTGAAGGCAGCTCTGAACACAGAGAGGAGACAGGGCTTGTCCTGGCCAGGTAATGCCAGTGAGGATGTGTTGGGGTTTTAGGGATGTCAGCATGGTGCAAGATTTTAAGGCCCAAAAGGCATGGGAAGGACAGAGCTGGGACTTTTGTGGTTGTGGGAGAAGCTGTTGTGGTCCTGGAGGGTTCTCCTCAGGTCAAGCTGCTCCATGACAAACCAACTTTTAGGAAGGCAGCAAACCTGCAGGCTGCAAATGCTGCTCTTCCAAATCCTGCCTGAGACCTGGGCCAAACGAGGCACTGGGAAGTCAGGAGCAGGAAATGAGGAAATCAGGAAATCAGGAAATCAGCTCCTTTCAGCAGTGCCCAAACCAGGAGCTCACGCTGCCTCCAGCTGATCCCGATTTCCCCCTTTTCACCAGTTCTCTGATGTTTCAGGTTCTGCTGTGCTGCTGCTGAAGCTCTCACAGCCCCTTCCAGCACCCAAATCCTGCCCCAGCCTCTCCTGCTGCTTCTCCCAGAGCCACCTGCACACAGGGAAATCAGAGAATGCAAGGGAATTCAGCCTGGAGAAGAGAAGGATTTGGGGGAGACCTTGTGGCAGCATTTCAGCTCCTATAGGGAGCTTCCAAAAAAGATGGAGAGGGCCTGGAGTGCCAGGCCAAGGGGGAACGGCTTCCCACTGCCAAAGGGCGGGATAGATGGGGTACTGGGAAGGAATTCCTGCTGTGAGGGAGGTGAGGCCCTGAAATGGATTTCCCAGAGAAGCTGTGGCTGCCCCTGGATCCCTGGAAGTGTCCAAGGCCAGGCTGGGAGCTTGGAGCAACCTGGGATAGGGGAAGGTGTCCCTGCCCGTGGGAATCATCTTTAATGTCCCTTCCAACCCAAACCATCCTGTGATTCCATGAAATCTGGCTGGGATTTCTTCCACCCTGAAAAAGCAGATCCTGGTCAATGATGTTCCCACCATCCAGAGGGATCAGCACTTCCAGTGCCTGGAAAGCTGCACACAACTGGTGCCTTCCCCACTCACCTGCTCCCTGCTGCTCCAAACAGGGAGGCAAAACCCCTGGGAGCACCGTGATTCCCACTGCAGAGGGAATTGCAGTGCTGAGGCTGCAGCTCCTGCCTGGCTCCTGGGAAGCTGCCAGGGAGAGGGAAGTACAGGCAGAAAATGAATAGCAGAAGAGATTGCAGGTAATTATGTTTCTTAAGCTGTTAACAGGATTGGCCATTTGATAAATGAGAGGATTTGGGAATGTTTTGTCACTGACAAGGCATTGTAAGATCCGGGTGGAAATGGGAACGTTTCTCTCCCACAAGCAGGAAATTCTCCCGGGATGCTCACGCACCGTGAAATCCATCTGAAACCTGGATGCCAGCACATGGAGGAGAAAGGACAGATACAGGACTCAGGCTGACAAAACCCCACCAGGTCTCTCACATATGGAATTAATTTGGGTTTGGTGCCCCTCCCGTGTCCCCAGAGGCTTCTGCTCTTTCCTGGTGAACCCCCACATGCTTCCATATGGATTTTGGTGCCACCGGGGCCCCTCAGATCCCTCCATCTGCTTTTCAGTGCTCTGAATCCCTCTGGTTCCCTCTGGTTCCCTCAGCTCTTGGTTTGCTTTTGTGTTCCCTGGACGGAAAGGGAAGAGGAGAGGCAAGAGGGAGACACAGGAGGGAAACCAGCCCTGCTCTGTTTGTCCTGCTCCAACCGTGCCCCTCAGGAGGGTTTGGATACCCCTGGAGCCTCTCTGTTTCTTTTCCAGTGCCCTCAGAGGCCTTGATGCAATTTTCAGGGTGTCCCAGTGCTCTCAAGCTGATTTTCCCTGGAAATCTCTGTTTTGGTGTCCCCAGGAGCTCTCTCCATGTGCTCTGTGGGCCCTCAGGACTGTCAGTCCCACCCCACAGCAGTGAGGCTGGGCAGGACCCGAAACAGGCAGAGTTTGTGTGCAGGAGCAAAGGAGAAGGGGAAGGCTCTCCCAAACCTCCCCCCCCCAGCTTTTCATTTCTTTGCTTTGGATGGATTTTAGCAGCCAGACTGCTGCAGGAGCTGTGGGACAGGCTGAGGATGAGGAGCAGGGCAAGACCTGCTCCAGAGATCTGTTACAAGTGAACAGCGCATGGAATAAACCAAAAATCATCTTGGCTCAGCTGTGGCTTGCTCCACTTGTTATTTCCAAGAGGAAAACTATCCCAGCATGATGCCAGCATGGCTGATTCCCGCTCAGGCCTCCCTGTGGTGTGACTTCCCAGCAAGGACCTGCTCGCAGGGGCCTTTCCCTCCTGGGCCAGCTCCTTAAGGGGTAAATGAAGGCAAAATCCAGTTCCTGCTCCTTCAAGCAAGGTCTCTGGAAAACGAGGTCACTGACTCTGTGCAGCTCCAGCTGAAGTCTAAAAAGCTGGCCCCAAGCAGCTCGGAGGGCGGGCAGGAGGTGAAGCAGCAGTTTATTCTTAGCAATAAACACCTCGGAAAAGAGAAATAACAGGAAAGAAACTCCAGGCACTTTTCCCCTACAAACAATAGGACTGAAAGCTGCTTTCACCCTGCCAGGGGCAGATGTGAGCACTGGATCTGCGGATTTGTGCTCCTCTGTTCCAGCCCAGCCCAGGCCTCCCGTCTTCAGCAGGAGACAGAGCTCCAGCCCCAGCTGGGCAAGGCAAAATCTCTGCCAAAGCTCAGCCCAAAGCCCAGGGCAGCCACAGGGACACCATGGCCACATTCACTGGGCTGTGGTTCAAGCACAGAGAGGTTTGTTCCTGCCAGCACAGTTAGGAAAGGAAGATGGCTTTCCATCCCACTCCTGTGGATGGATGAGAAGAGCTCATCCCAAGCACTTCCCAAAGGCCTGACCCACAGTGGCAGCCTTGGCCATCCACAAACCCCTCCTGGCCACGGAAAGCAGAATGGTCAGGAAAAGCTTTTCTCTCCAACAAGGAGCCTCTGACAGCGGAGGCTGAGCCAGCTGCTCCCTTTAGGCCCAGGCAGCCCCATGAGACATTCCCACAGGAAACCCCGGTGCCGTGGAGATGATCCCAGGCCAGAAGCCAGCTCCAAACCGCTCCAAACAGCCCCAAAGAGCCTCAGCTCAGCCCCCTGCAGCCCTGAGAGCCCTGCAAGGGAGGCACCTCTCTCAAACACAGACTGGGGAACAGCATCTTGATTGACCCCTGCCAGCTTTTCCAATGGGAAAAGCAGGGAACAACTCCCAGCCCTGCAGAGCCCTGGGAACAGCCCCCACCACCAGCCCAGTCACGGGGGGCTTTGCAGAAGTCCCTGGGATCTGGGATCACCGTGCCTCTGGCAGCAAGGGCTCCCCTCCAGGTCCCCCTTCCCGCGCTCCGGGGCACAACTGACCCGCCAGGAGTGGGGCACAGCGGCCCCAAAGGCTCCTTGGGGTTTAGCTTTGCTCACTCACCATGCCCAAATCCTCCCTTGCTCCCAGGCTGACCCACTCTCCTCTCTGCTACATATTCCTGCAACCCCAAAGTGCCCACAGACCCTAAGAGAGGACCAAGCACCACACACAGGAATTGAATTCCCCATCTCCCAAGACAAGCTGGGAGCAGTGATACACCAGGAATCTCTTCACAGCCCCCCAAAACCCTGGCACAGCCCCCACACTCCAAATGTGTTGTAGAGCCCAGGCACCTCCACAGCTGCAGAGAAAAACCCTGGAGAAAAAGGTGAGGGATCAAAAATCCTCAGAGAACAGCACCGGGTGGGAAAGGGGAAGAGCTGTGCCAAGGCTGAGGGATGTCTGCCCCTGGGAATGGAGAAGGAGCTCCAGACGCTTAAAATCATTGCAGTTTCCAGACAGACAGGATCAGCACAGCCCCCTGATGCTCCAGAGGAGCTCAGGGACGGGCATGGATTGAGGTGAGGAAGGAGCCAGCAAGGCCTTGGAGGTGAGATCGAGCAGCCATCGGTTAATGTTTCGCAGGGGAGGAGAAGGGAATAAAATCAAACTCCCTTCTAACACAGCTAAAGAGAAATACAGGGACTGGAAAAGGGCAGGAGAAACCTACAGACATCTGTGCTCCTTCCCTTCAGGAGATTGTTTTCCAAAAAGAAGGAAAACTCCCCTCACCTGTAGCTCTGGCCCTGCACAACCCTAATAACAAACTGAGGATGTGGCTGCTGCCCGCAGCCCTCACCTGCTGCCCTTGGCTTCCCCTCAGCCACAGCTCTGCTGGCTCCATCCTGCTGCAAAATCACAGCTTCCCTTTCTACTCTTTTTTAGTAAAATGGAGGTAGCACCAAAAAAGGAGCTTGAATTACCCCCCTTTTCCCCGCTCCAGCTCTCCCAGCACCGCAGCCAGTCTGGTTTGGTGCTGGCAGCCTCCAGTCTCCTTTCATCCCCTTGTGGTTCTCCTTAAAATGTGAGTTCCCTTCCCTGGGAAGTGCTTCATCCAAGACTGCTGCTGTCTTTCCATGGAAAGGCCTGGAAGCAACCCTACTCCGAGATATTTATCATTTTTTTAAGCTGCTGTGTTTATCAGGACTGGGCACTAAGTTTAAGGAGGGACTGTGTTTCTGAATGTTCAAAAAGAGGAGAGGGAGGAATTCAAAGTATTTTTTTTTCATTTCAAGTGACTTTTGGTGCCCCCTGAAAGCTTCCATGTGGCTCCCAGTATGAAGCAGAGCTGTCTGGCTCTCCCAAGGCTTCTGTGTGATTATGGGTTTCAAAACTTGTGTACGGATATTTTTATGCCCCATGGAAAATTATAGGATCAAAGAATCCTCGAATGGTTTGGGTTGGAAAGGACCTTAAAAACCATCTCTTCCCAATCCCCTACACAGGCTGTCTTAGGAAATGGGCACCAGGTGGAAGCGTTTAGGAAGATCAGAAGGCAGCTCTGAGTGATGGGCAAAATGAATTTCATGGAATCATGGAATGGTTTGGATTGGAAGGACCTTAAGGCCCATCCAGTGCCACCCCCTGCCATGGGCAGGGACACCTCCCACTGTCCCAGGCTGCTCCCAGCCCCAATGTCCAGCCTGGCCTTGGGCACTGCCAGGGATGCAGGGGCAGCCCCAGCTGCTCTGGGCACCCTGTGCCAGGGCCTGCCCACCCTCCCAGGGAACAATTCCTTCCCAATATCCCATCCAGCCCTGCCCTCTGGCACTGGGAAGCCATTCCCTGTGTCCTGGCCCTCCATGCCTTGTCCCCAGTCCCTCTTCAGCTCTCCTGGAGCCCCTTTAGGCCCTGCAAGGGGCTCTGAGCTCTCCCTGGAGCCTTCTCCTCTCCAGGTGAGCACCCCCAGCTCTCCAAACACCAGCCCCACTCTTCAGCCAAGGCTGGGAAGGACAGAACAATCCTTGGGCACCACAGCACTTGAGAAAACAACTGAGAATTCCTAGTTAATCTACCGGAAAGAATTTTGGAACAAGGGGAAGGAAGCCACATGAATATGCAGCAAATCCAGTGGGAAGCTGCTGGCTGCTGCAATGGCTCATTAGAGCTGCACAGCCCCAGCCCAGCAGCTCGAACTGAACGTGGCAGGACGGGTTTGCCTGGAGAGGCTGTTTCACAGAATGGTCCTCATGTTTCCATGGAATTTCCATATTCCCCAGCAGCCACTCGTGTGAGCCAGCAGAATGCCGGGGACTCGCAATTAAAACTGGATTACAGAAAAATTATCGTGAAGTTCAAACTCGAGAAGAAGGATGCCCAAAATGTTCTCACTGGATTGAGGTTAGAGCATCTTAACTTTCAGGATGTTTTAATGGTGAGTGTCACTCACAAATAATTTTGTGTACCTGAATAAAATTAATCAGAACCCATGGAAGAAAAGCAGCGCAAGATTAAATATCCAGAAGATAAACCCAGAGACCTCTTGGCAGGAAGGATGGGAGGGAAGGGCTGGGACTCACACTCCATCTGCTAATAACGAAAATGAAGAGACACGGTGGTGAGAGAACAAGGACAGCTTCACCAAGGAAAAGCCCTGCAGATTGGAAGTGCTGCAAGTGGAGCTGTAAGAAAAGAAAGCCGGGAGCTTTCAGGTGCAAAGAACCCCAAAATCCTCCTGCTGAGACAAAGCAAAGACCAGGGGCTCTCCCTGCTCACATCCTGTGGCCTGTAGTGAGTGCTGTGGGAAAACCCACCAGAAAGGACAAATAAATGCACTTTTCCTGGCTAATTGCCTGGATTATCAGTTGCTGGCCTGTGGCCACCAACACTTCCAGTCCAAAGCAAACACGAGCGAAGCGAGGGAGGCCACAGGGCTCTGTTAGGCCATGGAGGGGCAGCTGCACACACGGATCTCTCCAGGCAGGAGCTCTGCCCGTCCTCTCCAAGGGACAGCACAGGCAATCAGCCAGGCCAGGCTTGGAGCAAGCTGGGATAGGGAAGGTGTCCTTCCCACAGCAGGGGGTGGATTGGATGAGCTTTAAGGTCCCTCCAACCCAAACCCCTCTGTGGGCCTGTGATTCCATGAGGAGGGTGCTGAGAACAGGAGATAACAGCTCTGATAAGGGAATGAGGTTTGATAAAGCATCTCTGACACCTGGGGATGGAGCACAAGGCACAGGAGAGCCTGGGGAGCAGGGGCGGGTTTGGAAAGGGATTGGCCCCCTGGACTTGAGGGATGATCTCCTGTACCTGCAGCCCTGCTGGGGATGGATCAAGAGGCCAGGGGCAGGAGCACAGGCAGCCCTGGGCTCTTCCCCACACGCTGCTGAGGAGGAAAACAGCACTGCAGTGTCCTCATCCCCTTCTGTGGCCTGGACCTACAAATAACGGGGGTTCTGAGCTGAACAGGATGGTGTCACCCTGTATAGAGACTTTAATCCGGCCGAATCTGGAGGCACAGGGTGGTGCTGAGCTCCATCCCACACTCCCAGCAGGCATCACACTTGGAGAAACACTGATTTTCCACCTCTCTGCTGCAGTTTCCCTGGTCCCACCTGTGCCTCTTCAGCTGTTTCTGCTTCTCTTCCCACCTTACATCTGTTTACCTCCAAGGCCTCCCCCTGCCCTGGCTCCAGGCTCTTCTGGCACATCCCAGCTCCTCTGCTCTGCCCTGCAGGGGAATCCTGCTCCTGCCTCCAGCCAGGAATGGGGCCTGGTGTTACACAAGGTCTCTGTGGATCCAGAGCTGAACATCCAGAACTGACATGGAGAGAGCCCCAGAACTTGGCACATTTCAGAGGAAAAGGAAAAAAGCCACACATTTTTCACTGGGGTTATCCCTTTCCTAAATTTCAAGCCTTTAATGCAAATATTAAGACTCTGGCTCGGCAAAAGTGAATTATTTCGCATTGCTCTTGGGGGGCGGGTATTTATATAATAAATACAAATAAAGATATTAAACATAGAACCCCAGAATCCCACAATGGTTTGGGTTGGAAGGGAAAACTCAAAGCTCCTCTCGTCCCCCCCCGCCATGGCAGGGACACCTCCCACCATCCCAGGCTGCTCCAAGCCCCAATGTCCAGCCTGGCCTTGGGCACTGCCAGGGATCCAGGGGCAGCCCCAGCTGCTCTGGGCACCCTGTGCCAGGGCCTGCCCACCCTCCCAGGGAACAATTCCTTCCCAATATCCAACCTAAATTTCCCCTCTTTTAGGCAGAACCCTTGTGCTATCACTGATGGATAACACAGAATAACACATACTACAGAGAGATAGATATGTATCAAAAACACTGGGAAAACGCTGTCTTTTCCCTAATCCTCTTGCCATTTCACCTGACACTTTAAAAAATATCACAGAGTCAAACACTCTGCGTGAAACCTTAAAGAAATTGACTGGCGTGGTCAAAGTTTGGTGGTGACATCAGCAAGGGAAAACAAAGCCCCAAATGTCAAACCCGGCCACGACATCAAGCTGGTTGTAAATCAATCGCCAGGAAAAACTCCTGACCTACATGAACAGAAGCAGGAAACAAAGAAAGCTTGGAATAAAATCCATGGCTGACAGAGCTTAGCACAAGAAAGTTATGTTTGCAGAAGAAATCCTAGCAACAGTGTGGGGTCACTGCTCGGTGCAGACAGGAGAACGGGGAAGGATTATGCAGAAAATGCAGAAGGGTTCAAACAGACTTTTAGTCGGTATTTGGAAAGAAGGATGATTTGCTTTCATTGCTTGGAGATGATGAAATACTTTCCAGTCTATTAGGAACCGAGAGGGATGTTAGGATCCCTCAGCAATGAGCAGTTTGAAATCAGCAGGCTCAGAGGCTGCGGCACCGCTGGCAGAGGAGCTCGGGGCCCGCCGCCGCTGAATGTTAATAGCAGCAGATCTGTAAATGCCCAACTTATCAAAATCTATTGAACCACAAGAGAAGCAAGAGGAATCAATGAACCATCAGAGGAAAGAGCCGCTCTGGGTCACAGCAAGGGAGGGCTTTTTCCAGCCTGTCTGTCATTAGCACGGGCGGGTGGAACTTGGAGCCGCACGGAATCAGGGAATCTCAGAGTGGGGAAGGCTGGGAGGGACCACAGGGCTCACCTGATCCCCCTGCTCCAGCAGGGTCATCCCAGGGCACAGGGCACGGGACTGAGTCCAGATGGCTCTGGGATATCTCCAGTGAGGGTCCAGCTCTCCTGACAAACTGGAGCCATCCTCTTTCCCAGGCTGATGGCTCTGAGGCACAGGGACGTCACCCAGCACTCACTCACACCAAAGTTTTCTTCTCCATGAGGAAACTTTGACTTCTTGGTCAGCTCAAAACCTTCTGCTGGAGGTAAGAGCCGAACAAAAAAGGCTCTGGCCTCAAGCCCTGCTCTGTTCTTGCCCACAAGCAGGAGCAGGAGTTTCTACCCAGGATTTTTGTGAAGCTGCTCCTTAGCTGTGCACTGGTCCCAGTGACTGTACCAAGCTGGTCTGTGGCCATGCAGTGTCCCAAAACAGGCACACTGAAAGCCAGGAGTGCCGTGCCGTGGCTCTCAGAGCCAGGAGCCCTCCCTCTCCCAAACCCACACCTCTGCTGGCTCCAAGTGCCAGCTGCAGATCTACTCCACACAAGTTTAACTCCCTGTTTTTCCCAGCAAGAAGTGAATGGGATCATTGTGCACTTGACACCCCCTGTGCAAGCTCATCCAAAGAGCTGAGGGGGCTGGGGAAGCTTTAAGAGATACCAGAAGCCTTTCCTGCTTCAGGGTAGCACCGAAGATCACCCCAAACCCAGAAGTTTTGTGCACAAAACTTTCCCTTTGCAACTCGCCGACGTTTTCAACCCCCCCAAAAAGCGTTGCCCTAAACAAGGCTGTGCAGAGTGGAAGCTGTAAAACACTGTTGGATCTCCCATTAACGTAATGAGGCTTCGCCAAAAACAGAGGAGCAGGGAAAAAAAGATTAATCAAAATCCTTCGTGAATTTATTTATGGATCACAAAAAATGTTTCCAGAATATCCAAGACATGGTCGAGGGATAAAGTTAGAGGAAGTTCGGATTTATCTCGATTACCTAACCTGGCATTAAAATCCTTTCCACTGATCAGCAAACAGAGGGATAAAAAGATTTTAGAGACGTTATGTAGGTCTGGAATAATTCCCAGTACGAGTTCCTATAAGAAGAGGAATTGTGGGAGGAATACAAATATTAATCAGAAGAAAAGGTTCTAAATTGGGAAACTGCTCTGGCAATGAGACAAAAGTCTAAGTCATTAGTGTAACAACCTCTAATCCCTATCAGAGCAGCCAGTCTCATGACAGAGATGGACGTGAAATGGCTTTCTCCATAAATATTTCAGGTTTGATTAATTCTAACTTTCTATGTCTGGACGTAACAAATATGTTGTGAAACATATCATGAAAAACCAGAGACATTTGGCTGAACAATCCAAAACCGTGTAGAAACCTCATTTTCTAGGAAATGGAGAAACACATTTTAAAGCTGTTTTCCTCTTAACTCCATGCAGAAAATTCCCCAGTGTCCAACTCTTTAAAATAACTTCTCCCCAAAAGCAGCAGCCTATCTAATTAAGTCCAGAACCATGCTACCAGTTTGACCCCGATTTCAATTGGCAACTCCCTGACAGGCACCAAAATACCTTATTAAATTTTTTTTCTAGGGATAGCCGTTCTGATTTATAGGAAGCAAGAAAAAAAAAAATTTCAAAAAAGAAATAAATATTTTCTAGGTCAGAAAAGGCGAGAAATGGCAGGAACAGTCCTGCAGTCCCAGGATTCGCTCGGAGCATCCGGCACTAAGCTCAGAGTCCTGCGTTGGTGACAAGTCCTCATGTAAAGCAGATCATCCCCAGCCAGAGACTGAAGCACATCCATATGCATAGCAAAGCTCCGAGATTACTCCCAGCACTCCCTTTCTTCCCTGTAATTACAAACCTTTCCCTTTCAGAGGCTCTACAAGAAATATTCGTCAGTGTAAGAAGCTCCACAACACCCCCACGGTTGTGGCAGCTCAGCTGTGTTGGGGCTGCACCAGATCAGGGTGGGATCCCACCCGTTTTTCGGGGAAAAGGACGTTTTGGGCAGCTCCAGCTGTGCCAGGTTCCTGGGCAGCCCCATCGTGGTCAAAGGGGACAGGGGACAGAAGTGAAAACTGCTCAAGTCTCATCCTGCAGTGGAAGAAATGCACCTGCAATGGTGCTCTTTGGCTGAGGTGCTCAGTAAAGCAGGAATTGCCTGTGGGACAGGGAAGCTGCGGTGTTTTCCTCCCAGGCTTGTGGACTTGGGGTGCTCTGCGAGAGGTTGGTGCCTCCTCCATCAGCACCAGCAACTTCCAGCACAATGTACAGGAGCTTTAACTCTGAGTTAATGCATAGAATCCCAGAATCCCCCAGAACATCCTGAGTCAGAAAGGACCCACAAGGATCATCAAAGTCCAGCTCCCGGCCCTGCACAGGACAACCCCAAGAATCCCACCATGAATAGTTCCCAACTTAAAAAAAAGATCCTCAAAGTACTAATGGATTTTGGAAAAACAGAGGGGCAGCTCTGATTTCAGCACCAGCACCCAGGGAGCAGCTGGAGCTGGGCCAGGGCAGGCTCAGGCTGGAGAGCAGGGAAAGGTTCTTCCCCAGAGGGTGCCGGGCACTGCCCAGGCTCCCCAGGGAATGGGCACGGCCCCGAGGCTGCCAGAGCTGCCAGGGGTGCACAGGGTGGGGTTGCTGGGCAGGACCAGGGGCTGGCCTGGATGATCCTTGGGGTCCCTTCCAGCTGAGGACATTCCCTGATCCTGTGATTTTAGCATGTTGCAGCTGGACCTACTTTACAACAAAGTTGCCATCCGATTTCCCCTCATGTAGAGGTTTCCACTTGTGAAGTTATAATGGGCTTCTTATGTAAGTGCAGTTTAAAGGCAGCTGCATTAGATCCCAATTTTGCTTTTAAGTTGTGCTCCCCATCTAATTAAATCATCATTCCCCGAGTTTGCACCCTGCAGATGAGGAATCCTGCTTCCCAGAGCACTCCGAGTCCTTCCCAGCTCCGTGAGCCAACCCCGTGGCTGCCCAAGCACACGGCAAATACCTGCGACCATTTCAGAGCAGGTGGGATCCCCCTGGGGACAGCTGGCACACAAACTCCAAACGGCAGCAAGTGTTCCTCTAAAGCATGAAATGAAGGATGAAAATACAGCTGAACAACATGGAGAACGAAAGTGGGATGGAAAGAGGAGAGTTTGGGATCACTAAACACGGTTTTACACTAAACCAACCGAGCTGCAGTGGCAGCCACATTCATAATTCAGTTCTCCCCCATGTCGAGGAGCTGGAGATGTTCTCCAGCCCTACTCTCCACAGCCCCGCACATCTTGTTAGCTGCTCCTCTGAGCCAATCCATCCAAACTCCCCGTGTTTGGGTCATTATGGACTGGACTCAGGTTCCCTTCAGTGACAGGAGCTTTGGGACAGGCTCCCCAGGTTTCACCAGCCCTGGAAGGGTTCAGAGAATGAGGACATGTGGCACTTGGTGATGTGGCCATGGCGGTGTTCAACCAAAGGCTGGACCTGATGACCTTGGAGGTCTTTCCTGCCCTTAATGATTGTGTGATTCTCTGATAATGAAACACCACTCGCCAGAGAATCCCAGGGAGTCTGGACAGAGGGAGATAAACTGGGCTGGACGTGGGTTTGAGCAATTTCAGACTTCAAAAAGCATCTGGCAAAGCCCAGCTTTAGCAGGTGAATTCCAGCGCCTGCATTTCCAGCTCCAGGCAGGAGCCCTGGGAACAGCTGCACTGCTCGTGGATGCTCTCGGTCCAGGCAGCCCTGAGGTGCTGAAGGTCCTGGCTGCAAACACTGCTGATTCCACCTTCTGGATATTCCCTGCGCAAGGAATGTTGGTTTGTGGCTGTCATCACCCCTCCTTCATTTTCTAAAACTTCTGCCCAGGATTTCTCTCTGCTTTTGCCTCTCCTTCCCCACAGTCTGTGCTGGAGCATCCCGCCCTTCCCGCTCCCGACATCCCAGCTGTGGTTCTCTCATCCTGGTGTCCACAGGAAGAGCTGCTGGTGGGATGCTCCCCAGTTCCTCACTCACAGCGCCTGTTCTGCCCTAAAATCTGCCTTTATTGTCGTCCTCACCTGCTCCGAGTCCTTCCCAGGTCCCTCTGCTTGGCTTTTGACAGCTGAAGGAGCCTCCCTAATTCCGTTTGGCAGGACAGTGAGTCCCCATCAGCCTCCCAGGAACTGTTAATTCATTTCTACTTTTGACCTACACAGCAGCCTGAGGCAGTACAATTTAATAATCAGTTACATGAGAACAGCTGACTCTGATTTAGACCTGATGCCTCCGAATTTCATGGGGTATCCTGAACTTTTCCTATTCTTATCTTAACTTTTCCTGTTTCCCCTTACTTTTTCCTAGCTAGGAGATCCCAAGGTCTCTGTCCCATGCCTGCCTATTTCCTGTCCTGTTCCCAAAACCATTCTGTCCTCACCTACTTTCTGAGGGTGGAATTCAGATTAAAAAGCTTTGATTTCCTCTTGGAGTTTCTCTACCTCATAGATTGACACCTCCAGGTAGAAACCTAAATTTAGGAGTCTAAATCTCTGAGTTGAAGAACTCCCACCCATCCTTTTTAGCTCTGTTTTATTCTTTATGGAGACAGGAGAAACAGAACTGCAGATATTAATCAATAGGTGGGTTTGCCAAACATTTATACAGTGACATGATCACATCATCATGTTTTCCTTCTTCTCCCATTGCTAATTTTTTCTTTCTCATTCAGTTGGAATATTTTAGTGCTGGGGCCACTGCTCCAATGTTTTCATGGAGTTATCCTGCAGCAGCTCTGAGTGACAATAATGCTCTGCTCAAGCCATAATTAAGGATAAGATATAATTGAATATGGATATTCCCAGACAAACTATTTTGCATTTCTTAGCCCTGACTTTCACCTGCTGCTCCTGACAGCCACAGGAACCATCTGCTTCTCCTCCCAGGGCCACGCTGGGCTAACCCAGCTGATTCTGTGCCACCCCCAAACCTTGTCAGTGCCACCTTCACCCCTCTTCCCAAACCATGGAGGAGTTCCTAACCACGGCAAAGCCGCAGAGCTCTTCTCTCTGGGAAAACCCAGCTTTCCTCCCACTTTTTGTCCCGTTTTGTCTCCGTCTTATTTACCTACGGAGGACATCTTATTACCTCAGCCCAAGCACTCGAAGAGTCGTTAGAGAAAGACTTATTGACATTTGTTTGGGAGTCCATGTGCACTTCATCAGCTGCATCAGCCTCACCTACGAGCCTGCTGACAACTCCAAAGAGCTCCAAGAGATTTATGAGACACGGCCTCCTTCTGCAAGAACTGTAATGACTTCTTCCAAATAAATCACATTTATGAAATTGCCTCCTGGTTCTCTTCTTTATTATTGTCGTTTTTACCCACTTATTCAGGCTGAAGGGAGACTTACTGATCCCTGCTTTTCCCCATTTGTCCTGGAGACCTTTTCCTCAAGGCTGAAGACACATTTGCCACTGTCCATCCCTCTTGCAGTGTGGTCAACTCGAGTGACACTTTTCATGCTACATTTAGCTTCCTCTTAATCTACTGTTTGAGGTCTTTCAGAGCTCCTGATCGAGTAGCATCTTATCTTGTTGCTTTCCGACTGCTCCTGTTATTGATTTGTTCCCAAATGTCCTCTGCTGGAACTTCATTTAGGGACAATTCCTCATGCCCTCCACTGCTCCACCACTAATGCACCCCTTCCCAGCCTTCCTCTGTAATTTGTTCCCTATTATTACAGTTTCCTACCCTTCTGCCAAGTTTCTGAGGCATTTATTATGTCAATAGTTTCCTTTAAAATCAGTCTCGTTCACCTCTTCGGGGCTGCAGAGTTACAGCATTTGTATAGATATATTTTTACATTTTTTATTGATCTCATTGCCCATTTTTCATGGGACCTGCTTAGCTGGGACTTTAATTGCTGAGCCCATTCTTTGCTATTTCCTTCCTTGATGTTATTGATTTCAGCTCCTTCCATTTTTGCTAAATTACATGAATTTTCTTATTCCTCTTGAAGAGGAGCTGTGATCTGGAGCCACGTGCAGTTGTTCGTTCGGTGACTTTCCACAACTGCCAGCCATAAAAATCCCTCCTTGCTTTGGAATGTTCAAGCCCAGTTTGCAATGCTGATTTATATAGCTTATCTCCCCTGTAAAAACTACCTCACCAACGACTCAGAACCTGCTCGTCTGCTGCTGTGACAATTTATAACTCAGTGATTTCACTTCCAAGTCTCTTTCCTACTCACTGCTGACGTTGGTACCCACATCACTCACACCACCAGCTCCCTCTAGCACCAAGTGTGGACACAGAAGTCCAGCAGAGCTCAAAGCACTGCAGAAAATGAGGCTTTTTTCCCCATGTTTCAATAATACATTTCATTAACACCTCCTGGTCTGAGACTTTGGTGATTGCTCACTCCTGTTAAATTTTTTATTTTCTCTAATTCCCATGTCTGTTCCTGGCACGCTTCAGGCAGGCAGTTGGATCTTTCTTTATATATTTTGGTATCTGTTTCCTCTTTCATAAATGTGGCACAGAGCACTTGTTTCTATTTATCTGTGGAATTTTTGATCGCTTTCTCCAGGTCAGAAAATCTACCTTCAGCAAACCTGACCTTCAAAGCGTATCCTGGTTTTACCACAGATTTCTTTGTTAAACCACATCGATGATTAATTAAACAACTGAACAGAACACCAGGACACACCAGCAGGATTCCAGTCCAAACTCCAGCCTGACAGGGCACCCACATTACAGCAGAAACCTCTGGATGAGGAACTGCCAGCTCTGAGCTGCCAGGATGAGGAATTTGGCTGTGCTCCCCTCATCCCTGCATCCAGGGCTGCCAGAGGGGCTGCTTTGGGCAAGTGCAGCCCAGCCTTGCTGGGAGCCCACCCAGTGCCTCTGCCCTCCCAAAAGCAATAAATCTCTGCCCCAGGCCAGTTTCTGTGCCTGCACAAGGCACTGGCATCCATCAGAGCAGGGGCTGCAGCAGATGGGCTCTGCCTCACACAGAAACAAGGTAAGAGTCTGGCCCAGCCAGAAATACTGGGCACACTGATACAGACCATATTTCTTTAGTCTGCTTCTCAGAGAATCATGTGGAACAGTTTCAAAAGCTTTCCTAAAGCAAAATATGTCCCATCTGCTGCC
This sequence comes from Corvus kubaryi, assembly GCF_017639235.1. Taxonomy (NCBI): domain Eukaryota; kingdom Metazoa; phylum Chordata; class Aves; order Passeriformes; family Corvidae; genus Corvus; species Corvus kubaryi. Next base: position 1,532,707 of record NW_024580663.1, on the reverse strand, counting down.
TCCTCTTCATCTCCTAGACATTATTTTCTCAAGGAAAGACATTACAGTGAGCTTGCATGATTAATTCCTGCTAAATCTATGTCTCCTCCTTTCTATCTCCTGTGTGCTTTAAATTGATCATGTAATCTTTTTTTTCGGACTTATTTCTGGGAAGAGTGGTCTCTCGCCCCTTGGTTTCTCTTTTTCAAAGGAGTAAACTGTGTTTGCCTTTGGACAGAACTCAGTGATCTCACCTGCCTTGCAGGAGCTTCCAGGGCAGCCACTAAAGCTTCAATAATTGCTCCAGCTCCTGCCTGCACTGCCCACACGGCTCTGCCAGCACAGCCCCAGAGCAGTTTGAGGCCTGAGCTGCTAATCTGGAAAGACGAAGAGAGAACAGATCTGAAGCACCAACCCAGCGTCAAAGGGCGTGAGGGACGGGGCCTCGCTCACACTCTGCTCTCCTCTCACAATAAATAGTTTAGGCCAGTGCAGAATCACGGAATGGGTTGCGCTGGAAGGATCTTAAAGTTCACCCTGTTCCACTCCCTGCCACAGTTCCAACCCTTCCAGGCTGCTCCAAGCCCTGTCCAGCCTGGCCTTGGACACTCCCAGGGACGGGGCAGCCACGGAACACGGTGGCAAATTAGCAGGAAGCTGCCTTCCAGCTGAGGAGAAGCAGGCTGCCAGCTCCAGGAAGGCTCTGTCTGAAAATCCATTTTAAATTGAGAATTTTTGGTGGGTTGTGCTGCTGGGGATTCAAACACCAGGAGCACAGAGCAGCTGCACAAGTGCTGACAGATTTGCTGACTTACAGGGAGAGCACAAAGGGGCCCCTCCTGAGACACCTGGGCGGAAAATGCTGGGGAGGAGCACGAGGTCCTGCTGCATGTCACAGATCCTGAAGGGAACTGCAAGTGAAGGATCCTGGAAGGCAAAGTCAGGCTGCTGGCTGAAGATTTAGCCCCAGGGTGCTGTTGGCAGTTTCTCTGAAATCCTCCCAGTTACACACACAGCTCCAATTAGGCACAGGGGGAGGAGATGCTCTCCGGAGGTGATGGGCTCCATCAGAACTCCACAGAAATCAGACTTTGGAAAATCAGGCTCAGGAAAACATATAGGATGTGTTTAATTAAGTGGGAGCTGGGGGAAATCTGTCATGAGCTAAGGGTAAACAGATTGCTGAGGGCTGGGACGACACAAATGCTCTGTGCATGGAGCCAGTGCAGAGGAAGAGCTTAGTGCAGGGAGAGGAACAGATAATAGGTGAGATTTTATTTATCAAAATGGACTAAGAAGCTAAACAAAGCTGCTCCCTTAATTAAGAACGATAAATATGTGTATATAAAAATGGGGACGGTGCTAAATCAAAGGAGGAAAAAAAGCTAGATGAAATAAAACACAGGTAATAAAATCGGAGCAAACAGCAAATGCCAGTGACAAACCCAACAGTGTACTAAAATATATGGCCATAAACTACAGAAAAGAGAGTATTAGTCATAAAAGTGAAAGATTCTTTTTTTATATGAAAGGGAATGTTTTAAGGAATCTAGTCAGACTAAAATTCGTACTGGAAAAGACCATACACTGGAAGTGTCTGGCAGTGAGAATGTAAATATATGAGCAGAGTTACCCCATCAGTCACCAGAGAAAGGAGACTGAGTGCTCAGTGCTGAGAGGTGAAATACTAAACGTGGGCCCTGCTATTATTCATAAAATAAATGGATGTAATGGCACAAAGGGAAGAAAAAGGTTAGAGAAGCAATTTCAAGGAGCTGTGCAGAGCTCGCAGACCCCGAGCAGCCACCAAGAGGCTGCTCCTGCTTCATCTCCTGCGAGCTACAAGAGGAGGGAGTTCAAGAAGAGGCAGGGGATGAACCAGCAGAGAGTTTGGGCTGCTCTTGGAGCACAGAGCTCCTCTTGGAGTGCAGATCTCAGAAGTCCAAGTGGGCACAGAGCTCCCCACAGTTCAAGGCAAAGTGAGATGAAATGGGAGGAGTGACCAGAAATAAGGAATCTGCTCCTTCCCAGCAGCACTGAAAGAGAACCCCACAGAATCAGGGAATTCACTGGGCTGGAAAAGACCTTTGAGATCCTCGAGAGCAGCAATGAAAGCCCTGGCACATTCAGGGTCTGGTGTTCCCATTGAACACCGCGGGAAGATTGGATTGGGGGCAGAAAAGAGCCATAAAAAGTATATGAGGAGAGGAGAATGTGTAGCTGGGAAGCTTAAACAGCTCAATTGTGGGGCAATTCCATAAGAACTTTCACAAGGGGGAAATATCAACCAAGGCTTTTTAATCTCGCCGAGACAGAAGAAAGACTGAGGACTGAAAAATGAAAGTGATTCAAAGCAGAAATGAAACCCACATTTTTTAGCAGCAGTGATGATTAAATTTGGGAACAAACTACTACCTGAAGTGATGGATTTTGCAACTCTTGACATCTGGAGCGCATGTTCCTGTGAAAAGTTCAAGTTTTGATAAATAAGGATTTTTTTCTTCCCTGAGAAATAATTTTGTCAGAAAATTCTTCGCCACTATTCGGGTTTCTTGTCTACTCAAAAAAGATAAAAGATGAGGCAGAGAAACAGCTTTGTACGTTGAAAGTTGGTCAAAATGATAATAAAAGCAGAATAATGGAATTCCTAGATAAGGAGCACGATATGGCAGGAGTTAATTATCACAGTGACTGTAATGAAAATTTTGCATCACTAATATTCCAGAACTATTTGAACATTTCTTTACAATAATGATCAAAAGGGAACTGCTTGACATAATCTACTTGAGCACTCGAGAGCCTTCTGATAGTGTTTTTCAGGCAGGGCTAATCCCGAGGAATCCTGCACGGCCAGAAATTGCGGATGCTCCCAAAAGCACAGGCAGGGCACCAGGCAGAACCCCGATGTCACCAACAGGAATCTCCTGCGAGCCCGCGCTCCTCCGTGAAGGTGTTAAGTGGCATCGTTCCAAGTATCATTTTTAATTGCAATCAAGGCACCAAGAAGCCTCGCACAAGTGCTTTTAATACACTACAGGAATGAAAAATGACACGTAAGGCGCTGACGAGTTGTGGAGCATCATTAACCACACCACAGCCATTAACGAATGTGCCAAGGCAGGCTGGTACAGCTGCGAGGAATTCGGGCGGAGGAGTTGGGATCAACATCGCTGGATTTTTTTAGTCAAACACTTCAGAAGGGTGAAGCTCCTCCTGAATCAATAGGATGTGAAGCATCACTGCAAAAAAAAAAAACCCGCATCCTCTCGGGATTGTTGATTGGCCTGAGAATTGTGGCACTCCTCAGTAAATGTCAGCCTTATCAGTGTTGTGAGTAAGCATCAGCTCGCTCTCAAACGAGCTGACTCTGTTCATTTTTCTCAGAACTGGGTGTAATATTCTCCTGGCAAGGAACAGCTCTTTTAGTAGACTGCAGCACAAATTTGTAAAAGGAGCTTGTCTCAGCTCTGATCCAGAAACCAAAAGAGATCCAGATTAGATGCCTGTGGAAAGAGCTGCTTTTCGACTACAAAGCCCAGATCGTTTGGAGTTAAAGCGATGCAAGGAGTACAAATTTCTCCTTTTCAGATCACAACAGATGCACCAATTGTAGGAAAACTTTCTTCCCTAGACTTGTTTACCTACTTCAAATTACATCAGTAGCTTCAAGTGTATTTTTGACCCGTGAGTGGTTAATGACATCAATCTCTCCAATACATATTCATCCCTTTCTAAAGACCCTCTCGTTATTTCTCCCATGTAGCTTTCTTCTTTCTAGTGCTCGCTGAGCCCCGGCAGCCTCGTGGTGAGATCTTCATTAGCATTCGAATAAAAATTCATTGTTTGCCTGTGTAGTGGGGAGAGGAGCCACCGCAAGTGTTTACATTCGGAGCCGTGTTTCATTTGCTCCTGACAGAACACAGCAAAGCACAGCAGAGGCTGCGCTGGGTCAGGTGAAGGTTCCCCTGCTCCAGCAGCAGCTTCCCAATCCAGATGCCCAGGGAAGGGGTTTAAGAACACGCCAGGAACGCAGCAGAGCTTTCCTGGAATGTTATTCTGTTTCCCAACAATGTGTGTCTTGGGACTTTCCGAGTCACAATCCCTGGTTTTACTGTTGAACAGGTTCTGCTTTAACTTCCCTCCATTAACTTCTCCCGCTACTCCCGGAGCACAAGTAAACTTTGAGCATCCATAATATCCCGTGGCAAGGGATTTTACAGCTCCATTACAAGGTTTGTCAAGAACCATCAACCACATTATGCTGATTTTCGGATGTTGCTTTGGAAGAGACACTAAAGGGGCTCTTCAGTTTGGAGAGAGCAAGGAGGATGTGAGTGAGATTTATAAAATTATGGTGAGGCCACAACTCCTGTTCTGTGTCCAGCTCTGGGCCCTCATGGCCAGAGAGACCCTGAGGGGCTGGAGCGTGTCCAGGGCAGGGAAGGGAGCTGGGAAGGGGCTGGAGCCCCAGGAGCGGCTGAGGGAGCTGGGAAAGGGGCTCAGGCTGGAGCAAAGGAGGCTCAGGGGGGACCTTGTGGCTCTGCACAAGTCCCTGACAGGAGGGGGCAGCCGGGGGGGTCGGGCTCTGCTCGCAGGGAACAGGGACAGGAGGAGAGGGAACGGCCTCAGGCTGGGCCAGGGCAGGCTCAGGGTGGACAGCAGCAGGAATTTCCCCATGGAAAGGGTGCTCAGGCCTTGGCAGGGGCTGCCCAGGGAGGTTTGGAGTGCCCATCCCTGGAGGTGTCCAAGGAAGGGCTGGAGGTGGCACTCGGTGCTCTGGGCTGGGGACAAGGTGGGGACCAGGCACAGCTGGGACTCGATGGGCTGGGAGGGTTTTTCCAACCTCAGTGATCCTGGGATTCTGGGATTCTCTGGTCATATCTAGGACAGGTGGGCAGTGCAGGCAGAGGAACCATGGCCTCACCCACCAGATCATTTCTTGTGAAGTTCTGAGTAGGCCCTTTAGTGCCCTTTCAGGACCCTTTCACGAGCTCCAACAAATTTGTGAGTTGTGGTTTCTCACTAGAAAAAATTTCCCAGATACGTTGGGGTTTATCCATTTATTCTGTTTTCTCCTTATCATTTCTCCTCCCATGCTCAGCACAGCCTCCACCGAGCCCATCTGCAGCTCTGCCCTTCACTCCTGGGGACCTTCTCCAGGATTGCTGTCACATCTCCCAACTTCCATCCCTCCTGCAGGGAAACTGATTTAAGTGACAGGTTACACACTATTGTAGCTCCATAATTGCATATTTGTTTTCCTCCAGAGCTCTTGAGTGATTACCAGATGGTCTTGGTAATTTCTGACTCTTCATCTTATCAATTAGTCCTAAAATGAATTTTATTGTCATTTAATTTGAGACGGTTCCTTACACTTGTCCCCATAAGTTTGGCTCTCATGGGAGAACAACCTACCTCAACTACAGACAGCACCAACACAAAATTCACTTTGCTTTCCTCTCTCACAGGAAATCCTGTTAGAGGCTGGTCATCTGTTTACCAAACCACTGAAAAAATACTATTCTGGCGATTTTGAATACATTTTTACAATATCTTTATGATTCCTTTAGTGAGTTTGCAGCTTAAAAATTTCCCTTGCCTGCCCTACAGCTTTAGCTTCACAGTTAATGGGTTTTTAAATTTTTTTTCCCATAGTTTCCTTATTTGCTCAGAAACCCCAGATTCTGAGTACTCTCTTCCACTCTGCTGTCAGAATATTGCCTTTTTGGTCCCTTGTAGAATTATTTCACTCAGTGATATATTGCTCTGAGCTTCAGATAGGGTGGGTTTATCTGGTTTCTCATCTTCTGCATCCTTAGAGCAGCTGCTTTTAATTTCCTTTTAGGAAGCTCCTGCACTTTTGAATAGGTCTCATTTTTAAGTTAGGTGGTACTGTGAGGGAGTTGGGGGGGAGAGCGAATATTCCTCAGATAATGTCATGAATCCCTCTGGAAAAAGAGAGGGGTATTCACCAGGGTTTCCAGAGGAGGGAGGCTGTGGAGGAAAGAGGACGTGCAGCACCTCCAGCTGGAGAGGGAAGGATGGGGAGGACTCTGCCCCGGCACTGCAGGGAGCAGGGACCTGGATGCTGGGACAGGTGGGCAAAGGAATTTCTAGCACCAAGCTTCCAAAAGGGCCTGGTAAAAGGCAGGGAGGGAATTCAGAGAAGGCATTCCCAAAGGAATATTCCTATTCGAAAGCAGGAATGCACCTGTGCCAGCAGAATGATGGGAACCCGATGTTCCGAGGGCGGAGCTGGAAGGATCCCCTGGAATTCCAGGCTCCCCACACTCACGCAGGCAGCGGGGCTGGGCAGAGCTGTCACACGCGGCCTCTCCTCAGCATTCCAGGTCTGCCTTTAGCAGCAGGATCTGGGGGGGCTGGGGGAAGCTTGGGGTGAGTGTGCACCCCCCCACACCACAGCTCCCCGTGCTCAGGAATTACGGTTTACAAGGCCTCATGGCTCAGAGGTGCTGGAAAAGCACCCCTGGACCTTTTCTGGGTGGTTGGCATCCAGCTCCCCTGGAAAAAGCCAACCTCACACCAACAGAAGAGGGGATGCAGCGTGGGCCACGCCATGGATGCACCAGGGGCTCTCCAGGTGCCCCGTCCCTGCCTGGATGTGACAGCAGTGGTCGCCCTCAGAGTCCTTGGGATCCTGGCAGCCTCTGGAGTGTTTGCCCCTGTGTGGATAGGAAGTGTGTGTATATTGAAGTGAAAACAAACTAAAAGATGTGTCCAGGCAGCTTTTGCCCCGAGCTGCAGGTGCCCAGCCATGGGGACAGGCTCCCTCCTCCTGCCGACGAGGTTCCAAGCTGCAGTGGCCATGGAATACCGAGCAGGCAGCTGGCACATCCCAGGCAGAGCCACAAACAAAGCTGCCAGATGTTGCAGCCCCACGAGGGAGCCACACGCCTGTCCTGCTGCAGGGACTGTGCTTTGCCTCCTGGTGGGTTGGCTCCCTGCAAAGAACGCTGGAAAACAGGGCTGGCTTGACAGCTCCTTCAAATTGGTGCTACCACAGGTTTGTGGAGTGAGTGAATATCAACAAGAAATAAATCAGAGCTGGGAGAAAGGCTGCTCTCCACTCTCCCTCCAGCGTGGCTTGTTTACACTCTGCACTGCAATCTGAAAGATGTCATCTCTAATGAATACTAAATAGTGGGAGGCTTCTCCTCAGCAGCCTGGTGCTGGGGCTGATTCCCGTGCAGGAGAATGTGCCGGGAGAGAGCGGGGGCCTGGCTGTGGCTCTGTTTTGTGCAGTCATAGAAACTGTCAAGCTCAGGTGCCTCTCTCCCTGCACCCTTTCCTGGCTACCCATTTATTTTTAACACGTTCCATTGTTACTGTCGCTCAGGTCTTGCAGCCAATTTTCGTGTCATTATTATTTCTGTCGCTTTAAAATTTATCTACTTATGCAATTTTAATCTTTTTTTTTTTTTTTCTTCCCCTAAACCAATTCACAGTAAGATGTTAACAGCTGCCTTGTAGTGGAAGTCACTGGGAGTTAATATTCCCAAGCCCTCTCTGCTAAGAACTGACTCACCTCAGTGTCACAAATCTGTTCTACACTGCCTTGTACCCTTCTCTTCAGAGCATTCCCATGGATCTGCTTCATCACCAGGAACATTCCCGACCCTGCCTGTGCAGGGGACATTAAAAAAGAAGGATACCAGCAAGCAAGAACACTTCTGTGCACACAAATGACATCTAAAATACTTGTGCAGCTCCTTAAGCTGTACGGATGAGGAAGCAGAAGGGATCAGTGTTGCAGAAGATGGGGGATAAAGAGGAGGAAGAGTCGTTACAGAACCCCTGGTCACATTTCAATATTCCTGCATAGAATACATCTGCCTCTGCTTTGGGAGTTCGATGACACTTTTGGTTTCTCTTCTCCACCAGCAATTCCATCTTCCCTGTCAGGGTGGGCAGGCCCTGGCACAGGGTGCCCAGAGCAGCTGGGGCTGCCCCTGGATCCCTGGCAGTGCCCAAGGCCAGGCTGGACATTGGGGCTTGGAGCAGCCTGGGACAGTGGAAGGTGTCCCTGCCCATGGCAGGGGGTGGCACTGGATGAGGTCCCTTCCACCCCAAACCAGTCTGGGATTCTGTGGTTATCCCAAACAATTCAAGGCATTCCCATGATGATAATAATTCCACGTAACAAAAATGCAGAGCAGAAAAGGCACTGACCCAAAGGCTTGTTAAAGCACACAGAGCTAAGAGTTTGTTGGGTGGTATTCCTTTGTGAAACACCGAATTCAGGCAAAGTCAGTGTTTCTGAGGAACAGCAAATCATTCATCCCAACTGCAATGGTTTTTCTTTCTTCCTCCACTCATCCACTGGAGTGTTCACATAAATATGCATGCACTTCCCACCCACACAGTATCAAACACTCCACAGGTGCTACAGAGCACAGGATAATCCGTTGTTTTGGAGGGATCAAACCAGCAGCCACGTGTGTGCAGTGAGCAGGAGATTCTAAAGCCCAGCGCAGGGGCACTTCTCACTGAGCTGTGCAAAGGTCACCCTGTGCTGTGATTAAGCTCCTGTCAACATTGAGCCTGTAGGAGAGCTCAGAAAACACTCTGCAAACAAGAGCCAGGTTCTCTGGGTTAAAAGGTTATGAAATTTAGTCTAATCTCTAGTTCTATTTTCTTAGAAGTTCACTACCAATCTATTATAGGCAAGGAAGTCAGTGCACCCCAAAACCAGGTTTCCCAACCTCTTCTTTCACAAATTCTTCTTTTACGTGACCCTGGCCATATTTATTGTAGAATCACAGACTGGTTTGAGTTGAAGGGACCTCAAAAATCACCTCATTCCTCCCCCCGCCACGGGCAGGGACACCTCCCACTGTCCCAGGCTGCTCCAAGCCCCAATGTCCAGCCTGGCCTTGGGCACTGCCAGGGATCCAGGGGCAGCCCCAGCTGCTCTGGGCACCCTGTGCCAGGGCCTCCCCACCCTGTCAGGGAACAATTTCTTCTCAATTTCTAATCTACCAGACAATTTCTACAAGGCTGCTCAGACTTGCAGTTCAAACTGTTCAGAATTCTCTCAAGACTCCCTGAAATCTCTTTTTTGAGTCATGCTGATTTGCATCATCATTTCTCAGACTGAAATGAAATAATTTCATTTTGTCAAAACATTCCTTCCACCACTCTCTTGAAAACCACTTGTGACTCTGTGAATTATCACAGGAATTTCACATTTGGCACAGTATTTCTCCCAGTGAGAGGTTTGGATCTGTTGCCTTTCCAACTGCCCACAAAGTTCTTACACTTTCCAGCACTGGGAGTTGTCCACAAATCGAACAGAATAAGTAAGATATCAGAAGATTTAACACCCAGGCAAAGTAAAACAGCAGAATAATCAGAATGTTTTCTAAGTGTATAGAAACTATCAGGGAGGCGAATCCTTGTCTACATGAATCCCTCAGGAACAAAACAAGCTGACCCAACCCAATTTTGCTCTCCAATGGATGAGACTTTGTGGATAAGGAAGACGCAGCAGATCCCACACACCTGAGGCTCCTGGCATCGTCCCACATGACATCCCTAAGTGAAGAGTGCCTTGGCTGAAGTCCTGACACAAATCTGCTTGGAATCTGCAGTTTCCAATGGCTCACTGTGCAATGCAAAGGACAAATTGAATGGTTACTCAGCTGCTCATGAGATCCATTCAATATTTTATTGATAGCCTGCATGAGGGAACGGACTGCGTGTTTATTAAATCTGCCAAGATTAAATCTGTGAAGAGTGGCTGTGAATACATGGGGGAGAGCAGTGTTAAAAACTTTCGACAACTTGGACAAGTCTATAAATACAGGAGCCATCTCACTGGTAAGAAAAGCAGAGTGGTTTCACTTGGGCAGGAGTAAAGTGCACAAATACAGGACAGACACCAGCTGGCAGAAAGCAGTCTGGAAAAATGAACAATCTGAAGGTTCTGCTGGATCACAGGCTGCACAGGGGTTGTTATCCTGAGCAGAGAGAGAGTTTATTATCTGAGTGGCTCTATTAGCAGCACAAATACCTGCCAGACGTCTTGCAGCTCCTCTGCTGTCCCCCGAAACACCTGAGTGCAGAAGCACGTCCAGGTTTGGGTGCTGCTCCTCGGGAAAGGCTGACAGGCAAAGCAGCAAGACAACGGAAAACACGAGCTGAATGAAGAGACTGAGAACAGGAGGTGCCAACAGAGAGCAAAGCATGGAGAGGAGCAGGAAAAGCCCTGATGGTGCAGGGTTGGTGCAGGAGCAGCCCTGTGCCAGATCAGAGTCTGCTGCAAAATGCCTGTGAATGAAACAACTGCTCTGCACATGCCAGGAATGTCACCAGCAGCTCTGATTCTGCTGTGGAAGGAGGAGATGGACCAAGGGCTCAGCTGGGAGTTCATGCAGCTTCACTTTTCAAGGATTCTGTGCCCAGCTGAGGCTGATTACGGTTTGTCCGTCCCCCGTTTGCCCTGATGCACCACAGTGGCTTCACGCAGCAATTGCTCCTGGACATTTGTATCATTTCTGCATTAGCATCCTCATTAAGGTTAGTGGTTTGTGTTCATCTTACCATCTTAGGACTATCTGTCTCACAAACACCTCATCAAAATGCTGTCTGCCAGACCAGCTTGACTCACAGCTCATTCATCAAAAGCCATTTTAATAATTAGCCCTCAAATACTAATTCGATAAAATCTTCCTATCTTGATTTTCCTCCCCAGCCAGCACAACGGGCAGAAGGGCTCGGAATCCTTTGGCACTGCTGCTCCCAGACTCTCGGGCTCTGGATCAGAGCTGCTGGTGCCAGTCTCCCATCCCACTTGACAGAATTTTAGAAACTACTTCAATTTTAGAAAATACTGTAGACACCTTGGGCCTGCAGCTTCTCACAGGACACCAGATCACTGCTGCTGCCACCAGCATCCAGCCCAACCCCTGGCACAAAGGCAGGACCAGCTCTCCCTGTATCCATTTTGACATCGGAAAAGAATCTTAAATTGCTTTAATCCTCCCCAGATTGCCCATTTCAGTGATTCTACATCCTACGTCAGCCGTGTATTCCTGATGTTAGTGCAGTTCAGCCTGTTTTCTCCAGCCATTTTCCCAAGGAAAGCAATTTAAGCTGCAGTGCCCAGGCTGAGTAACACAGCACCTTCTGAGCCAGATGATTCCTCAGGGTGTCAGGGAAAGCAGTCCTGCTTTATCAAACAATTATAATCAATTACCAATATTGATCAGAAGCAGCTACAGCCGAGCTTCCTGCAGGACCCATTGAATTAAATGGCTGTGCTGGAAGAAGAGCAAAGATCCCTGTGAAATTGTGCAGGTTCTGAGATTTATGAAAGCACAGCTCGATTTCATTGGCATTCCATCAGTTAAATCAACATTATATAAACCCTTATATATAGGGGTTCTTATATAAAAGAAATCATGCAAGTCACAGACCTCGTTAGCTCTGTGTACCCTTCTACCACTGCTAAATTGAGTTGGTATGTCAGAGACTAGAAACCCAAAAGATTCCTGATTTATCATCTTAATTCTTTACATCTCCTCTCAAGAATTCACAGCGCTGTCATTCTCTCCTCCATTCCCATTACCTTCTTCGTAACATATTGGCCTTCTTACTTTTACTGAATAATTCCTGGCCTATTATATCTATAATTATACTAATAATTAAGCATGCCTTTTCATCAGCTAGCAGCTAATTACTTCTGTTCCTACCCAGCTTGCTCAGAAAACAGTCAATTCATCTGTATCCCCATCACTCTCCCTGTTGCTAAGCACTCAGTGCCACTCAGCAGTGGCACTGTCACGGTGTGGGGTGGCTCAAGGTGCTCTGCAGTGCCCGAGTGCTGCTGCCTTTCACCCCCACAGGGGTTTCTCACCTGAGAGAAGGCTTTACTCACCTGCCTGGCCTCACTGCTGATCCCAAACAGCTCCAGAGCTGTCCAAGAGCAGCTCCTGATTTCTGCAAGGAGCAGCTGAAGAGACCTGGAAAGAAGTGGATACCAAACGAGGCTGTGCCGGCTTGTGGCTCAGAGCACACCCACAAGGTTGTGTTAGATGGGAACTGAAGCCATGAGGTCTAAACTCTTGATTATTTGGACTTCTGCGAAGCTTTTGGCACAGTCAGAGGAACAGAGCACTTCTCCCATGAGGAAAGGCTGAGGGAATTGGGATTGTTCCCAAGCCTGGAGAAGAGAAGCTTTGGGGTGACCTCATTGTGGCCTTGCAGGGCCTGAAGGGAGCCCCCAGGAAAGATGGAGAGAGACAATTTCCAGGGGATGGAGGGGCAGGACACAGGGAATGGCTTCCCAGTGCCAGAGGGCAGGGCTGGATGGGATCTTGGGCAGGAATTGTTCCCTGGGAGGGTGGGCAGGCGCTGGCACAGGGTGCCCAGAGCAGCTGGGGCTGCCCCTGGATCCCTGGCAGTGCCCAAAGCCAGGCTGGACACTGGGGCTTGGAGCAGCCTGGCACAGTGGGAGGTGTCCCTGCCATGGCAGGGGTGGAATGGGATGGGCTTTAAGGTGCACCCTAAACCCAAACCAGTTTGGGATTCCATGGTTCTGTGATTCTCCACTTCCTCTCACACCTTGTCCATCACACCCCGATCATTCCTGATCTGCTGATGTGACAGCTGGACATTGTCACTGTGACCCTGCTCCTCACTCTGGTTCCCACCAACACCCTGCCCCAAATCACTCACACTAATTAGTACCAAACTTCTGTGAAGTGGTGGTAAATCAGCTCAGATTGATTGTTTTTCCCCACTTATCTGTCATTCGGCCCATCGTAGGCTGCAGACAGAAGTGGATGTTCCAGGACAGGAATTCCCACCATCACCAGCTTTGGCAAGCTGCTTCCTTGCCTGTTCCTCAGGTAACTAAATCAGGGAAATTACCATTAGTGAAATGTTAATGGGCTGGTATTTCCAGCCCTCCCAGAGACTGGGTTAGGCCAATCCCTTAATCCTTTTATCTGACTCATGACTGCATCCTCTGAAATGAAGCAATGCTGGCAAATGAAGTGGTTGTGCCTGATTCCAGCGAAAGGAAAATTGGAAAATGAAGGAATTTGTTACAAAAAACGCTCAGAGTGGCAGCCAGAAAGGTAAAATGTTTTCAGATGGCAGGTAGACTATTTTAGGATTTTATATTGGAGGCTCAAAGCAAATGCATATAACCTGTCAAAAAAAAAGACTTGAGAGGAAAACAAAAAGCTTGCATCATAAAACAGCAGGATCAGGGAGGCTCTTGGAAGTTAAAAGGTATCCTGCAAAAAGCTGAAGTTGTGTCTGAAAAAGGAAATCTAAAAAGAACATAAATTCTGGCAGACTAAATGTAAAAGCACTATAACATAGATGGAAGAAAGAGTTTAGAAGCAGTTTGCTAAAGAAATAGAAAAGAATGTTATAAATCCTTCTTGAACACATCAAGAGCAAGGAGCTTGCAAGAGCCACACAGGTGGGGAAGGAGCACTCAGAAAACACGATGCAATCACAAAAAAATCCCAAATTCTTGGGGGTTTTTTCCAAACCTCTGTTCACCTGGAGAATCTTGGAAACTCTAGCACCAGGATCTTGTTTATAAGGCCTTCACAGAAGGCTTGTCTTAATTTAAGGGTGTTAAGTGGCGATTACAAAGCCGATAAAATGAATAACGGCGTTTCAGCGGGCGCCTGATGGAATTCACACGAGCTTTTTCTAGAATGTTAAATATGAATCATCTGAGCTAATACCCTCAGTGCGTAACCTTTTGCTGAAAATTGCTGTGATTATCAAAGGACTGGCAGGTAACTAATAAGAAATGGGGTTTTTAAAATAAATCCAGTGGCGATTCGAGAGGCCTCAGACCACTAAGCTCAATGTCCATACGGGTCATGTTGGCTGAAGCTTCAGTAAAGAACAGAATTAGTGAATACATGAATAAAAGTAACATGTTAAGGAAAAGTAAACATGACTTTTGTAAAAGGAATCCAAGCCTTCTAAATCTGCTGGAATTCTTTGAAGGAGTCAAAAGCATGTAAATAGCAGAGCTCCAGCTGAGAATTTTTCCCTGCATTTCCAACTCACCCCAAGCTTCCAGAAACCTCATGCATAGAAGGTCTCATCAAAGGCTTTTAAATAAACTAAAACAGCCAGGGACTACAGGTAAGGACCTCACAGAGTTACAATTTAGCATTGGAAATAGAAGATTATCCTAAAGGATGAGTTTTCACAGTGGAAGATGATCAGCAGTGGAGTCCCGTGGGGATTAAGGTCCACGGTGTTCAGTGTGCTCAGAAATTATTTGAAAGGTTGGGGGAACAGTGAAGAAGTTTTCTGATAAAAACGAAGTTAATTAGGATACTAGTTACTGCAGAAAGTTCAAGATGCAACAACACTGAGCAAGCCTCATGGTGAAGTGGAAGACGAATTTCAGCCCTGACAACTATAATCTGGTTACCCACAAAAAGCAACACTTTACACGCAGAGTGATGGGCTCTGAGCTAGTTTGCACAATTTAGGAAATGCATCTCAACATTATAACAGCTTGTTCTATGAATATATGACCCCATTGCTCAAGAGCAGGCAAAAACATCCCAAAGTTTAGAATTCTTAGGAGAGAAAAGTACGGCCCAGCCCCTGCTCACATTAACAGTGGCTCTGCTTCTCCAGCACCCAGCGCATCTCTGGTACCCTCACCTGAGACAAAAAGAAACTGTAACAGCAAAAAGAAAAGGTACATGGCAGGATGACAAACACGGTGAGTACAAAACTGCTTTCATGTGAGAAACAGAGTGAGCATGAATGAGAGGTTGAATAGGAAGGGACCGCTTGGCATTTGTCGTTGCCAATTGTGCCGAGCAGGCCAGGTGCCAGCAAGGGGAGACGGACACCGAACACGAGCTCTGTCGTGTGCCTCTTTGTTCAGCTGCTGAAGCCTTCATATCCTGTCAGGCAACAGCTCCGAGGGCTCTGGGAGGACTGTGACAGCTCCGTTTGCTACATAATCCCAGCGCGCTTTCAGGGAGATACAAGGCGGGAAGGAGGAATGAAAGACTTGCAGTGCTTTTTGTGCCCATTACCTCAAAATTATCGCTCATTAGAGGTCTCCACTTCCTTTCCCAGCTGTCCTCCCCCCACCACGATTTCAGAATTAAAATAAATAAAAGTGATAACCCCACACACACACTTGGGCTGTATTTACTAACATCTGCCTACGGTGACCCAGCTGTTTCTTGCCAGCCCCTTCAGGGATGTGTTTTGACACAGCTCCTCTCACCTTTTCACACTTCTCTCATTTCCCAGCTCCTCTGAGCACTGTGGGTTCAGGCTGTTAACTCAGCTCCTTCAGGGACAGCACTGCCTTTCAGTCACTTGTGCACTGACTTGTACCAACTGGTCCCAAACCTGGGAACAGCCTCAAACTCCTGGCGAGCCATTAATAATACACCAGCAATCCTTTTAATTGCAACCGGGTGTCTGGAATTTTGGAGCTGCACGCAGAGCTCCTTCTCCCCACAATATTATTGTCCCATTGTGCATTTTGGAGTTTAGCTCTCATTAAAAGTAATAGAGGGAAATAGTCTGTGGCAAACTGAATGTGTTTGTTTTCACAGTTCACCTCCTGCTCCTCCACACTCAAACACTCTCTCGCTCGGTGACAAGACCACAGCTGCTGCCATCATTTACTTACCTGAGGAGCGCAATATTTAGCTGGAGGGACACTGGAGTTTTCTGTTTGTTAGTTATCAGGTCAACAACTCTCACCTTATCACTTCAGTTTCCATTCTGTTGATAAAACCTGTCAGCCTTCCTTGAGTGGTTCCAGGCCCTCAGAAGAAATCACATTAAATTGGCACAACCAAGTAAATCTGTAAGGGATGTGCTCCTGCCTATCCAAAGGGCAGGGGGGAGGGCTTGAATTTCTTTCCCTCTTCCTGCTTGCACAGTTCCAATGTCCGAGTGCTTGGAGCTGTGTTGAAATCCTCCCTAAGGACTCAGCAGTTCGAGTCAGATCAGGTCTTTGACTATAGCCCAGAGGAGATGTCTGTGGAACCGAAATTGATATGTTTAAGTGCAAGAGACAATAATCACTTCTTCAAGTAGAAGCTAAAAATACCCACAAGAAAGTGGAAGTCATAATGGAGATTTTAAAGATCTGTGACACACCAGAGCCTGCACAGGGGTTTTAATGAGAGAGAGGCCAATTTAATTGGTCAGTGCCAGCAGATGCTCCGTTGGGTGAGGGGCTCCGAGGTCTCACACTCCCGGTGAACGCCCGGAGCGTCACTGGACGAGCCGGTGTCAGAGCACAGCCGTGTCACAGCCAGGGACAGCCTCCATCGCCAACATCACACGGCCCGGCCACGAGGAGAGGGCACTGAAAAGAGGAGGCAAAAGCTACAAAGGAACGTTCCTCAAGGTAATTGCAGGACCGGCCATCTCCACGTGCTGTTTGCTTCATTACAGCTCTGGGCACGGAGCTAAAGCAGCCCGTTAAGTTTTAAAGTCTGTTAGGGCTGAGTTAACAAGGACTTGCTGAGCACCTCATTCTGAATTCACACCCCTCCCCTGTGAAAACTCTCCTGGAGTGTTTGTGGAAACCCAGAAATAACTTCCGTGGACCATTCAATTACAGACAATCACCACCCAGAGCTCCCTGTCCTCGTGGCACGGCTCATCAATCAGGTTTGCTGTCACCGTGTCTCTTCTCATAGCAGTCACCAGAAGGCTCTGAGCTCCCTCCGAATCCATGTGACATTTACTGTCAGGGGCTGTCAACACCAAGAGATTCTCCCAGGGCCTCGGAGTTCATCACAAAGCAACGAGATCTATCCCCAAAGCCTGCTCCCACTTCCAGCTCTGGATTACTGTGACTGACTGAGGGGCTTTGCAGCACTCAGGGAAGAGGGAAGCAGCAGCACGAGCTACAGCTATGCCCAAATACCTTTGTTTGCTTATACTCTTCTCTTTTCTTATTCTACAGCTGCTTTAAGAGAGGTTTCAGGCATATGATTAATTAGCCTTCCTCAAAAATATCCCTTATAAACTTATTAAGAGAAAGCTGAGATTGTTTACTTGGAAATTCAGCCTTCCCATCTTTTGCATTGATCCTGCCTTCACTCTCTGTTCAACAACATAGTGACCTAGTGGAAAAAATTTATGAAACTAAATAAATTGCAGTTGGCAGTATTGACAGAGTGTGTATATGCACATTTGGGTTTGTATGAATGTATTATAAGAAATCTAATAAAGTAAAACAAACACATTTGCTTTGTCTGTGAGCTGTGAAACGAGATATCCCCTGTAATTACACTGTTTGAAGTCTGTTTGGTCAAAGGGGGATGGTGAGATTTTTGGCCATAAATTTCTGGGTTTAGATTAAAAAAACAACTATTATCTATCAAAGCTTACATGGCCCACTAAGTTACTTTGCTCAAGATGCAGAAAAATAAAAATGCAGATGAAAACTCAAGTTAGCAGGAGGCCACCACAAGACCAGAGGAACCAGCTCCAGAGAATAAAGTTCCAGTGCCAAATGTGCCTCAAAAAAATAATCAAAAACTTGGAAATACCTTCATTTTGTCTGCACTTTGAGGGGGAAGGGGCATCAATGAGTGTTTAAACCAGTGACTGAAAGAGTGATTTCAACTGCACAGGTTTTAAAAGAACTCAGAACGTGTATAACCTTCTAGAACTTCGGTGTCTATTTTTAGCTTGCTTTCCATAACCAGCCTGGTTCCCTCTTCCAACCAAAATAAATATATTTCTTAAGGAGCACAGTATTTATTTCCCCCAGGAGCAAAGTATTTATTTTTCTAAAATTATCATGATAACAAGCAGAGTTTTCTCAGTCCCTTCTGGTACACTCTGTGTGCTGCTAACCCACTGCTGACCAGCATCTGAGCCCAGCAATCCAGGCTGATTTCCATCCAACTTATGGCCCATTTACCCACTCCACACCTCACCCACCAGGCTCGTAGAATGACACCAGGGGTGCCTTTGTGCTAGAGTCCAGTAAACACCACCCATTGCTCTCCCCTCTGAGCCAGTCTCATCACAGAGGCAATCAGGTTCCTTTGGCATAATTGTCCTTAAATCCATGCTGGCTGCTCCCAATCACCATCTTGTGTAGAACAGTTTCCAGGAGAAAGCTCCCCAACACCTTCCAGAGAGTCAGGTTAAATCGAATGTTTTAGAATTGTCCAATCCTTCTTCTTACCCTTCTCATAAAATCCCAGAATGGTTTGGGTTGGAAAAAACCTTAAAGCTCCAATGTCCCACCCCTGCCATGGCAGGGACACCTCCCACCATCCCAGGCTGCTCCAAGCCCCAATGTCCAGCCTGGCCTTGGGCACTGCCAGGGATCCAGGGGCAGCCCCAGCTGCTCTGGGCACCCTGTGCCAGGGCCTGCCCACCCTCCCAGGGAACAATTCTTCACTGACTGTATGATGTTTGTCCTTTCTCAGTCAGCAGAATCCTCTCCTGATTGCTGTGACCTTGCAAAGGGACCCTGCAGTGACATTGGCCACTTCCCCCACCACCCCTGGGTGCAGGGAACACAATCCCAGCACCAGCAGGCAGAAAAGCTGAAGCAAGACACTGCACCTGCAGCAATTCCTCAGAGCTGATGCCCTCCTCCTTCTCAACGTCCTTTCCACTCTGCCTTCAAGCTGCAAGGACACAAACTGGCTGAGCTGGACAACCCCAGCAGCAGAACCTCATGTGGAACATTCTGAACGTCCTTCTGCCTCCACCTGAGCCATTCTCTCTTCAACATTCCCTCCTTCAGCCACATTCCTGCACAGCTTTGCCAGCTCAGCTTTGTGTTGCTCTGTCAGTTCCCTTCCCAGAACCCCAGAGTGGGTGAGGCTGAAGGGCCCACAGGGGCTCAGCCGGCGGCACCTCCCTGCCCCAGCAGGGCCATGGCAGAGCCCAGGGCACAGCAGTGTGCCCACACAGCTCTGCAATATCCCCAGCGAGGGACACTGCACAGCCTCTCTGCACAATCTGCTCGGGGCCGGGCCCTGCCCAGGGCAGCAGTTCTGCCTCCTGGGCGGGGGAATTGCT
Organism: Corvus kubaryi; assembly: GCF_017639235.1. NCBI lineage: Eukaryota > Metazoa > Chordata > Aves > Passeriformes > Corvidae > Corvus > Corvus kubaryi. The sequence continues at coordinate 1,513,681 of NW_024580663.1, read as the reverse complement.
GCGCTCAGGCCCTGCCCGGTGCTCTGGGGCCGCTGCCGGGCCCCGGAGCAGAGCCCGGGCCCTGCCCTGAGCCCTCCCTGCAGCCAGGGACAGCCAGGGCTGAGGGCCCCTCTCAGCTGGGGCTCCTCTCGAGGCTGAGCAGCCCCGGCTCCCTCAGCCTGTGCTGGGCACGGGGATGCTCCAGGCCCTTCCTCAGCTGCGCAGCCTCCGCCGGCCCCGCTCCAGGAGCTCCCTGGCCCTGCTGGGCTGAGGAGCCAGAGCTGGGCACGGCACCCCAGAGGTGCCCCCAGGGCTGGGCACAGGGGCAGGATCCCTCCCTGACCTGCTGGAAAAGCACCCCACGATCCCACTGGCCTCCCTGGCCACTTGGTCCTTCCGTCCAGAGCTGCTTTCTCATCTCTCAGCATCCCCTCACCTCCATCCAGTGATTTTCCTTCTCCAGTGTCAAAGACACAGGCACATAACTGCACCATGGACACCGTGCAGCTGCTGGGGAATCCCCTCAACAGGAATCCAAACACACCAGCTCTGCTCTTGCCTTGCCAGTCACAGAAAAGACAGAGTATCACTCACCACCTGGCTGGGGACTTGAAAGGAAACCAGGACCAAAGCATTAAAAATTCAGTGATCAGCTGAGAAGACCTTGGATGAACCACTACCAACAAATGCAGGTTCATTTTTTGGAGCATTAATTAGTGGTATCAACCTGATGAGCAAGAAAATTAAGGCAAGATTATAGAGTGGAGATGCTGATATTTCTATTTTGCATGTAATTTTCATCCCCAAACAAACTGTAGTAGCTTAGCAAACACCAGTCTACTAACATGAGACAATTACAGACACATTTAGTGAAACAGGCAACTAAATGACTTTGTAATTACACTATTAAGCCAAATCTGGGGTGAAAAGGATAAAGGATTTGTGTCCCATATGACACTACCAAAGAAAAAAAAAATACAAGCTGTGGAACACCAAGAGAAATTTTATAGTTTAAAGCAAGTGTTCAGGCTGATGAAGGAGAGTGATTATGGATCTTGTGGAAAGCCATACCTGGAATTAAACTAGCAGCCATTCAAGCATAAACCACAGCTAATACTGAACAAGAACTCTGAGCTCATAACAGGAATTACCAGCACAGAAAACACCATATTCCAGAAAGAGAGACAATTGCTGCAATGGCCAAGAATTTCTGTGCCTATGGAGCAAAGGAATAAACAAGAGAGTGTTCAGCTGGAATGAGCAGGGCAGTATTCCCACTCCTCATGGAAACCCAGGGTGAGGAGGACATGAAGATGATTTTTCCTCAGGCTGGCACAGCATGGCCCCTGTGGGGTGCAGCTCTGGGTGAAGAAAAGGCAACCACAGGAATCCTTCAGCACTCCCCACTATTAACGTGGTTCTTACATTTTGTCACCCCCAGGGCTCAGGGAACACTCACAGACACCCCAAAGCTGCAGGAACAACGTGGGTATGACCAGTCTGGGGTGTGTCCCTATCCATGTTCCCCAGGAGGAATTATCCCCCCACGCCGAAGTACAGCAATCCCCAGGGACTCTCCCTGTTCTCCCAAAACAGGTTCTTTCCCTGGCGTGCAAGGGGCTGAACCACACAGAGTCAAGGTGTTTGATTTCCTGACAGTTCTGTGCAGAAAAGGGGGCTGGTGGCAAATCCCCAAAGCCAGCGCAGCCACAACCAAAACTTGTCACTGTTTATACGTTTTAGCAAACAAAGGCATCCGTGCTCACTGGCTGCATGTCACCTCGTTCTCTTATTAATTAGTATTCTATCTTCTATTGGTTAATGAGTCTCTCGCTTTTCATGCTAATTAGTCCCACTCTCAGTCCTTCTCTTCTTTTGGGTCAGTGGTTTCCTGGGCCATGGGTCAGTGGTTGTGACTTGCCCCTGCTGGAATTACTTTCTACCCAATTGGAGCTGATTTCAGCCCAGTTGCTGAGTTGGCTTTATCAGTTTCTTCCTTATCTCGTGGGTCCTGCCGAATGTCCTTGTGGTCTATAAATCCTGCATTGTGTCCACCATCAGTGGTACACCCTTCTTCCCAAGCTTCTTCAACCTCCCTGGGGTCTGAGATCATCAAAACATGTCCAGCCCTAAACCTTCGCAAGGCCATTCCAAGTTATTTGTCCTTCTAACACTTGGACATCACTTGGAGCTTTTTAGGTGCTATTTGTTCCAGGGATAAAATCTCCCTTCTTGTTGGTGTGGCTTGAAAGCACACAAAGAACATCCTTTTGTAATTTTAATTTATTCCACATTTTACAACAATAAGGCAGCGCCCTGTTTCATAATCCCCTTCTCATTCCCTGTTACACTCTGGACAAACTGTTAACTCTTTCTGACTCTCGAAATATCAGCATCATCAGCAAGGTGATTCCACCAACAAGTGATCGGACTTCCGAACACCTGGACATCACGTAGAGCTTGTGAGCTGCTGCTTCACAGATAAAACCCCCCTTCTTTTTGATTAGGCTGGAAAGTATACCAAGATCAAACACCAGTGAACACGCTTTCCTCCGAAATGTTTCCCATATTCCACATTTTGCAAACCACGACCCCCTCGGGCCCTCGGTGCCCCCTCAGCCCCGGCCGTGCCCACACGGGACCTCCCGCGGCGGGCGGCGCTCTCTGCGCGCTCCGTGGCGGCGGGGCCGCTCCAGCCGCGCTCTATGGCGCTGCTGCCGCTCCGTCCGCGCTCCGTGGCGACCGCGCCGCTGGATCCCCGCTCCGCGGCGATGGTGCCGCTCCCCCCGCGCCGCCCGCCCGGCCCCGGCCGCCTGTAGCCGCTCTTGTTCCCGTTGTCCCGTCTGTCCTCGCTGTCCCCGCAGCCCCGGGCCGCCGTGCCCCCGCCGTGCCCGGCCGCCCGCCCGTCTCTATGCCCCCGCGCGCTGCTGGCGGGGCGGGCGGGATGTGGCGGCTGCTGCTGGGCCGGGGTCGCTGCGCGCCCACCCCCGCCCGCCCCGCCTGTGCCCCCGGGCTGGGCGGCGGCCGCGGCCACAGCCCCGAGCGGTGAGTGCGGCTCGGGTGTCCCCCGCCCCGGGGCCGCCGTCGCGGCCCGGCCTCACGGGGCCCGTGTGTGTGGTTGTTGCAGGGCGGCCGCGTGTCAGGATGGCCCGGAGCGAGGAGGACGGCGGCAGCCGCTGCCCGGCCTGGTGCCCCGCTACTCCGTGCGGGAGGCCGTCACCTGGGTGAGGAGCGGCGCCGGGGACACCTCGGGCGGGTCCCCGAACAGAGCCGGGGCCCAGGGGCCGGATGGGAGCGGGAAGAGGGAGCGGGGCTGCTCTCGCTGACTGTGCCCCCCTCTCCGCAGGGAGCCGTGGGCGCGCTGCTGCTGCAGCTGCTCAGGCAGATCGCGTGGCTCAGGTCGCTGCCGGACGCCAGGACAGAGAGAAGGCTTCCCCGGCTCTCCTCGCTGCCCACCCAGCCCACAGGTCAGCGGCTGTGGCCTGGGCAGGGCGGTGCGGGGCTGCCGGGTGGGATTCCTGCCTGTGGTGTGTTAACTGAGCCTGGAAGAGAGCTGGGAGAGGCTGAGAGCCGCTCTCGGGCCCTGGGAAGAGTGTCAGGACAGTCTCTGCTTTTAAACGGCTTGGTGCAATCCCACTTTGTGTGCCCTTACCTTTGTTTTCCGTTCTGAATTCTGCTGCACGAACTTCCCTTCTGCTTGTCTGTGTGGTCAGAGGACACTGGGTACGTCCACAGACTGCCCTTGTCCCCCGAAGCAGACAGAGTTTTTGTGCTCTATATTACAGTGGTGACTGAAGCCTCAACCGGCTGTCCCAGCGAGCAGCTGGGCTCCCAGTTCCTGCAGAAAGCAAGTCCAGAGGCTGTACCAGAGAATTCATCCTCAGGCATCCCCTCAGGGGAAGGAGAGAGCCAGCCCTGGGCAGAAGCAGGTATGTGCCATGTGCTGCGGGGCAGGATACTTGTGGCAGAAGGACTTGGGAGTTCCCCCAAGGCAAGCTCAGGGCCAGGGAGTGTGCAGCCATTTATTGACACTTGAGGAGGCAGGTCAGAGTGGAAAGACAGAATTTCAGAGGGATGAATCGGGAGTCAGAGACAGGAGGAAAAAAAACCTCCTGAAGGCAGAGACAAGGCTGTGCTGTAACTGCAGGTGACAATGGCCTTCCCAACCCTGCTCTGCCTTAGCAGACTGATTACAGCATCCAGTCCTGTTCTTTTGTTGTGGACAGATGTTTGCAGCCAGAAGGATTCAGGAGGATGCTGCACCACTGATCTGGGACACTGGTGTACATGGTGTGAAAGTAAAGGAATTATTCTCTTCCTGCAAGATGAGGATGCATTGCTGAGCTCTTATGCCATAGATAAGACAGTGGAAGGAGGTATCAAAGACATTATTAAAATGAGTTTTATAAAAATAGAAAGATAGACTCCAACAAAATTGAAGTCTCACCCAGGAAAGCGTGTCCTACATAGGGAATTTAAAGTCACACCAAGGAGGATCAGATGAGGCCCACAAGTCACTAGATATAGAAACACTGATAATGGCCCCAGGAAAGTTGTTGGAAGCCTGCTGGAACAGGTGGCAAGGGGACAGCATTCAGTAATGGTGTAGAGAGGCACACAAGGAAACCAGCCACAGATGTTGGCTAAATCATAGGATCACAGACTGGGCTGGGTTGGAAAGGGAACTTAAAGCTCATCTTGTTCCTTGCAATGGGCAGGGACACCTCCCACTGTCCCAGGCTGCTCCAAGCCCCAATGTCCAGCCTGGCCTTGGGCACTGCCAGGGATCCAGGGGCAGCCCCAGCTGCTCTGGGCACCCTGTGCCAGGGCCTGCCCACCCTCCCAGGGAGGAATTTAAATAACAAAGGTGCTGCATAAAAGGTCAGAGCTGTTCCCCATTTTTTGCTTGCTTTCAGAATTTTGGCTTCCTTCTGTGCTGATTTCAGCCATGCCCATCACTGCTTATCAAACCATCTCCTGCCAGAGGTTACCATTCCCATCAGTTGGCAAATGGAGCATTTTGTTTCCATGTCTCCTAATTAACTCCAGGAAAACAGCCAGGTTAATTTACCTAAACTGCCAATCAGGCTGTTTAACCCATCTGCTTTAGCCTGGAGCACATTAAGAAGCACTCCAGCACTGGCAGGTGACTGGACACGGACCTCTGGGAGGAGTGGTGGGAAGAAGTGGAGACAGCAATGCCTCCAGTTGGCACAGCTGAACATCCTGGAGTGAATGTGTGTCTGACAAACAGCTCCCAGTGAGGGTCAACAGGAAGAGCTTTTAGGCAAACTGATAAATTGAACAGTGACAAGTCTCTAAGGCCACGTGGTCTTCGTTCAGATGTTCTTCAGAAGCTGGGAAATCACTGAGCCTCCAAGGATGGTCTGTAATCCCATGCTCAAACCTGCTCTGTGACCAGGGGAATGAGCACTGAGAGATTGCACAGCTTGGCTTTTAAAAAGGGGTGGGTGGGTGTTTGTTTGAGGCACAGAACTGCAAAAAAGGTGATTCTGATTTGATAGAAACTCTGCTACAGGATAGAGGTGTCAGATGCTGGGATGAGTGGGCTGGGATCAAAGGTCTTGGAAGGATTTAGGAAGCCATTTCTCAGGCCAGCTTGCTCCTGTGCAGAGACTTGAGAGAGTTGTAAATCTATTAAGACTTCTTTGGAGAAGTCAACTGGCATGTGGAGCAAGATAATCCAGCTTTTAGCTTTCTGAAAACCATCCAGACAGGACCTAAACCAAAGCTATCTAAAGAATTAAAGCTGATGTGAGGGAACATGGAGGGGTTACTCTTGGGCTGGTAACTCCTTAAAGCACAGGAAAGTTTCCACAGTGGAGAGCCATTACTGCAGGATTCCCTTGTCCTTTGCTAAACCTCTTCTGTTCGGCACAGTCAGCAGTGATTTGGAAAAAAGAGGTGACGAGTGAGGCAAGAGAAGCAGCAAATGGTACAAAATTATTCAGGACAGTCAAATCTGAAAGTCACAGGCAAGAACTGCACAAGAGCTAAAGCCAGGGTAATCCCCAGGTGGGTTAAGCGAGTGTACACAAGGGAGTGTGGCTGTAAATACACATGCAGAATGAGCAGTGTCAAATTAATAATTGTCTTGCAGAGGGAACATTTAAAGTCACTGTGGATGTGCTTTTGATAAGGTTAAGTCAGTGCTCGGCAGCAGCGAGGCCAATTAAATGTTAATTATGGTGAAGGAAGGAACTGAGGACAAGGCAGTGCCGAGGGTTCCTGTGAGTCTGGGATGCAGCCACGTCTTCAACTCTTAAGGAAAAGACAGTGTCTGAAAAACAGGGACAAAACTGCAGAGAAAAGATGACAAGGAGACAATTACATCCAAACAGAGACTGACTCTTCAACTTAAGAAAAAGAAGTGACAGAGAATGTGCTGGTGCTCTGTGAAACTAAAAGTGTTGAGAGAAATGGAATGGGGACCATCTCTTTCATAATCCTCATATTAAGAGGCAGCACAGAAGGGTCAGGTAGCAAGTTTGGAAAAAAGCAAAAGGCATTTTGTGTTTGGCCAGTGCCCAGGGAAATCGTGGTACTCTCTGCTACAGGCCAGAAGTACAAGTGGGTTCCAGGAAGTGATTAAAGTAAAATTACGCACTGAAATTAGACTTAATTGGTCCAGCCAAGCCTCCTGCTCAGATCACAGAACAGCTGATTGCTGGAAAGTTCTGCCAGGGAGAGCGTGACTTTATAATCCCTGCTCCTCACCCTTCTGCCCAAGCATCTCCAACTGTCACTTGTCAGAGATAATATATGTCAGAAATAATTTGATTTTGCTCCATACATAAGTCCTCGGGTTACATTCCACGTTATGCTGTGCATCCATTTTGTGGGAATTTATGGAGAAAAGTCAGGGGGAAGAGATTTGGTAATTTGCACTGAAGAGCCTGACAAAATGCAGGGTTTTGTCATGTGAGAAGTCCTGGGAATCTTTCCGTGGAGAGTGAAGCTTGATGATCCCATTCTTTCGCTACATTTTGCTTTCCACAGAAGAACCTGCCTGAGGTACAGGATTTTTCTTTTTTTCCTGGTGTTTAGCCACTGAAGGAGGGTGAGGCTGGCAAAATGAGGATGCAGCAGGAAGCTGGGGAGAGCAGAAGGAAGGGAAGGACAGACGCCTGGCAGATGATGCAGGGGAATCTGGTAGCAAAGTCTTGCCATGAGAGAACAGCCCTCGGAGTGGAGCAGAATGTACCTTCCCTGCTCCAGTTTGCTGCTGCCAGCAATGGCAAGGGATCTTCTGGAGAGAATTCCATGTCCTTACCCTTTCTCTGGGTGTTCAGCTCATTGCCAGACTTGCTGGTGCTGGTCTCCCTGTACAATGACAATCTGCTGTTGCTGTGGCAAAGATCTGTGTGATGGATCCCAACATCCCAGCTTTCCACAGGAGCCATTCCAACTTTAACTGAGCACAATAGGATAAAAATCTCCTTTGTTTAAAAGGAAAACGTCAGGAAATTAACCTAAAACTTGCCTTCAATAGCATTCTGGATATTGCTACCAGCAAGTCCTCAGCTCTGTGTTCACATCTTATTTTTTTCTGTGCAATTCCTGCCTCACTCAGAGGCTTTTTGCTGGAAGTTAAAGGCACAGAGTGAGCAAGCAGGTGATTACAGCCAGTCTCAGTGTTACAGCAGCTGAATGATGCCCTGGGGACTTGTATTTTACCCCTGGCAGAACTGTAAAATTCGTTATTTCAATTCTGAGATCACAAACATTGCAAAAGTGTGTTTTCATTTCAAAGCACAATGAAACCAATTGGAAACAGTGAAATTTTCCATGAGGCAGAAATGCTGGATTTTGGCCAGCTCTTGTTGTGACTTCATTCTTGTGGATGTTTTGGGATGAGCAATCTAGGCTGTCTATGAGAAGATTATTAATTCCTCATTTGGAGCTAGCTGTGAGCAACACTTGATTAGTCCAGGATGAACAGTGGGGAAAGACAGAAATATTTATTAACTGCTGAAGATGTGAGCATTGGGCATCCAGAACGCTGAAAGCTGCAGGATTGCATGGAAAAAGGGATGGGCAGTCACATTGGAAAAAGGGATGGGCAGTCACGTTGCATCATAGCTTGGGTTTGAAGAAATAGAAATAAAGTTGCGTAGACAATTCCAGCTGTGTTATTCCCATCTTTTAAACAACCTGAAGAATAATTTAGCTTGCCCAGCCTCAAAGGTGATTCTGAGGGAATTCAGGTCTCCCAGAGCAGCTGGGGCTGCCCCTGGATCCCTGGCAGTGCCCAAGGCCAGGCTGGACATTGGGGCTTGGAGCAGCCTGGGACAGTGGGAGGTGTCCCTGCCGTGGCAGGGGTGGGGCTGGGTGAGCTTTAAGGTCCCTTCCAGCCCAAACCATTCTGGGACTCTCTGATCCTTCAGGAGCTGGGGCTGGGTGTCGGGATCAGTTGATCCCTGGGTTTTCTTCCAGGTGTTCTCTGGGATTGGTAACCCTAATGTGGGGAGATTGGAGTGAGGAGGGGTTTCCAGTGCTAGAGGGGCACAAGGTGCTTCTGCAGGCTGGCAGAATTCAGAATTAGTGGCTGTTTATTTTTCATGCTTCAGTGGTTTGTCCAAATTACAACATTTTCACAGTAAACGAGGAGTCTCTGATTTAGGAGTAGACATCTGTGCAAAATGTACAGTTTCTTGAAAGTGTGCGTTTACTAATGCTGTTTAAACAAGTAGTGGGAGAATTCTTAATACAGCCCATTTTTTCCGTGGGATTTGCAGTTGTATGTGTGGCAAAAACCCAAATTACATCACGAGGGAGATACATGATAGAGCCTTACAGTGAGAAATATCAGATAATTTGACGCCTGCTCTGCAAAGAAATGGAAAGCACAACTAATAAATTCACAGATTATACTACTTTTGGTGGAATGATGCGTAGAAATCATGTTTGCCATAGTGATCTTGCTCGTTGGGTGAGTGGGGCCTGTTCAGATAACACACATTTGCATTCAGCCGGGGGGGAATTGTTTGTTTGGGAATAATGAGGCTGCAGCTGGCACACAGGGCACAGCTCCTGCACACTGTGCCACAGTCAGGCACTGCAAGGAGCACTCCTGCCTGGTGCACACCTCATTGCTGCTGCTTGTGGGGCCAAACAGTGCCAAGAATCAAGGAATCAGGCCCTAAAAGGACTTTTTTTTCGCTTGTGTTGGCTCCCACACAGCTTGAGAGGGAGGGCACAGCTACTCCTGCTGTGAGCAGCTCTGGCTCGCAGTGATCCAGGCTCCAGCACCTGGAGTTAAATGTCCCATGGGATCCAGCTGCTTGTGGTAGTCCAGGTTAAAAATGCTTGGCCTCAGGCTGTCTGTTCTCTTCGTGGAGGTCATTGTCCTCTTAGAGTGGCTGGAGTAAGTGCCACTGTAACCTCTGCCAGTTCTGCTCTGAGCAGGGTGCCTTAGCTTGTGCTGGAGTTGCTCTGTCAGATAATTCTGATTGGAACTGGTCACACAGTGCTGAACTGGCTGTCCCAGTGTACCTGAGAGGGCAGGGATGAGCTGGGGGAGCAGAGGGGGCTGATAACCTAAGCCTGCATCTGATGCAGCCTGATAGCAGGGCTGATCATCCCCTGGCAGAAGCAGAGCTGTACCCTGCAAGGAAATTACCTGGAGAAGGAGCTAAGGAGGCAGCATCTCAGCTGAGGGCGGGTGTGATGCTCTGGGCAAGCTGGGAGCTGCAGCACAATTCTGATCCAGGCAAACTGGGCATGAGGAGGCAATGTCACCCTTCCTGTGACACTGCTGAGAGGGGCTGCCCCTCAGGAACAGTGTTGGGAATTCAGGAACAGTAGCAAAAAGTCATAAAATTAACCAAGGCTGGCAGAAAAGTGCTGCAGTTGAAAGACTTGAATGGTGCAGTCTTTTTAGAATCACAGACAGGAATCAAGAGGGGCTGATTAGTCGTGTCAGGACTTTCAAAAGCAGGAATTGGCTTTTTAGTAAAGAAGAAAAAACCTAGAAGAGCCAGTGCCTGTGAGCAGAAACCCAGAGTAGAAGTACTTTAATTTGAAATGAAGCACAGGGGTTTAAAGCAGTGATTATGAGTTACTGGAACACACATTTAGGAGAAGCAGGAGATTCTCTACTTTCAGTGTCTTCAGATCAAAACCAGGGGCCTTTCTGGAGGAGCTGGCCCCACAGGGCTGGATTCCTGGGGCACGTGCTTGCTCTTGCTCCAAAAGTCAGATTAGTTGGGATTCCTTCTGTTCCTGATGTCCCTGGCTGGATGGAAGATCAGCCCTTCAGGAAAGAGCTATGGAATAAAGAAGGTGGGAAGAGGCAAAGATGCAGCATTGCTTAACCTTGCTTTTTTGTTGGGTTTTTTGTTAATGCAGGGGAGTTCCAAATCCCTGTGAGCTCCAGGGTGGGGCCAGTTCTCCACAGTGCAAAGGTATGGTTTGATTTTCTACTGTTTGTGTCTGCACCTTCCCTGCAGGAACTCATCCCAGAGCTGCTCCAAGCACAGCCTGAGCAACACTCACACACAAGACTGGAAAAAAAAAAAGGGAGATGGGATATACTGGCATCTGCTTTAGAGCAGAATTCCAGGATTTACAAACTGACATCCCCATCCTTTCAGGTATCAGTGTGACAGGACTGCTGGCAGGGAAGCACTGAAAGAAGATGGGGAAAAACACCAAACCAAGCAACCAAATAAAAAAACAAATTCAGCAGCACCAGTGTGCTCCTGTGTATTTGCATTTTGATGCAATCTTTCACTAGGTGATTACATGCTGTTGCTATTTTGGTGTTTACCAGACAACCCATGACTGGGGAAGGTGGTGTCACTCCTCCAAACGCTGCGAATCAGGGCTGGCTCTTGTCTGTTAAAGAGGGAAGCACTTGGGGCTTGAAGAGAGTGCATCAGCTCGAGAGTCACAAGGCCATAAATTATATTATTGTTCTTGTTGTGATTAAACCTGCCAATTCTTTCCAATTCACATCTTAGATGCAGATAATTCCCTTTTTAAAAAATCGGTTGAGCAATTGCTCAAGGACACTGTGAGCAGAGAGGAGGCAAATTCAGTTTTTAGCAGCGCGAGTTCCTGCAAAGGGCACCAGGGAGGCATTTGCTTGATCTGCTGGGGGGCTCAGTGTGGATCTCCCCATCCTGGGATGTGCCACTTGTGCAGGGCTGTAGGAAGGGCCTGGAGCTGGGTCCTAGGTCATGGAGCAGCTCAAGGAGGGGCCTTGGTCCCTGTCTTGGCCTCTTGGGAGTAGCCCCGAGCTCAGCAGTGGAGCTGGGTGTGCCAAGGGGCATTTTCCCAACTTCCCCGTGTGCACTGAGCTCTGCTGCCACTCGATGGCACTCGGGGTGTGCAGCTGGGCTGGGCTGGGCTGAGCCCCTCTGTTCATCACGAGGAGGAAAGGAATTGTCTGTGCCCTGCAGGGTTTCAGCAGCCCTGGGCAGAGCTCAGTCCAGCTGAGGGGTGAGCTCAGCCGGAACTGGGTAAAGCACATGCAAAGGTGTGAGGGTGTTTTGTGTGTGGGCACGATGTGGAACAGGGAACAAGGGGTAATGTTATTTTTGGAGGGGGGAGTTATCTTAGAATCATGGAATATCCTGATTTGTAAGGGATCCACAAGGATCAGTCCCAGCCCTGCACAGACACCCCAGCAACCCCACCCTGTGCACCCCTGGCAGCTCTGGCAGCCTCGGGGCCGTGCCCATTCCCTGGGGAGCCTGGGCAGTGCCCGGCACCCTCTGGGGAAGAACCTTTCCCTGCTCTCCAGCCTGAGCCTGCCCTGGCCCAGCTCCAGCCGCTCCCTGGGTGCTGTCCCTGGCCCAGGAGCAGAGCTCGGAGCTGTCCCTGCGCTGCCCTGGGCAGGAGCTGCAGACTGCTCTGAGTAGGATCAGGTATTTGCTGAATTCTGAAAGGTCTGATGATGCCTGAGAGGCTGCACCAAGCTCCCTGGCCAGCCCAGTGTCTGTACAGCTTCCCCAACGAGGTGGCTGTGTAGGACAGGGAGGTTTTTGTGTGGACACATGACATCACCCTCCTGGTGACTGTACCACAATACAAACAGGTCTCACTGCTTGGTTTCCAAGCAAGAATCTCCTCTAGGATTGATATGACTTAGCTGTCTTTAATAGCTGTTTTCTTTGACTCCTCAGGGTGACCCAGCTCAGCGAGGGCATTTAGAGGAAGCCGCTTTCCAATTGCAGCAGATTTTCCGAATTGATATTTCCATTGCATTGAATATCCTCGGTAATGGGAAGTTGGTTTTGTTTTGCCCTTAAACCACAGGTTTCTCATTTTGGAGGACCTCCAAATGGTTGCAGGTCTTGTGCGAAGGCAGGGATGGCAAATACCCAAGCTGAAGCCTCCTTTCAGCAATTTTAACTGTGCTTGGAGGGATTTATTGCCCTTTGTCCTATCATGCCACCTGATTTACCTCAGCATATTTCAATCCAGGCTTGGTTGAAAGCCTGCACTGTTGTCCTGACATCTGTAGTTGGAAATTAAGCCATCTCTGTCTTTTTTGCAACATAAGATGTCATATCCTTGTATCCTTCTTTTATTGTCTGAGCTCACAGCTTTCCTGGCAAGCTGAAAAAGCAATTGCAGGATTGCAACTCTAAGAAAAGCAGAAGGAAGATGCAATGATCTAAGAAAAGTCCCTGCCCTATATACACCACTAGTTGCAGCACTGAAAAGCAAGTTGTTTCTGTGTGAGCCATACGCTGTGTTAGCCTGTGATCCCTCTCTGCCACAAGCCTAGAAAAATCCCTAAAATGCAGTGTTGCCATTTTTCTTATGGAAACCGTGGAGTGGGGGTTGGTGAGCCAGCTGGAAGTGGCCCAGAGCGCTTGGCGTGAGCCAAGGAAGGCCCAGTGGCTGTGGGGGAGGTTGCTGCATTGGAGGCTGGGTTGTGGCCCTGTGCTTTTCCCTGTTTTCCCTGGCTTTAGGCTGTGTTTTCCTCAGGGATCGAGAGCATGAGGGCGGGGCACTGCCGGGTGGCCTTCACCTGCTTCAAGCTGGCGGCGGATCGGGGCTACAGCAAAGCCCAGTTCAACGTGGGGCTGTGCTACGAGCACGGCAGGGGCACGGAGAAGGACTTGGAAAAGGTACCCAGGGCCTGTGGGGTGGGGTGTGGGCAGCACACACCAGGAGAGGGCTCTGTGCTGGGTGCTCGTTCTTTTACATGGGTGGGAAAGTCATGGAATATCCTGAGCTGCAGGGAACCCACAGGGAGCATCCAGCCCAGCTCCTGGCCCTGCACAGACACCCCAACAACCCCACCCTGGGCATCCCTGGCAGCGCTGTCCAAACGCTCCTGCAGCTCTGGCAGCCTCGGGGCCGGGACCATTCCCTGGGGAGCCTGGGCAGTGCCCCAGCTCTGAAGACTGGGTAGAAAATGCTGGAAATAATAAAAATTGCAGCTTTGCAGAGCTGCTTTCAGTGTCACCAGTCCCCTCAGAGAGGTGCTCTGAGTTCCCCTTTCCCACAGCCTCCAAGGGTTCTCCAGGTGCACAGGCTGTGCTACCAGCACCCAGCGGGGTTCCAAGGAGAAACCTGTCATGTTGCTGTATTTAAGACACCGCTGCACATCCCAGGGCTTCTCAGATCTCCGCTTTGGCTCCTGTAACTCCAGCCTGCCACCTAGTGCAAGCTGGCCAGCAGCTGCTGGAGCTGGGAAGAGCAGCAAAGGTAGCTTGGTTTGAGTCATTGTTGGCCCAGTGCCCCCCCTTCAGCTCGGGGAGTTTGTGTGGAGCAGGCAGTGTGGTTCCAGGGCTCTGGGGTGGTCACAGTCCACTGTCTGACCTAACCCAGCTGATATTCTGATTGTGGGAGGGCTCTGGGGAGGGATGCAGCTCGTGATGGGTCTAGACAGAGAGGTGAAGCTTGAAGGGAGCCACGTCACGTTCAGGGCAGGCATTACCTGGGTTTCTCTTTCTCAGGCAGGTTTTTATTACTGCCAGGCAGCCAGCAGCTGTCACCCCATGGCCCAGTACCGCTACGCCAGGTACCTGCTCCAGCACGGCCCTGGCAGCCACTGGGACGGGCATCACAAGGCTGTGGCGCTCCTGGAGCAAGCAGCGGTGGCTGGCGTTACAGAGGTTGGTGTCCACAGCATGGCAGGGCAGAGGAGAGAGCCAGCAGAGAGCCCTGACTGATGGGCTGGAGCCACAGCCTAGAAAGCAGCATTTGTGGCACTGCAAGGAAAAGCTTTCCGATGTATTTATCCCTGCTCACAGCAGGGGGGTTGGAATGAGAGGATCCTTAAGGTCCCTTCTGACCCAAGCCATTGTCTGATTCTCTGTTTACATTCCTGGCAGTGTCTGGGAGACAGCCCTGCCTGCACACAGGAGCCACTGTGCCACACTGTTGTTAATGTGGCTCTTGCATTAAACTTGTGGCTTAGGAGAGCTGACCTGTGGTTGAAAACACAGCTCAGTTTTCATCTCCTCTCAATTCCAAGAGTGCAGGTCGCTGTGCTGGAGGAAATTCCAGTGCTTGAAGCAAGAACAGATCCTCATTTTGTATCTGTGACTTTCTGAGATGACTCATCTGTGCAGATCTGTGTATCCTGCCCTCCTTTCCCTCTCCAGGAGATGCATTTAGGCGTGTGCCATCTTGTCCTGGGAATGCCAGGCTGGCAGTGCCTGTGCCTCCTGGAGCACACTGCCCCAGTGGTGCATCTGCTGGATCTTAGGGACAGGTCATGAGTGGGAGCCATTCCCTGGCTCTGAGTCCCACAGGGAAGTTTGAAATGATACTCTGGGTCTCAAATGTGATTTCTTTGTGTTTACCATGTCCTGCTGATTTTTCCTAGGGCAGCCCTGCTTCTCCCAGCAGCCCCTGCACAGGCAGGGTCCTTACCACACTGCCACAGTAACCCCAGCATTTGAGCAGCTTGCAAAACGAGTAAAAGAACGGAGTAATTAAAATCCTGGCTGATCTGGACCATGTGGTTTTGTTGCAGGCACAGGCTTATCTTGGAGTGTTCTACATGAGGGGGCTGCAACCACAGGAGAAGAAAGGTCTGAAGTACCTGCTGCTGGCAGCAGACAGTGGTGTGAGTAATCCCTCTGCCAGGGATTGTCCTCAGACTGGGATCTGCAGCTGGAGGATTTCAGGGTTTCTTGGAAATGGGAGCGAGTGGCAGGATTTTACTGCACAGTGGAAAAGGACGGAGTGGCCTTGGTGCCTCTTGGAGAGGAGACAGGCCCTGGGCACAGACCCTACAGAACACAGAGGCAGAGGCAGCCCTGTTGGGCTGGAGGAGTTCCTACAGCACCAAGGGCCTGTATCCAGCTTCCAGAATTGTACACGTTTCCCATTATGGAGCATCAACACCCTCTTCAGTCAAAATCTTTCACTACTGCATCACTTTGAGAACTTTGTTGTGTCTGTCTCAAATCTATGCTTCAAAATTGGCCCATTGTTTCTTTCCTTCTGTAGAGAGGATGAAAAGACTATTTCTGGATTTATTTTTTAATTCAGGCACCTTTAACATATTTAAACACTTGAATCTCCGTGCAGCCTTCCCCCATTGTTGCTGTTTCTTTTCACAGGTTGTGTTAGATCCCCAAGAATCTTCTTGCTTGCACTTTCTCCAAGTGACCCAGGCTTCTCTTTTTCGAAAGGCAGTGCCACAATGTGGGCACAGCACTCTCCTGAACCCCCACCAGCATTTAGAGGAGCAGAAGGGAGGATCCCATGTCTCGCAGCCAGGTTTCTGCATCCCACAGTTCTGTTTCTTTCCAGCACTGTGACATTGTCCCCTTGTTTTCAGCTGCATTGTAATGGCTGGGGCTTTTTTTCTGAAGAACTTGTTCATTTTAACTTCAGTTCCCACAGCTTTTGTGCAAGGGAAAATAATGAATAGCTATTGCCTGTTCTGCTGGCTAATAGTTCTGGTCGTGGTGCCCTTTAGTGTGTCCTCTCTGAGTCATTTCTTTCGCAGGCTGCACAGTGCTGGTTTAGTTTGTCTCTCCGTGTAGTTAAGCTGTTCTACTTTGCTTGTCGGTCTTCTCTCCATTTTTCTAATTCTCCTTTGACCATTTTAAGATGTTTGGACTAAAAGTGGACTCGGGATGGATGTATGCCATGGATCTCACATAATGAGATCCTCTGCTTTGTTCTGCATTCCCTTCCAATGATTCCTAATGCTGCTTGCCCTGTGCCTGACACTGAGCGGTGATGAGCTGGTCTCAGGGAATTCTCACAGTGTGATACCCAAATTTCTTGCTATCAGCACTGCTTTGCAATTTGGCAATACTGTTTCCTTTGTCATTGTGTTGCCCACTCCTCAGTCATGTGAGATCTTCTTTAATTAATTCTTTATAGTGAGTTTGACCATTTCGATTGGCATAACATCACTGTAAACTTTGCCACTTGGGTTTTCACCCTCTTTCCAGAATGCAGACACTGTCAGTCTGGTGGGACGGGGCCTGACTTGCCACAGCAGCTCAGACATCACAATACACAGTATTTAGTTCCAGATCTGCTAAGGGTCTCTCCTAAGATGCATCACTGGCTCCTTTATTCCAGCCTGGAGTCAGATGTTTATGCTGAACAGTATCACACTGAGTTACCCCGTTAAATAGATGATTGTCATTTACTGGTAATGCCTTAACAACACAAAATCTGTCAGGTAGCTGCAGGTCCTGGGGTGCACCCCTGGCATGCTTTGGTCCCAGCCATGGCAGTTCTCAGACCCCAGGCATCCTTCCCCATCTCTGTTGCTCAGTGGATGCTGGCTGTGGATGCTGCCTTGAGGGCAGGCTGATCCTGGGCTCCCTGGGATGTACCCATTCTCCTGGGAGAAGGGCTCCAGAGACAGGTTCACTTCCATTACCCTGGAGTTGGAATTTATGTTTAGGTGGCTGAAAGAACGCTGGGTATGGATGAGGCAAGGACAGAACCGTTTAGTGCAACTCCAGAAAAAAGGAAAACAGCACAAGAAGTCTTGGATTCAGCGTTTCTTTGGTCGTTCCTCTCTGCTAGAGCCAAGCAGGGAACTCTGACAAGTGTTTTTCCAACACCGTGTTCTACTTTGGTTCCCACTTTTTATCCTCCCTTATTTCAGACGTGCAGCCACAGAATACAAACCCTTATTAAAGAGCTTTCTTGGAGAACTGAGCCTGACCTCCAGGTTTCCAAGGGTGTCACAGTCACTTCTGCCGTGCTAATTTGGGGATCTCCTCTCGCTGCAGTCGTGGCTCTGAGGCGCTCATCCTGTGAGAGATGGAGCTGCAGTACTTCTGATTGAACCCTATCTCTTGTCACAGCTGAAGTGCCAATCCTTCAATGTGTTTATCTCATCTCTAAAGGAGTTTATTGCTGTCATAAACTCAGACTTGCAACATTTTGCAAAGCACCCACTCACTGAGTTCTTCACTTGCCTCTACCAGCTACATCCCAGACAGCAACACTTGCAATATGTTCTTTTCTCGTGGCTTTATTAAAACTTGATACTTACTTGAGGGTTTTTTTTCTATTTCTTTCTTCTTTCTTTTTTTTGTTTTTTGCAAAGCCTTGGTTAGATCATGTTTCTGGCAGTCACACTCCTCAGGTTGTTCTGCTGGCTTTGTTGCTGAAAAGATCTGTGTGACCACGAGTCTGTGCAGTCTTTTCAATGTCTTTAGGAGCTCTCCTGCTATCTGAGACCCTTTGCCTCCCATTGGATCTCAGAGATAAAGTGCACAGCTGACACATAACCATGTCATGGGTTTGGATTTAGCTTCACTGCAGTGACAACCTTTGCTTTCCCCTTCATTCCCAGCAGTTACGTATGTCTGAGTGGTTCAGGTGCTTTTTCTCTAGTGCATATTTGCTTCATTTACCTCATTTCTGCTGCCTGAGATTTCTTCTGAAATAGAATGAGGTGGGGCTGAGCAGGAGAGTGCTGCACTGTTGTGTTAAAGAGCAATCTCCCAGCCCTTGGCAGCAAGTACCTCTGTGCCAGTTGTGATGTTTTTACAAGACTTGGGCTTGAACTGTCGTAGGGCAGTCCCAGGGCGTGCTCGGAGTTTGGGTGGGATCAGGATGTGGTGCAGTCAGGGCTGCCCAAGACACCTCAGCTCTGACCTCTGAGACAGCTGGGATGCTCTGCAGAGCCAGCTGCTCCTTTGTTCCCCTGACACAGCCCTGGGTGTTGAAGGGAAATCAGTGCATTTAATTGGAAAGGGATAGGAAGGAGCAGAGTCAGAGATTGTGCTTCTCTCCAGGGGGCTGAATTACTGAAGATACAAACTGAGGGATGGAGGGGTAAACTTAAGGAGGTGACCAAGGATAGAGCAGTAAACCCTAAAGAAGGTGTTAAAGACTCTCTGTTTCCTTCCCTGTGCTGTTGTCACTTGTCCCTGTGTTGGTTGCTGTGCCAGGATGCCCAGAGCAGGTACCACGTGGGCGTTTGCTACGAGCAGGGCCTGGGAGTGCAGCAGAACCTGGCGGAAGCACTGAGGCACTACCGGCAGTCGGCAGCTGCTGGGAACAGGCAGGCCCGGGAGAGACTGCGGGCGTGGGAGCAGGAGCTGCAAGGTACCAGGGGCAGCAGGGCACCAGGGGCTGCGGGACTGCCCGGGGGAGTGACCCCGTGAAGGTGGGGCCTGTATTGCCAGAGGAGGGGTTGCACAGGGCCACGGCACAAAGGAGTTCTTTGTACCGAAGGGAAGGCACCACTTTTCCTTCTTAGTTCTTTCCACTTCTTAGCAGCTCTTTCCAGTCCTGCTGAAGTGGATCAGCTGTTCCCATCGTATGATGGGTCACAGAATCATTTCTGTTGGAAAGACCAACCGTGTCCTGGGGGGCACCAGGCCCAGCATCACCAGCCGGGCCAGGGAGGGATTGTCCTGCTCTGTTCTGCACTGGGGCAGCCTCACCTCCAGTCCTGGGGGCAGTTCTGGGCACCACAATACAAAGAAGCCATTAGAGAGTGTCCAAAGGAGGCCTCGAGGGTGGGGAAGGGTCCAGAGGGGAAGCCTTGTGAGGAGCAGCTGAGGGCACTTGGTTTGTTCTGCTGGAGAAGAGGAGCCTGAGGGCAGAGCTCATTGTGGTTTTCAGTGTTCTCCGGAGGGGCAGCACGGGAGCAGCTCCAAGCTTTGCTCCCTGTGATCAAGGACAGGACCTGAGGGAGTGGCTGGAGCCATGTCAGGGCTGGTTTAGGTTGGATACCAGGAAAAGGTTTTTGAGCCAGAGGGTGGTTGAGCAGTGGAACAGGCTCCCAGCACAGTGGTTACAGCACCAAAGCTGAGTTCAAGAAGTGTTTGGACAACGGTCTCAGGGAGGGTGGGATTGTTGGGGTGTCTGTACAGGGCCAAGAGTTGGACTCGATGATCCTTAGGGGTCCCTTCCACCTCAGGATATTCTGTGATTCTGTGGTTGAATGATCAAGCCCATGACAGTGTCATTAATACCTTGTTTTTCTCTACTTCCAGCTGGGCACACAAAGCATCCCTTCCCTTCAGGATTAAGAGCCTCATCCTCCAGCCCCAATTTCTGGACTATTGAGCCTGCAGGTCTCCACAGCACCCAGCCAGGACAGTGTGCCCTACCCCTGCCCCACTCGTGGAGCACAGACAGGCTGCACGTGATGCTGCTCAGCAGTGCGGGATGGAGCCGTGCCTTCGGAGCCAGGACAGTGCCAGTGGAGCTGCGGGGCTGGGAGCCCCAGCACTGCTGCCAGTAGAGCAGGCAGTAAGTGAGACAAGCAGGCAGAGGGCAAGGCAGCCTTGGTGTGGATGGCAGCAGGCTGGCAGTGAGTGGGAAGAGAAAGCTTTCTGTTCATGGAACAGGAGGCATTTTTAAATCCCTGGGGTTTGAGAATAAACTTTGTCATGTCTCCTACACCACCAAGTCCTCCGCTCACCTTCCACACAGGGACGTTGCTTCTGCACCTGCATTTCCATATGAGAGCCATGCACAGACTCCCACCATGCCACTGGCACAGGGTGCCCAGAGCAGCTGGGGCTGCCCCTGGATCCCTGGCAGTGCCCAAGGCCAGGCTGGATGGGGCTTGGAGCAGCCTGGGACAGTGGGAGGTGTCCCTGCCCATGGCAGGGGTGGCACTGGATGGGCTTTAAGGTCCTTCCAGCCCAAACCATCCTGTTCTGCACCACAGTGGTGTGATCTGGGGTTGTAATTCCGGTAGCCCTGCATGTCTTGCTCATGGTCCCCCAGGAAGGTTTACAAGCCACCATATGGGGACATTAGCAAGTTACCCTGGGATTGGCCTGGCCCTCTCCCTCTGAGGCAGTCTGCTCTCTTCAGGGCAAGTCCCTACAGTGCCCCTGCTACAGCACAGTCTGGGCTGGCTCTGTGTTGCCATTAGGGCACTTTAATCTGCTTGCAAACCTGGGCAAGCAAGAGAGTGAAGTCTCATCATTAGGACAGAGTTTTTTATGGGATGACGGATCCACCTGTACCAGCGAGAGTGACAGCTGTCCCTGGCCATCCTGCACCGTGCCAGTGTCCTTCTGTCCCCACCTGCAGCCCTAGCAGTGAGCTGCTCCTATGGGCACACCTCTCTGAGACACAGTGAGCAAGGTTTGCTTCAAAATTCATCCTGTCCCTGTTTGCTGAGCACGCCAGCTCATTTTCAGCAGAGTGGATAAGGGATGCTCCCAGCGGGAAGGCACCACTGGCAGGCAGCAGCAGCAGGCAGCTGGTGTGATAATTTCTTCCACTGGGGCAGCTGAATCCGGAAAAAGGCATTTGTTCACACCAGTTTAAACTGGTTCAAGGGCATCTGTGCAAACTGTCCAGCTTCCTGTGGCCGTGGTGCTCTGGTGCTCTGCGTAGATCAGGCTCCACAAACAAAGGCAATGGCCCCATCCTGAACTTCTCCATGCAGCAAGGGAGGGGCACAGCCACCCCTCAACACATCTGATTGTTCTTCTGGTCTGCTCTCTCCTTCTGCTCAGACCAAACTTTCTTAGACCATTTCCTTTATCAAGCAGGATACAAGTAGCAGGAAATTCCTGGGGTGGATTTCCTATGCTGTGATAATCCAGAGCATGCTTACGCTGTGGTCGGGATGGGAGAGGGGCTGGGGGGGCTGAAAGCAGTTTGCAGAATCAGGAAACAGGACCAAGAGGGAGGAATTTGTCTCCTTTTAAACCTGCTTGTTATAAGGTATTTTTGTGTATGGATTGTCCTCTAGCAGACACATCAAAGCAACTTTGCAGAGGGAGATGTGAGGTTGTGCCAGGTGTTTGTCCCTCTGCCTGTGCTCCCATGGTGCAGAGGAATTCCCACAGGGCTGCAGCTCCTCAGTCACAAATGCCTCCCTCATGGTTTGCACAGCTGCATCTCAGTTAGAATTTGGCTCCCTGACATTGTTTTGGTGCAAGAACTCGTTTTGTTTGTAAAACAAACCAGCAAGAGATTTGTGTTAGCAGAGCAGCAGCACGAGCAGGCCAGGCCAAACCCATCTGTGGATGGATGCCAGACCTGGGCTCATCAGTACAAGCGTTTTGAAGACTCCAAATAAAACAACATTTTGGATATTAAAAAGTCCACCTGGGGAAATCTCACTCTATTGCTCTTGTCACTGGGTCCCAAGAGCAACAGAAAGGGGTAACTTTCTCATTTACTCCACTTTAAATTACCTGTGTAGTTGTCTGGTGCTGTGGCTCAGGTGTGTACACACCTAAAGCTGGGAACTGTCACCTCCAGGTCCATGGAAAAGAACAGGAGTAGGACACTTGAGATGGTCCAGGAGAGCCCAGAAGCCCTCACCTGCCATCCCCACACTGCTGCATGAGCCTGTGGGTCACCACTGCCCTTCCCTTCTCCAGGAGTGCAGAGGCACAAACACCTGTGTGTCTCCTCCTTTGCCACCAGTATCCTCGTTTTCCCACCCGTGCTGTTATCCCAAAACTGTCTTACAGCTCCCAGACAGACGGATCAAAGTGAAAACCCATAAAAAGGGTGAAACTTGTGACTGAATATTTCAAAACAGTGTTTTCACGCTTCCCTTTTCCCAGGTTACCTGTGGCAGACTCCAGCCATCTGGTGTCTGCTTTTGGATAAGGACTGTGCTCCAAAACCCAATGGCCTCAAAGGA
Source organism: Corvus kubaryi (assembly GCF_017639235.1). Lineage (NCBI taxonomy): Eukaryota > Metazoa > Chordata > Aves > Passeriformes > Corvidae > Corvus > Corvus kubaryi. The sequence continues at coordinate 1,491,648 of NW_024580663.1, read as the reverse complement.
GAGAACAGAATAGAACAGAATCATTGAGGTTGGAAAAGACCTCTGAGATCCTCAAGTCCAACCTGTGATTGATCCCTACCTTGTCACCCAGCCCAGAGCACTGAGTGCCACATCCAGTCCTTATGGAGAAGGAAATGGTGGGCACTTGGAGCAGCTGTAGGAGAGATGCCAGGGCTGATTTTGGGGGGTTCTACAAAGTGCCAAGTTCACGGTGGCAGAACCACAGAAGCTGGAAGGACCAGTGGGAGACAGGCACATCTCCCCTTCCCCAGCTGCCACTTCAGGCTTTCTGCACATAGATTGTGTCAGCTACGCTGCTGACAGAGAGGGTAGTGTTAGAAAAAAACAGTTTTATTTAAATAACTGATACCCTGGGGTCCAGCTGCAGCAGTGTCCGTGACAGGTACTTTCACAGTCTGTGATCACATGGATGTATCTCACTGTGCTGTGGTTGTTCTCACAACCCCCTCCCTGGGCCTGTCCTGGGAGGAAAGGGCCCTCCCGCTGCTGGGTGGGATGGGAGGCTGGGAGAGCACTGGGAGAGCACTGGAAGAGCAGGGTGGGAGAGGAGGAAGGCAAGGACGGGCAGGCGGAGGGGAGCTAAACAAGGTGAAATCAGTCGTGGAGAAACTCAATGGGGCGAGGCAAAGGAGGAAATACACCTGTCTAGACACGGTCCTACAGTGACCCTGCTGGAGCTGGGGGCGACCTTGGGCACCCCAAATCTCTGACTGTTCTCTCCCTGCCTCAGCCACCGAGCTGCTACAGCCCTGGGGCAGTGTCCCCCAGGCCGAGGCTCTGCCCGCGGGCCGACAGCTGCCGCAGGAGCCCCGCACCCGTCTCGCTGTGCACCTGCACCTTCTGGGACAGGATCATCTCAAACAGGGTGCTCATCTCCGACAGGAACGTGCTGGCCAGCCTGGTCCCAGTGCCACTGGGGTCAGCCCCAGCACCTTTGCCAAAGGTCTCAAAGGTCCTTGGTTTCTCCTGCCTCGCAGCTTCCTCGTCCTCGGGGGAGCGCGGCGAGTCGGGGGAGAAGACGTTGTCCTTGTAGCTGCTGGTGAGGGGCAGGGACAGCCGGGCCACCCACGCTGGGTCTGCAGCTGTCAGCCTCTTGAGGGCCAGCTCTGGGGAGGGACAGCACAGCAGAGAAGGGGGGGGAGGGGAATAAATCAATAAAAATATTGATAAATGAAAATACCTAAAATCAGCTGAGAGCAGTGATTGTAACAGGTCACCTGTGACACCACGCAAACCAGCGGGTTAACAAAGCCAAACACAATAGAACTGGTTTGAAACTATTGGGGGTTTTGGTTTGGTTTGTTTTAATAAAATAACCATTAGAATCACTGTTCATTCTCATTTGTTGCAGTCCCAGTTGGCACTTCACTATATTGTTAGCAAAGCCTGAGAGAGGGAGGGTTTAGGACTGGCTGAAGGGGAGCAGACAATGAAAAGCTTTCCAGAGGGAAGTGTTGGACACAAAGATAGTGGACTTCCCTTCAGGGTCACTCCAGGGTGGGAATGTGCTGTTAAAGAGGCAGATTGAGACCGAAAAGAAATGGGTTATTGTGAAAACAATAATACCAGAATGAAATTCTGGATTATAAAATGCACAGCTGGGTGGTTGGAGACTGGGACCGAACAATTGAGCTCTAAAGTAGTTGTTCCTCGATTGGAAACAGCTGAGGAGCAGGGGGAGCCTGGGCTGGGGGCTGGGGCAGGCTCGTTAGTGCACCAGTAATTTGATTGTGGCCCAAAATGGGCGACTGGAATCACACAGAGGATTGGTTGGGGTATTCCCTGCTGGCAGGGAGGCACAGCCAGGGTGGATTGTTACTGGGTGTGACTGGGGGAATTACACACAAATCAGATGATCCATCTGCGGGAGCGGGAGCTGAAATGACACCAGCAGGGAAAACTCTGGAGATGAAACCAGGAGTGATCCAGGCTGACACAATGGAGACCCCAAGGGGTGGGGGGGGCTGCTCCTAAGGAAGCGAGTGCTCTCCAGGGATCTGACTGCAACCTGTCATTATTTTGAGGAGATAAGCACCAGCAGAGGAAATCTTTATGCTTAAAATAGTGTTGGCAAGAGAAGAAGTGATTATAACTGTCCATGAATAAACATCTCCTGGAAAATAAAGGAAGGACCCCATAGCAGAGGGAGCCTGGAATAGCTTCCCTGTCAGACAGCAGGAAGGGAAACAGGGATTCTTGTTTTTTGAGGTAGCTGGTAAACAAGAGTCCGTGCTGTGGTACACAGAGGCTGCATTCCAGCCCCTCATTGTTCCTTCCCAAAGCACATCCCAGAAGCTCGGGGGGGTTTGGAGCGACCGCCGGGTTTGGGAAAGGTTTTGGGAGCAGCAAAACCTCCCTGGTAACAAAACCCAGCAGTGGCAGGGTAGCAAGGGCTGGTGTCCCTGTAACAATTGTGTGGCTCTGACACAAGATGTGGCATCTGAAAGGAGGGTCCCCATTGCAATGCTCTTACCCTGCTGGTTCCAGAGGGTCATCAATAACACCCTGCCACAGCTGGGACATGGGATCTGCAGTCAGTGACTGAGGCACGGCTCCTTCCTCAGCCCACCCAGCAAGCTGGCCTTTCCCCTGGAAAACAACTGTCCTGGCATGGGCTGGGGACAAGAGCTGGGACTCCAGCCTGGTAAGGAGAGAAGGGCAGGTACAGCCCTCAGATTTTTGTTTCAGCTGGAGCCCCAAAATTCTCCTGTGTTGCTTCACATGCAGGGTTTCTCTCTGCAGTCTCAGTGTTTGAGTCGCAGTGACTGTTCCTGGAGACATCACCCGAGTGTGCTGCAGGTTTTGCTGTAAAACATGCAGCGTTCTCCTCCCCGGCCTGCAAGAAGCCACTTCATTCCCTGAGTACTTGGCTGCCTCATCTCTGGAGCAGGGCACAATTGGTCTGCTCTCTGCAGGGAGAGCCAGGCTGACAGTCCCGTGGCCATGAAACCTCATAATTATGTATGTTTAATTTGACCAATAACTCTTTACTGCCTTGTTTTAATGGTGTTTGGGGAGCAGGGGTTGTTTTTATCATCCATAAAGTTCTATCTCTCATCTGCTGCTGGGAGTGCTGCGCTGGGCTGGTGGGGGATCGGCGCTGACAGACAGTGCTGGGAGTTCATCCCGCAGCATCAACAATCCCAGAGCTGCCTGGGACTGCAGTCCCTCCGTTGGGAGCAGCACAAAGGCCCAGCCAGCCTCAGCCAGCTGTTAGGATCCTCCTGAGCACCAGCTGTGCTTCCTTCCTCCCTCTCAGGATGCAAGTCCACGGCTCTGTTTGTGTTTGGGAGAGGAGGAAGGAGCCCGGCAGCTCCGGCGGCTGCGCTCGGCCGCCTTTGCGGGAAGGTCTGGGCTCCTGGGGAAGGTTTGGCACCCCTGGAACAGAGCAGCCTCTTTGGGCACGGCCAGCAGGAGCCCACCCAGCCACAGCCTCAGCATTCCCTGCTGGCACGGAACAGGCTGCCCAGGGAAGTGGCGGAATCATCATCCCGGGCATGGGGATGTGGCACTGGGGACACGGCCAGTGGTGGACCTGGCAGTGCAGGGGACAATGCTCTGAGAGGGCTTTTCCAGCCCTAATGATTCTATGGAACTCCAGGACTTTGGCCAAAGGGGTTTTTTCCTGTTAGATCCAAGAATCACGGGAGATGGCACTTCATGGATCAGCCTCACCATAGCCCAGATTTTCCAGGATGCTCCCCGGAGTAGACAGGTCCAGTCCTCGCAGGACTGGATCCAGGCAGAGCTGCTGGGCAGGTCCACCAGTTCCTTTCCTGGCATCAGGGCATGCCAGTGCACCTGGGATGGAGCTGGGCTCCTGGCTGCTCCCTGCTCCTGGCTGCAGGACCTTGGAATCCAAGGAAGCTTTTAGGTCTCAGCCTTTCCTTTGTTTGCTCCTTACTGGAATAAAAGAGCAGGAAGGCAAAGGGGGAGAAGCAGCAGGTATTGTCCTTAAGGAAGAGCACCAAAAAAGCCCAGCTCTGGAATTCAAACCACCCCAGCAGCAAAGCTCAATGAGTTTCTCTTGACTGTGGACGAGCACAGAGGCTCCACAATGAAATTTCTGCTACAGGACATGAGTCAGCCCAACTCTTTCAAATTGAAATGCCAGGAGAGGAGATTTTTAGAACAAATCAATAAAAGGAACATGTAGAAAATGTCAGGCCCAGATGGCATTCACCCCGGAGTGCCAGAGGAACTCAGATATGAAATTGCCTGGTTTATTAGCTGCTGTTCATTAACTACTGCTTCAAATGAATGCGGGATCAGAGGGAGGGGAGGTGGAAATGGTGACAGGAGTTTTTAAGTGAAGGTGAATCCAGCACAGGCAGTCAGAGAAATCCTTCTGTGCAAGGCTTAGCAGAGAGAGCCACGGAACTGCTGCTCCCAAAGGAACCACCTGACATTGTCAGATGGGGAATTGTGTTCTGGAAATTTGGAAGGGCTGGATGGAGAGTCCTGCATGACTTTGGACAAGGGCCTGAAGTGAAGGATGAGGGGGAATGGCTTCCCACTGACAGACAGGGCTGGACAGGTTGGGAAGGAATTCCTCCCTGGGAGGGTGCCAGGCCCTGGCACAGGGTGCCCAGAGCAGCTGGGGCTGCCCCTGGATCCCTGGCAGTGCCCAAGGCCAGGCTGGACACTGGGGCTGGGAGCAGTCTGGGACAGTGGAAAGTGTCCCTGCCCATGGCAGGGGTGGCACTGGATGGGCTTTAAGGTCCCTTCCAGCTCAAACCATTCCAGGATTCAGTTCTGTGATGGCAGAGGTCACCTGAGCTGGTGGAACAGCACCAGCCAGGCTTGCAGGGGACCTGAGCTGTGCCTGAATTTACAGCCAGGTTCTGCAGGGACTAATATGTGTTAAAAGCTGGGAAGTGAGGGTAGGAATAATTAATCTTCCCCACCAAGGGAGGTCATTAGTGGAGTCCCAGAGTATCTGCTCAACACAGTGATAAATGACACGGAAAGGGGACAATGTTGGTGTTGACTCCACTAAAACACCCAAAAGCAGAGGCCTGCTGAAGGCCCTGATAATGCTGAGTGCCATGAGCAAAACGTGGCTGGTGAATTCCTGTGTCACCAACTGTCAGATAATTGTCCCAGGGAACAGCAACCTGTCATGTGTTGATGGCTCTCCCTCCACGCAGAGGAGGGATTTGGGAGTCACCACAAACAGAGCTCAGCGTGGAGCTTGGCCAGGACAGGAATGAGGAACAAACCAGAAAACCTCCTTGTATCCCCAGTGGACCCTAAACACTGCACACAATTCTGGTCACACATCTCAAAAAAGATACACTAAAATTAGGTTGGTCACCGGAGATGAAGAGGAAGGAGGAGCCCAGAGGGGCTCTGAGGGTACATAACACCCTGAGGGGCTTGACAGGGACAAGTGTCCACCTTTCTCACTCTGCATGGACCAGGACACCATGAAGGGAGGGCTCAGGCCAGCGTGGGAAGCAGTTCCCCAGCTGCAGTGTGAAACTGGACCTCACCCCTCAGCAACGACAGAGGTCAAGCTCACACATCGCTAAACCCTAAACCACAGCAGACACATCCATGGCAGGGAAGAGCAGCCATAAACACGTGGAAAATTCCAACGTGAAGCTCAGCAAGTCCCTTTGCCTGGTCCCAAAAGCCTGGGATGGTCCAGACGTGCTGCCCCAAGCCCTGCCCCTGCCAGAGCCACTGCAGGAGGTGCCATGTGCCCCTCCAGCCAGCTGCACCTCCTGGCTGGGGTTAGGGTGTGTTACCTGAGGAGATCCCGCTGCTGGAGCCCCCCCAGCCCCACCCTGTGCCCGTAGCGAGGTCACCTCACCTGCCTGGGGCTCCAGGAGGGTCTCCAGCTCCTCTCCCACGAGCTGCTGCACCGAGAGCTCGAAGGCGCTGTCGCAGTCACGGTCCCCGGCCTCGCTCTCGCCGTGCCCGCTGTCCTTGGTGCTCAGGCAGTCAGTGTCCAGCCCCGTGTCCAGCCCCGTGTCCAGCCCTGTGTCCAGCCCTGCAGCCCTGCCAGGGGGTCACAACACCCAGGTCACTCCAGCTCCCAGCACAGCCCTGCCCCAATGAGCCCTTGGAAGGGTCTCTATCCCCCCAAAATGCCCCGGACAGGGGCTGTGGGCACCCTCCCCATGCATCACTCTGAGAACCAAAGGCACCTTTGAGTGCCCCTCAGTTAGTGAGTTTTGCGGTTTTGCTCCACATTTCCTGCCTGAGAGGGTTTTTATCCTTCTGCAGCAAGATCACAGAACCACAGAAGGGCTGGAAGGGACCTTAAAGCCCATCTCATCCCACCCCTGCCATGGGCAGGGACACCTTCCACTGTCCCAGGCTGCTCCAAGCCCTATCCAACCTGGCCTGGGACATTTCCAGGGATCCAGGGGCACATCCTGAGCAAACAGGGACCTGCTGGCTCCTCCCCATGAATTCAGAGGAGCTTCCCTCCAGCATTCCAGGTGAGGAGCACCACAGCCCAGCCCTGCCCCAGAAGCCCTGGAGCTGCTCTCCCTCCCTCTCCATCCTCTGCAGCTGCAGGTGAGGAAGGTGGAGAAAGCTGTGTCTGCCCCTGGCCTGGGCAGGTGGGGACAGGGGGACATGGCAAAGCAGGGATGAAGCTTTGGCATCCTCAGGAGTGGGCACCCAGAGGTCAGCAGCATCATTTAATGGGAACACCATCAAGTTTGGGGATATCTTTGGCACACAGCTGGGATATCTCGGTGTTTCCAGCCCTGCTGCAGTTCCTCACTCCTTTGCCCCCTGGCACAGGGTCAGGTGTCCCAAACTCATGTTGACAGGCACTAAGGAACTTCCCAGAGCCATGAGAACACTCATCCTTGTGCTGCTGCCACCAGAGCTGGCCCACTGTGTGCTCCTGTGCACCCAAAACTGTCAGAGTTCTTGGCAAAGGATGATGGTTCATGGCCATGGAGGAGCTCAGGTGAGTATGGAGGGACCTGCCAAAGGTCCCCCAGCAGCTGGATACCACTGGGAGCCAGGACCAGAGGAGCAGACCCATCCCCTGAAGAGACAACCTCCAACCCCAGGGGATGAGCCTTTCCCTTGTGTCTCTGCCCTGGTGTCTCCTGCCCTCGGAGGTTTTGGACTGGTGGGACTGGAGCAGGGGAAGGGGGCGTGGGGAAGGGAAGTGCTGGGAGCCAGCCTTACCTGCTGCCGTTCTTGGCCGTGTACTTGTTTCCCCTGTAGTTTGTTTTGGGCTGGAACTGGCCCTGGTGCAGCAGGGAGAGCAGCTGGGAGATTTGCTGCAAGGCAGGAAAAGCCTGTTGAGCCCCGGGCTGGCCACTCAAGCTGCTTCCTGCCAGGACGTCCCCCCGAGCCCCCCCCCCCGGCCTTTTTATAGCGTTTCCTCCTCCTGCAGATGGCTCAGCATCCCCACACCGGGGGAAAAACAAGCCCTGGGCAGCCCACCTGGCCCCGAGCTCCCCCCGCACCCCTCCCGCTGTTCCCTGCCCACGGGATTGTCCCCTTCTCCCCGTGACAGCCCCGCTCCCGAGTGTCCTGCTGGGGTGACCCTGCCGGGCGGGGAGGGTTGTTCATCCTACCCAGCCCATTGAGGCATCGCTGCCCAGTCTGGGGGAAGAGACCAACCGAAGACCATCAGGGTGCACATTCCCACCCCCCCAGGGTGGGCAAGGCCCGGGCAGGGAAGGATTGGGGGTGTCCACACGCCCGGGGCAGCTCCTACCTGCACTGGGGGTGACTCCATCGCGAACTCCCCGGTCGGGCTCTGTTCCGCCAGGGCCACCAGCGACAGCCGGACCAGGCTCCTGAGGATCTGCTGGTGGGGCTGGGGCTGCCCGGCTCCCCCTGCACCCACGGGCTGCTCGGGTGGCACCTGGGGCTCTCCCATGGGTGGCTTCACCAAGCTCTTGCCGTGCAGCGGTGCCTCCGGGGGGCTCCCAGGCTCCTTCACCAAGTGTTTGGGTCTGTGGGGCTGGCAGGGCCGGCGCTGCAGGATGGGCAGGTCGAAGGTGCCCTGCTGCTCCTCTGAGTCTTTTTGTGTCCTCTGATTTCTCAGGGTCCTGTAGAGAGTGGGGGTGAGGTGGAGCGGAGCCTGTGGGGACCCCCCGGCCGCGGGGGTGGCTGTGCCAGGCTGCTCCTCCTGGCAGGGCCGGGGGGGCTCGGGCTCCCGGGGGCGGCCCCGGAGCAGCGGGACCAGGTGGATGTCGGCCTTCTGGATCTGCCTGTGCGGCTTCTTGAGCTGCTGCTGCCTGCGGGCATCCTCCGCCTCCCGGCAGTTGTAGGCCATGCCGTCCTTCTTGTCCTTCTTGCGCAGGGACAGGGTCAGCGCCAGCAGCAGCAGGCACCCGCCCAGGAGAGCGGCCAGGCAGATCACCACCACCACGGAGAGGCTCGGCCAGCCGGGATCCCGGGCTGACATCTTGGAGAAGGCCCCGTGGTGCCGGAAAAGCAAGCGGAGCCGGGCCAGGGTGTGCAGGGGGGTGTCCCCCTGGTCACTCACCCGCACCAGCAGCTCCCGCAGGCTGCCGGCCAGGCTGCTGGCATTGCTGGCGTTGAGGGACACCTGCCCCAGGAGGGGGTCCAGGATGAAGAGCCCGGCGTCATCCCCACCCACCAGATCATACCGGAGAGCCCCGTTGATGCCGGAGTCCACATCCCTGGCCACGATGGTGAAGAGGAGGGGACTGCCAGGGCACGACACCAGTGTGGAATTGGTCACTGCTGCAGCTCCCTGGGTGCTCCCATTCCCAGGGACCACCCAGCAGCACCCAGTGTCCGCATTGACCAGGACAGACAGCGTGGCCACCCCTCCCACCAGCGCTGGCGTGGTGATGATGGGAGCATTGTCGTTCTGGTCGAGCACAGCCAGCCTGATGGAGATGTTGGATGCCAGCTTGGGATGCCCTCCATCCTCCGCGGTCACCAGGAACTCCAGGCTCCTCACCTGCTCGTAATCAAAAGCTTGGAGGGCAAAAACGTCCCCAGTGGTGGGGTCGACTGAGACCAGCCCCAAAGCAGAGGGGTCCAGGATCCTGTAGGTGACCTTCCCGTTGAAGCCCAGGTCGGGGTCGGTGGCACGGACGGTGAGCAGGAAGGCAGGTGCTTCACTGTTCTCGGCAACAGCAGCCTCGTAGGCGGCCTTCTCGAAGGCTGGGGCGTTGTCATTGACGTCGCTGATGCAGATGGTGAGGTGCTTCAGCACGGCCAGGGACAGGTCCCCCATGTCCCGCACCACCAGCGTCAGGTTGTACTCAGCGCGCCGCTCGCGATCCAGCGAGGCGTTGGTCAGCAGCGCGAAGCTGTGGCTGTTGGTCCTCTTCAGCCTGAAGTGCTCGTGCCCTTGGCTGAGGGAGCAGAGCACTTGCCCGTTGCTTCCCGAGTCGGGGTCGCTGGCTGTCACCAGGGCCACAAAGCTGTCCTTGGGGAGGGCCTCGGAGAGCACGGGCACCCGCGCGGCCCAGGTGACGTGGACGTCGGGAGCGTTGTCATTGACGTCCAGGACCTTGACCAGGACCTTGCAGTGTGCGGGGATGGGGTTGGCACCCAGGTCCCGCGCTTGCACATCCAGCTCGTAGGCGTGGGTCTCCTCGTAGTCCAGAGGGAGCCTCAGGAGGACGCTGCCCGTGCGGGCGTCGATGCTGAAGGTGCTCAGCACCTCGGGGGGCGCGTGCCTGCTCAGGCTGTACTCGATCTCCCCGTTGGGACCCTGGTCAGGGTCGGTGGCCGTGACCGTCACGAGGAGGGTCCCGGGCAGGGCGTCCTCCCAAACCTCCACCGTCAGGGAGCTCTCTGCGAACACGGGGCTGTTGTCGTTGGAGTCGAGGACAATGACTTTAATCAAAGCAGTACCTGATCTTGGTGGCTCCCCGTGATCAGTGGCCGTCAGCACGAGGTCGAAGGAGGAGTGCAGCTCCCGGTCCACCTCCTTCACCACGACGAGCTCCGCATGCCTCGTCCCATCGGAGCTGGAGACGACATCCAGAGCGAAGTGCTCACTGGGGGAGAGGGCGTAGGTGCAGCAGGCGTTGGGGCCAGCATCAGCATCCAGGGCTCGATCCAGCGGAATCCGTGTCCGCAGGGATGCGCTCTCCGAGATCTCCAGCTCCAGCTCGGGCGTGGGGAACCGCGGCGCGTTGTCGTTGACATCCATCACCTGGACCTCCACGTGGATCAGGGCCGGGTTCTGGGCGGCCAGCACGTCGAAGGACACCCAGCAGGGATCACTGTGCCGGCACAGCTGCTCCCTGTCCACCCGCCCGGCCGTGCTGAGCACCCCATCCCCGCTGCCCACGTGCAGCGGGAACCTCCCGGGGGTCTCCATCAGCTGGAACGTCTCCGCCGCCTCTCCGCTCTCGCCGCCCTCGAAGTGCTCGGCCAGGCTCCCTATGACAGTGCCCGGGGGCACCTCCTCCAGCACCCGGTACTGCACCGTGAACGTGGCCACCTCCTGGGCATCGGCGCTCAGGAACAGGTACCACCACCACAGCGCCGGCAGCTGCAGCGCCGAGCGGCTCAGCCCGAACACGCCGCTGGCCGAGCCCCCGCGGCCCCGCCGCGCTGCCATGGGCTGTCCCGCCGGCCACCGCATCCCCGGAGAGTCCTCACGGCCACCGCAGGGCCTCGGCATCCTCTCCCATCTCCGACAGCCGTGGGCGCCAGCCAGTGCTTGGAAAAGAGGGGAAATCAGGAGCAGGGCTGGCCTTTGTCCCCCGCGCTGCCATCACCGGGGACGGCGCGGCAGCCGGGTGCTCCCCGGGCTGCGACAGCCCGGAGCGGAGGGACCGTCCCGCGAGCAGCCACCGGCCGGCTGGCCGGGCTGGGGATGGACCGGCCGACATCCTATGGAAACCCCACCTACAGGAAAAGGGAGGACCGGGCTGGTACAATGCCGGGGCGGGGTGGCGGCTCGTGGGGCGGCACGGGCCCAGCTGCGACAGGGTGTGGAAGTGCCCTCCGCTGCCGCCCTGCAGGGACCGTCGCTGCTGTCACCTGCAGAGCACGCTGCCCACAAGGTGTGATTCCTGCTCTCCCTGACCCGCCACAAACCTCTTATGCTTCAGGAAGAGGTGATGGACTCCCGCTCCTGCCTTGACTCAAAGCCTTGTTCCCCCACTGTTACATCTCAGGCTTTGACTTATTCCCATTTTGCCTAAATCCAGGGGCAATCCCTGCTCCTTGCTCTGCCTTTGGAGGGCGATCTGCCCAAGTCACCTTTCCCAGCACAAAGCTTTTGATGATGTCACCAATTCCAGCTGGCCGCACCAAAACGAGCTGGTGAATCAGCGGGAGCGTGGCCACATCAGACACGGCCGGGAGGGCACGGGGGAAGGAGGGAGGCGCTGGCAGACACGGCCTGTGTCCGTTCCGGCCTCTCCCCATCCCTGCATCCGTCTGCCCCGGCCGCTCCCTGTCTTGGCACGCTCTCCATCCCAGCTTGGCTCAGCACTGATGTCCCTGGCGTCATTCCTGCACCGCCTCAATTCAGCCCCCGTCATTCCTGCACCGCCTCAATTCAGCCCCCAGCCCCCACCTTCAGGCTGCCCAGCTGTTGCACCGGTATCACCACAGCTGGCCAGCTGTGCACACACAGCCTAAAGCTGTTCCATGTATTCCTCCTGAGCCTGCAGAGCCCCCGGAGCCCGGGCTGGGTTTACTTTGGTCTCGAGGTGACTGGAGGCATTCCGGACAGGGAAGGTCGTGTGGAATTTTCCTTGGCCGTTGTGGAGCATCCTCAAGGTGTGGTTGGAGCCCCACCAGCCACGTCACCTTTGTGTCCCCACACCTTCCAGGCAGCCTCCTTTGGTGTCCTGTGCCCACCTCGCCCTCTCCTCCTGCTTTTCCAGCCTTGATGGGCACCCGCTGTACCCCCAGCCTATTCCCATCCCAGGTGAGGCTCCTGCATCGCTGCTGTCATCACTTTTCTTTGTCTTGGTGAATTTTGATGCCCCAAAGAGCAACAAAATCGACCCCACCCCAGTGTCACGAGCCGTCCCCTCAGCTGGGCCGGTGCCACCGCTCGGCACAGCGGGAGGAGGGGACGGTGCCGCGGGGGGTGGCCGGAGCCCCGGTGCTATTCCTGGGCTCGGCCCCAGCTCCAGGTGACCTTTGCCAAGTCATTTCCCTGCTTTGTGCTCGCGCTTCCTCCCGCGCAGCCCGGGGCTCTCCCGGAGGGATGCTCCCGCTCGCTCCCGTTCCCTCCCGCTCGCTCCTGCTGCCCGCGGAGCTGCGGGCGGAGAGCCGGATGTCTCCCAGCCCGTGCCCCGATTTTGGGAGGGGAGGTGGGAAGGCCACTTCCTTCTGCTGGGAAGGTTATCCCTCCGCCTCGCGTCTTTTTAATGCTTTTCCTTTCCAGGGGTGGAGCGGGACAGAAGAACCGCGCTGGAACATCACAAGGGAAAGGAAATAAATGTGATATCCCGGGGCTGGGGGGGTTCCCCGAGGAGCCCTGCGTGGGATTTCCTTCTCCCATCACCTCCCACTGCAGAACAAGCCAATGTCCCCGAGTGCCCCGTGTTTAGCCCACCGCTGACACCGCAGGAGGTGAATTCCCCCCACACCAGCACGCACCTGCCAGACCCCGCTTGCTGCCGTCCCCACCCCTCAGCTGGGAGGATTCCAAACCTCCAAACCACTTTTTTTTCTCCCCAAGACAGGTGGGATTTTGAGCACCAGTTTTCTCAGGGAAGGGCTGGGAGAAGAAGCCACTGTCACCGGGCTGTGACCGCCTGAGCACTGTCCCCAGCCGGGCTGTACAGATCCCAGCACTGGTGACAGGTCTGGCCTGCCCAGGAGGAGCTGGAGGAGCTCCTGCATGAATTATTTATGATTCTTCAGGAATAAATCCCCACAGACCAGGCCTGTGACTCCCAGCCATCAGAACATTCCCAGCTGGCAGGAGGATGCTGCACAAGCATCACTGAGCTGCAAACCAGTGCCGGGGAGGGAGATGGACAAAGTAGTGCTGCAAGAAAATAGGAAAGAAAAACGGGGTTGAGCTGAGACTTGCCAGAAGCACAGGCAGGGAAATGAGATCTGGTGCTAAAAACAAAACCTGTCTCCTCCTGTTTCCTGTTCACACCCCGGCGGCTCCCAGCGTGCTTCAGGACCTCCATGGATTATGTGGTGCCTGTGAACCCAAAATTCCCCCGCCAAGGTTTAGGCTGCACCTGAACCCTTTCATTTAAAGCTCAGAAAGAGCCTCAGCCACACTCAGTTACTGCGGTGCTCCCTCCCTTCACTGCGTGCAGTGCTTCCTTCAGCTCCTGCCTGGTGCTGTCGGTGCCCAGAGCAGCTGGAAATGCCATTTCCAGGAGTGCAAACCTGGCTCCTCTGCAGCTCAGCTGCTCCCCGGGCTCCAGAGCAGGACATGGGCACACCCCAAGCTCCCAGGGGTGCAGAGCTGTGCTGGAGGCACCGCTCTCCCTGTCCATCACAGGGCAGAGAGCAGCACCACCAGGCTATTTCGAGCTCCACGGCACAGCTGGAGATCTTCAAACTTTGTCATTTTGGGCTGACACGGTGCTGGCCTGGGAGCAGGAGCTGTGCCATGACACAGCAGGGAGCTGAGGGCAGCTTCAAGTGAGAGGGAAGAGACTTCTTCAAATCCAATAATTCTCTCTGATGAAGACAGGCTGGGAGAGCTGGGGGTGCTCACCTGGAGAGGAGAAGGATCCAGGGAGAGCTCAGAGCCCCTTGCAGGGCCTGAAGGGGCTCCAGGAGAGCTGGAGAGGGACTGGGGACAAGGGATGGAGGGCCAGGACACAGGGAATGGCTTCCCAGTGCCAGAGGGCAGGGCTGGATGGGATCTTGGGAAGGAATTGTTCCCTGGGAGGGTGGGCAGGCGCTGGCACAGGGTGCCCAGAGCAGCTGGGGCTGCCCCTGGATCCCTGGCAGTGCCCAAGGCCAGGCTGGACATTGGGGCTCGGAGCAGCCTGGGACAGTGGGAGGTGTCCGTGCCCGCGGCAGGGGTGGCACTGGATGAGCTCTAAGGTCCCTTTCAACCCAAATCGTTCTGTGGTTCTGTGATTCAAAGAAAACATCAAAAGGAGAAGAGTTCAAAATGAGCACCACTGGTGCCCAACCAAAGTTGGGCCTCACTGGAGTGCTCAGGGCTTATGTGGTCTCATCTCTGCTCTACAGCTGCTCTGTGGGGTGAGAAATGGTGTCTGAGGGTCAGGACACCGAGGCCATGGACACAGGATGGACCCTGAGGAGGGATGGGCTCCTCCAGGCTCAGCTCCACCTCAGAGAGGCTGCAAACAGAGATGGAGCAAGCACAGGCACGGCTGCTTCTCACCATTCCCCAGGGATTGTGAGGTTTGTCCCGCAGCTGGAGCGGGTTCCCTGGGGAATGGGCACGGCCCGAGGCTGCCAGAGCTGCAGGAGTGTTTGGACAGCGCTGCCCGGGATGCCCAGGGTGGGGTTGCTGGGGTGTCTGTGCAGGGCCAGGAGCTGGCCTGGATGATCCTTGGGGGTCCCAGCTCTGGAAATTCTGTGATTCTATGAATTTTCAGCCCTTCAAAGACAGCCTTTGCTCCCCTAGAAGAGTCACTCCCTTTTCAGCAGGACAGCAATCCCTCCCTGAGCATGAGGTGTGTGAGGAGCTGGGTGCAGGCGCCGCTGCGCAAGGGAGCCCAGAACCTTCCCCAGCCGCCTGCAGGGACCTGGGAGGCTCCTGGGGCCCTTTCTCAGGAGGAAGGACGTGATTCCCCCTCTCACACCAGGCACAGAGCTCTGCAAGAGGTGGGGGGACCTTCTCTCGGGGGTGTCTGGCTCTCCCTGAGCCCACCTTCTCCGTAAACTCAAGCAGGTGACTCTGGCCGAGGGTGACCTCCACGGGCCACCCGCGCCAGCCTGGCCGGGGCTGCTCCTCCTTCCCCACCCCACGCGTCCCCTGGCTGGTTCCTTGCGGGCTCCCGCAGCTCCCGGGCCGGGGAAGGCGCAGCCCCGGCGGTGTCCGCGCTCTGCAGTTGGGTCCCTCCACCACGAGAGCCCACTGCTGCTCCGCGCTGCGCTCCGCCGCCGTCCCCGCCTGTCCCCGCCGCGGCCCGAGGGTGCTGAGCCCCCCAGCTCTCCCCACACAGGGGATGCGATCCCCCTCACCCTTTCCCCCCGCGCCCCCAGCCCTGCGGGGAGGCTCCGCTGGTGCTGCAGCTGCCTCCCCTCCGTGTTCAGCGGGTGCTCTGAGTGCCTCCCTCAGTTTGGCACGCGTTTGGGGTGTTGCCCTCGGTTTTATGCGGTTTTAGGGTCGTTGCTCTGGGTGCCTCCCTCAGTTTGGCAGTTTTGGGGTGTTTCCCTCGGTTTTACACGATTTCAGGCAACTCTGCGGCACCACGAGCAGCGTCTCCCCCAAACCCGGCTGTAACCCCCCACTAAACCCTCCCCTGGGGGGGTTATAAAGGTGCCTCCCCTCTGCAGGGCAACACCTTAATTAGGAAGGAAATAAAAGGGGGTGCAGTCGGTCCCTGATCAGGACAGAGGTAATTATTGATGCAGCAGCTCCTGAAAGCTTCCCCAGGCAAAGACCTGGCTTTGAGCAGAGCAGCTCCTGCCTGCCGTGCTCCAGGAGCTGCCCTGCACAGAGGGGACGATAAGGAGAGTTATTGTTGCTCTGTGCTCATAAAAGGATTATTATTAAGGAGGGGAAGAAAGTTACAAGTGAAGTAAATTGGGCCAGGCTGGGTGTTTGAATAGAGAGGAATAATGTTATGGTAATGTCATGCACGGCTCCGCTGCTCCAGGACCCTGACGTGTTTTATAAAGCCCCGTGCTACAAAAAGCAATTCTGTGAGCAGAGAGAGGCAGAGCTGGCCAAAGAGAAACGAGGAGAAGCTGTGAAAATGATGTTTTATTGTGTGGGAGAAAGCAGTGAGTTGAGATCTAACCCTTGATGTCCTTCTGGAGGAGAAAGCTGGCAGCATATTGTCACTCGCTTGTATGATTTAATTTGCTATTCTGAGTCTTGCAGTAATTTCTTTCCTGTGCTCCAGAAGCTTGTATTGAAATTCCTGTTTGCAAACGAAACACAGGGAAGAGCTCCCCAAGGCGGGGGCTTCAGTGCTGGATCTTTCCAGAGACGGTCGTGTCGTGCTGACAGGATGGGAGCACGGGGCGAATCTGGGGACACTGGAGCTCCCTCGGCACCACCATTCACTGCCAGTTTTATCTGATTTTAGTTTGACACCCCGAAACACCTGAACAACAACCCAGGGTGAGTGATGGATCCGGGCCACGGCACACTGTGACATCAATCAGACCTGTACGAGTCCCCAGCGGCTGCAAATCAATGAGTGCCAGCAATAATTACCCATTTTATCTTTCTCTTTATTAATATTTAGACGTTTTTAATCTTTTCTCTCTAAACACGAGGTTTCCCTGCTGTGGGTGTCCTTCAGGAAAGCTCCTGTCCCTCCAACTGAAGGCTTTGTGCTGCTCCCTGAGCTGGAATGACACAGCCACCAAAGCTGGGGGACAACTCTGCTGCCTCACCCTGGGCGGGTGACACCAGCTGATGTCCCCAAGAGGAGGGTGCAGCCTCTCTGGGGCCACAGTGCAGATCTTGTGATGGTCACATGGAGGTTTCTCCAGCTCTTGGTGTGGGTGGCCACAACCCACAGATGTCATTTAAGGAGATGGTGGAATGGTTTTGGTTGGAAAGGACCTTAAAGCTCATCCAGTGCCAGCCCTGCCATGGCAGGGACACCTTCCACTGTCCCAGGCTGCTCCAGCCTGGCCTTGGGCACTGCCAGGGATCCAGGGGCAGCCCCAGCTCCTCTGGGCACCCTGTGCCAGGGCCTGCCCACCCTCCCGGGGAGGAATTCTTAATTAGGAGAAGTCCCTGGAGGTGATTATCTCCTCAGGGGTGCTGTTAGGGTTGAACACATTGCAAGCGAAGCTCTGTTTTGACATGCAAAGGGGAGCAGGACTCCCTGATTTCCAATGGAATGACAGCCCTTATCTCCTCTAACAGGGCTGTGGGAGAGCTGATAATGCCCTATCACCCCTGGAAAACAAATGGGAACAAAGTCAAAACAGAAAACAACCCTCCCAAAAAGTAATATAAATTATGTTTATTGTGGAGACAAAAGGTTTCCAGCAAGTCCAACCACTACCCAGCCTTAAAGCAAGAAAGGGGCTGGAAATAAGTGAGAGGAGGGATCCTGGGGCATCTGCTATGTTGGGAATACCCCCAGAACCTGGAGGAACAGGTAAAGCCCATCTCTTGTCCGGCTGTGCCCACAGGGATCTGAGAGCAGACACAGACCCAGCTTTTCCAGAGTGGGAGAGGCGGGAGCTGTATTCTGGGACTGTCCATCAGAATAAATCCTTGTGGGGGATCCCAGAGGCTGCTCCGGCCCCAGGCACGGCACACACCGAGGTCCTGCTTCCACCACGGGAGGAGAAACTGGGACTGAAGGGATCCTGGTGCCTCCAGCAGCCGAGAGCCCAGGGCTGGACAGGGACCACGGTCTGACACCCCCAGGAGCCTGCAGAGCTCAGGAGGTTTCACCTCTCCTGCTCCCTCTGTGCCACCTCAACACCACCCCAGTGCAGGTGCCACCGCCACCAGCGCTCCTTGGGACAGCAGCCAGGGATGGGGACAGAGAGGTGGCCACAGTGAGGGTGACCTCAGGTCTCCCCATCCCTTGCACAGAGAGCTGCAGGCTCTGCCCAGAGTCACGTGAGCTTCCCCTCTGGTGCCAACCCATCCAGATGTTCAGCCAGCTGTGATGTGTCATTATCACCTCTCTTGCCTGTGCTGTGTCACCGCTCTTCTCTCACCCACCTCCACTGGGGACAGGACACGTTGTCCCCTGTCACTGGCTCCAGCCAACACGGAATCAGGAGCTGCCTCCTCTGCTCTCCCCTCCTCTGGCTGTTTGCCAGAGGGGCTGAGGGGGCTGGCAGGGACAGGACGATGTTCCAGCCCCCAGCGGGGGAAAAGGGGCTGTGGCATGAGGCAAAGAGCGGCTGGAGAATTCTCTGTGCCGTATCAACAGTGTAATGAGGACACTGCATGTGGAAACATCTTTCATTGGAAAACAATTCCGGGTGATGCAACTTCCAGCTGCTGCCAAGGGCCCGAGCACAGCCCCAGAGCTCCCCAGCTGGGGCAAGGACCAAGGCAGCTCTGCTGGCCACTCCCAGGCAGCGTGGGACAGGTAAAACCAGGGCAGGTAAAACCAGAAGAGATGCTAAAGCTGTCCCACGTAGGCTGAGCTCGGGCTGGGACCCAGCTCCTGCCTGGGGACGGCGGGACCCTTGGGCTGGACGTTGGGGGCCGGTGATGGGTCACTGAAGCTCCTGGCTGAGCATTCCTGGGGCCAGCCACCTCCTGGGGAGATGCAGGTCCCTGTGAGGGCAGCGCTGAGTCCCGGGATACACGAACATCCCAGCCACTACTTTTCCAGTGGGACATGTCCCTTGAGCCCTGCCCAGGTGCCCAGGGCCGTGTCACAGGTAGGTGATCTCGATGACATTGGGCTCAGCACTCCCCTGGGGAAGGTGATGGTTGCAGGAGCAGTGGCAGCTCACGCCAGCCGAGTCCATGCCGGGCAGACCCCAGCCCGGCAGCTTCCTGTGGGAATCCAGCTGCCTCCAGTCCGTGAGGAGCACGCCGCTGTCCATGTGCTGGGGCATGGGCTCGTGGTACAGGGTGATCTGCACCGTGCGCAGCTGGGGCCCGTAGTGCACCACCAGGATGATGAACACGGCCAGCAGCACGAAGAGGGCGACGATCACCGAGATCACGGGCAGCGCGTCCGATCTCTTGGTCACGCTCTTGACGATGGAGACGGGGGTGAAGGCGGCCACGTCCTGCGGCTCGGGCTGTCTCAGCTGGCTGCCGGGCAGCGAGGCGTTCATGGCTCAGCGGGGTCACCTGGGACAGGGACACGGGGAGTGACCACCGAGCCAGCCCGTCCCTGTCCCTATCTCCCGGCCTAGAGCCCGCAGCTCCCGCCTGCACTCGCAGCTGCCAGGGAATGGGATGATCCCATAAGTGTTCCGTCCCTCGGGCTCG
Organism: Corvus kubaryi; assembly: GCF_017639235.1. NCBI lineage: Eukaryota > Metazoa > Chordata > Aves > Passeriformes > Corvidae > Corvus > Corvus kubaryi. The sequence continues at coordinate 1,472,630 of NW_024580663.1, read as the reverse complement.
CAGCACGGGATCAAATTTGGTGGTTAAGTCTGGGGCTGCAGGATGAGGCGGTGCCCTGCATACCCGTGTCCTGGGCACCTTCGGCCGCCGCACCTGGCTCTTGTGGGGAGCCCTCTGCCCTCCCCTCTCACACCTCAGCCCCACGGTGCTGATCCAGGACCAAACCCCACGGGGACCTCCCAGGGGAACCCAACCCCGTAAGTCGTTCCCCGCCAGAGGCACGACCCCGTGGGAGCCAGCACGGGTGGGAGCCAGCACGGGTGGGAGCAGTGGGCAGTGGGAAAGGAAAGAAGAAAGGAAGGAGAGCCCTGCCAGCCCCACGGGGTACCTGGGCGTCCTTGCTGCCTTAGAATCATCGTCTCCAGCGGCGGGGCTGGGAGCTGCCGGCGGGGCGAGCAGGGCGAGCTGCGGGCTGGTTCCCCGGTGAAGGTGCAGCCAGACTCACCTCGGAAGCTGCCACGTCACGGCCCGGCCCCGCAGCCGCCGGGGCTCCCCCGGGCACACGAGGAAGCGCCGGCTCATCCCGCGGGCACATCCCCCGGCTCAACCCCGGCCCTGCCCGCTGCCACATCAGCGCTGCCGCCCCTGCCCGCGCCCCGCGACCCTCCTGTCCCCCGCTGCGGGACAAGGGCCCTTTTGTCTGGGGACAAGCACCCTCCCCCCTTCGGCTGCAGGAAACCTCCCTCCTGCCACCGGCGGGGCGTGAAAATGTCCTGCGGCGAAGGAACGGCTGTAAAAAATCCCCGCTCTGCCCGTGGGCTCTTTGCAGAGCCCGGCACGGTGAGCCCAGGCCGTGCTCCGGGCTGGAAGGGCCCCGTCCCGAGGGGTGCCACAGCCCGGGGATGATTGTCCCTGCCGGGGGTCCCATTTGCCAGCACGGCTGCAGGGTGAGTCCATGGGGAGCTCCGGATGCTTTGGGCCTCCAGCCCAATGGTTGGACTCGATGATTTTGGAGGCTTTTCCAACCTAAATGATTGCGTGACCTGCCGGGGGTCGCGGGCAGGAGGCAGTGCCAGGTCAGGGCTGGCACATCCCTCCCCTCACCCGCCGGCCGTGGCACAAGGCTGCAAGGATGCCCTCCAGGCACACAGGTACATCGGCCTGGCCCGGGGATGCCGTGTGTCACACCCTCTGCCACTGGGAGTGACCTTGAGCACATCTCAGAGCGGAAAACATGGATCCCCCGGAGTTTTAGCCCTTACAAAGCACATCTTCCCACCCTTCCACCCCACAGCACCACTGCTCTTACCTGCAGGCTCTCAGCAGACAGGCTGGGGTGAATATCTGGGCTCTGTCCTTCCCACACGTGGGGAGGACAGGGTGGGAAATGCCTTTTCCACCACCCAGCCGAGCATCCAGAAGAGATTTAACTGTGTGTGAGAGCTTCTGGGTATTTGCACTCATTTCAGGATTCAGTAAAACCTTAATCTACTGCATAATCTCTGAGCATCACATCTGTGCAAGGGACAAAAGGGTGGGGGGGCTGCTGGCAGGGGTTTGTCCCAGCAAAGGCTGCTGTGGAGGCCGTCAGCCTTGGGCCTGGAGGTTCTCCTGGGGGGCTGGAAGGGTTTGAAGAGACCCACGGAACATGAGGAGCTGTGCCATGCACAGGGATCATTGCCTCCAGTCCTGCTGCTGTCTGCCAGCTGTGGGAAGCAAGGATGCAGTGAAGGAGCAGCTCCTCTGCCTTTTGGCTGAGGCTCTGTGGCTTTTGGGGGGCTGTGGGAAGGGGCTGGGCCAGTCCTTCAGACCAGGAGACAGAATTCCGTGGCTTTGCATCCTGAACACCCACATGGACCCCCGGAGAAGGACACAGGAGCCTTTCCCACATGGGGACACTAAAACCCTTCTCCTCCCCCAAGCACCCACTGACATCCAGCACAGGATAAACCAGAACCTGTGGAGTTCACAGCGTGACAGGCAGGACCTGCACGGACCAGCACAACACAGGGCCACGGCCAAGAAACCGAATGCCTGAACCCCTTGGGCTGCATGGGGGCAGAACCAGCCCGGGTTTCCAGTTCCTCCCCTCCTCAAGGAACTGGGGATGGGGTTGGTCCAAGCCCAGCAGGGCTGTGTGTCCTGCAGGGAGGGAGGCTGTGCTGTCTGAAGAACAGCATCCCAAAGCCACCATCCCAAAGCTGGCATGTCCCGGTGCCCAGACTCGCTGGAGCTGCCCAGGGAGGCCCAGGGTGCAGGGCAGATCCAGCTGCTGGGCTACCCTGGCCCCACAAGGAGCAGTTATTCCCAGATTCCTCATGGATGGGTAAGAAACCCCCTCTCAGGTGGTGGGGAGGCTCCTCCAGCAGCTCCTACCCCAGGGAGGCCCAACACAGCCGTCATGTGCAGGGAATGGGACCTGGGGGCACATCCTACCCCACGCAAACCACCTCCCAAAAACCCCAGCAGCACAAGGAAGCCGCTGAGGCCCAGAGCAGGGCATCCCTCCGCGCCGGGAGCCGAGTCCCCAGCAAAGCTCGGTGAGGTTTCCTCTGCCGCCGGTAAGCGATGTCTCACATCCTCCCCGGCCATAATGGGCTGAAAAACACAGTTCCCCTGTGGATTCAGCCCGTTTCCTCCTATTCTTTAACAGGAAGCCGTGTGAGAGTCAGCCCAGGCGGGCGAATCGCTGCTCGCGGTCCCTCCCGGGATGGCCAGAGGCTCCGCGAGCCACAAGCCAGCGCGGAGATGCTGCTCCCGTCCATCCATCCCTTCCTCTGGCTCCTCCTGCTGCTCCCAGGTGAGCTGCTCCACACACCCCGGGGAGCGCGAGGGGGGATTTGGGGGGCCCGGCTTCACGGGGGGCTCCCAAGGGAAGCGGGCAGAGGCTGGAAGGTGTGGGAGCTGCCACTGGGAAGCTCAGCCTTTCAGCTCAGGGGTGGCAGGAGTCAGGCTGCTGGGGAAATGTGGCTTTGTCGGGTTTATGGGGTTTGTTTGGCAGTGCTGGAGTACAAAACTTTGTTTCCTGGTTAATGAAAGGAGTGTTTCTGCTGAGGGCTGCGATGCTGAGGCATTTGTAGTAGGTGGCTTTTGTCAAATCAGAGTAAAGGTGGAATGTTTAAATGTATAGGACATTATTTTCCTCAGAAATACTTTTTATTTGCACTTTTTCCTCTCATTAATATAAATACAAAGCCCACGTGCATGGCTCGTGCAGAGCACACCTCGTCCTTGCTGTAATAATTCTGCTGCTTTGGGGTAATTCCGCTTTAACTTCTCTTTCTTGAGTGGAGGTGTGGGATGAAGGAGCTGGTTTCCTGCTCCAAAGAATGACAGGTTGCTTTTCCCTGCATTGTCAGGCACCTCTTGCCTTGCTGACAGCTGTAGTAGCTGGGAGCTGGAACACATCCAAAGGAATATAAAATAATGTGTCTCCAACTCTGAGGTTTTATCATTAAACCATAGAAGTTGCCTCGGGTTACAGCCACTGTGCTGGTAATAATGGGATTTTTAAAAGGCAGAGAATCATAGAATGGTTTGTGGTAGAAAGGAAAGATCTCCTCATTCCATAGAATATAGAAACCAATTCAGTTTGTAGCTGTATAATTCCAAGAAATAAGAGCATGTGGATTGGAAATTTTTCTCTCTTCATTAGAGGGCAACACTGCTGCCTTCAGCAGAGGGGGGATGTGCGCCTGGGATCGGATCAAGGATCAGATCAAGAGGCTTTGAGTGCCTTGGCCACCCTGTGACACTCCTTAGTGCCCACCCAGAATGCTGTCTTCCCTCTTAAAACTCCTTGGGAGGGCTTTTATGGGACAGGAACGCCACAGAGGGGTGAGCCCCCTTCCCTGGCCCGTCTGCACCACGCCAGGATCCACAGAGCGGGACTCCCAGAAGCACTGCCCCGAATTCCAGCTGCCAGCAGGACCTGGCGGCTGCAGCATCAGGTGGGTGGGATGCCACCCTCCATCCCTCAGTCCCAAGAGCATCACTCTGTCCTCTCAAAGCCACCTGGCTAAAACCACCCCCCTCAGTCACGGCACCATCACACCTCTCCCACCAAACCACCGGCCTTCCCTGGAATGTGTCCTGGCTCCCTCTTCTGCGCTGACCCAACAGCTCCAAAAGGGCTTTTTAATTCCATTTTTAATTTTACAGCAAGTCCCTGGGGAAGCTTCTGCACAAGGCAAAGCAGCAGCTTAGCGAGAGGGGCAGAGGGCTCCGTGCTGCCGCTGATTTGCCGGCACACAGGCAGCTGGAAAAGGGAATTAGGGGCTCTGGAACAAGGCTGCCTGCCCTGCGGGAGATGGAGGGAACCTTGAGGAGACAGAGAATTAGCTTTGGCTGGACACTACCACCTGCCTGTTCCCATACAGGCCTTTCTTGCTTTTGCTTGGTGCAAATTCAATATTTTATTAATTTATCATTTCCTAAATTAAACTTCTCTGTTCTCAAGGTTATTTCTGAAGGGAAGCTCACATAAGGGAGGCTCAAACTGTTGTTTTGAAATTGCTGAAGCGAGAAGGTCTGGCACATTTCCAATTTGGTTTTCCTCCCCCCAGAAACACTTAGCAGAAAATTTGTCCAAACAAACCTCTTCCTATGGACCGTTCCCATTACAATGGGCAGGCGTTTTCCAGACAAAAGATTTCCACTGAAAAAATTCCCCCTCAAAGCTGATGAAAACCCAGCAGGATTTCCCACTGTTGTTGTTCCATCCACTGCTCTCCTTATCTGTGCCACAGCCTGTGGATGGATAATGCCATGACAAATGTGGAATTTCAAAAACCAGACATGTATTTCAAGATATATTTTTCGATATAATCAAAAAGATGGGGCGCAAGTCAAGGACAGGCACCCAGATTCCAGACTTGCATCCTAAAACCAAGGCATCCCAGGGCAAATTCCTCAGCCAAGGGCGCGGCCAGCCCAGCCCTGACGTGGTGAACAAGGAAGAGAAAGCAGGAGGTGGTTTGGAGAAATGTTTGTTCGCACAACAAACTGCTCCCTTCGGTAACACGAAACCCTCCGGTGCCTCTGCAGATCTGACTGCAGCAGCTTCCAGGAATTATGTCCCATTTACAATAGGTGAGTCAACAACAGGTGTCCTTGGAGGAGGTGCTGCTGGTGTCCCAAAGCAGGAACGCTCCTGCTGGGAAGCCAGGCTGGAGAGGGGACCTGTGGCTTCTGCAGCACCAACAAAGGCCCAGCCCCAGCTGGGAGCTCTCCTGGCCCCACTTCCCAGAGGAGCCCACCCACCATGACCTCAACAAGGGAGAAGCTCTCATCTGGGTCCAGAGCAGGCACCAGGATGGTCAGAGGGATGGGGCAGCTCTGCCATGGGGGAAGGCTGGGAGAGCTGGAGGGATTCACCTGGAGAAGAGAAGGCTCCAGGGAGACCTCAGAGCCCCTAAAGAGTGCCTAAAGAGTGCCTAAAGGGGCTCCAGGAGAGCTGGAGAGGGACTGGGGACAAGGGACGGAGGGACAGGACAAGGGGGAATGTCCTTAAGCTGAAGGAGGGCAGCTCTGCAGGTGGGGTCTCACTTGAGCAGGGCAGAGTCCCCCCTCCCCTGCTGCCCACGCTGTGGGGGTGTGAGATATGGGGGAATACATAAAGAGTTACAAAATGTGGGAATAAAACCTGGGTGATATCACCAGGCTCATTCACCCAAAATCTGGACTCAGAGGAATTGTCAGGCCAAGATGCTTTACTTGGCCTGTAGCTGTTGCTTCTGTGAGACTGGAACCTCTTCCAAGCAGGGTTATCCTTCATCTCTCCTGGCACTCAAGCCAGGACACCAAAGAAAAGCAGGTGGAAAGAACAGGGATTATGAGAAATCCCTTAGCCACCAGCCCCTTTCACACCGTGTCTCCTGAACCAGTCCCAGCAGATCACATTCCTGCTTGGTGGTTCATGAGCACCACAGAGCAGCACTCAAATAGACCTGGGGAACCTCAGAATTACTGGAAAGGATAATCAGTTTGGGGAGAAACTTGGAAAGTCTCCTCTGTAAAGTGCTTTGAGCTCTGCTAATAAATAATATTATTAAAAACTTGTAGGTAGGCAAAAAGCACAGGCTGGGCTCCAGCTCCAGTTGAGCCTGGATTGGTGGTGCAGCCATTTTTCATTTGCACTGGGCATGGAGTGATTTCCCCTTCAAAATCCCAGACCCAGCTCCAAACCTGAGGAACAGCACAGCCAGGAGAAGGGCAGGACCCACATCACCAGCACTGCAAACAGCAGGAGCAAACCCAGAGCTCTAAAATAAGCAGGTCAGGAGGAAACTGGGACCAGCAAGCAGCTGGGAGGGTGATGGAGCAGCAGCCTGGTGGAACAGTGGTGGTGCAGCCAGGAGAAAAGCCATGCTACTTTTCCTTCCAGGAACAGCCCCTTTGCATGGAAAAACCAGCCCTGGGCACCACGGTGGTGCAGCAGAGCCGCTCCCTGCACGCAGCTTCCCCACATTGTTTGTCTCCTGCTGCTTTCTACATCCAAGTGGGTTTTAATTGCCTCCCACTAAGATCTGCTTCCAGACCGGCTCACCAGAGAGGAGCATGGAATGTGATGCTTGGAGAGGATGCCCAGGCCCAGGCCCAGCCCTTGAGGATGGGCAGAGGAAGGCAACGATTAATTTTAATTGCTGATGAGATCCGGGATTAATTCCTGGCTCTCTAAACTTTCCATAACACTTTGACTGAGTCATTACAATTCAGAACCACTTGGCAGTGAGTTGCCAACCCCCCCACACCATTTGGGAGTTAGACACTTGAATACCTCTGTGGATCTGGCCCTGATTTAGGCTGTCAGTTATCCAGCCTGCAGAACAACACTTTTCCTCTCTCTCCTCCACAATTCCCACCCCACCTGTTCTGCTGTGAGACCCTCAAGGCAGAGACACCTTATATAGGCACTTAATAAAACAGGACCTAGGCTTTGGCAGAGCTCTCTGCTTTCTAGGGTTCCTAACAGAGGATTTTTTCCACGTGGAAGTCCTAGGAATTGGGTGCTGCTCACTGCTACCGTGTTTCACCCAGGAGACAGCTGCACCTGTGTTAAGGGGTTGGTATTTTTTTTGTCGTGAGTCATCTGACAGAAGTGCCAATATCTGACTTGAAAAGCCTATTTTTAGGTTTCTGGATCTCTTTTCTGAACACGTTTTCAAGTGCAGGGTGACACTGAGGTACAGCACTGCCCCGTGGCCTCTGCAGGTGGGACATCCCCCCAAAAACTGCCAGGGAAGGGACAAGTGCAGGGTTCCTTATCACTGGGAATAGATGGTCCCTCCCCATCAGCAGTTCTGAGTGGACAGGACCAGTCCCTGTGACTCGACACCAGTGCCAGAGGTCCCCCCCAGTGACTCCAGCCCTCTATGAACACAGGCTGAACACCTTGATCTAAACCCTGCTGAAGCCTTTCAAAAAGCTGGCTCAGGTCTCTATAGGAGGCCCTGGCAAAGTTTGGGGGTTTAAAGTCAGTCCCTCTCTTTGGTCAGCACCTGGAAAAACCATGCTTTAGATGTCTACAATTGCCAAAAATAATACCAAAGCAGAAACACCTAAAATTCACCTGTCTTTTGGTTGACAACATCCTCTCTTTGTGCTGAGGAGTGGGGTGAGCTGCTGGCTTTGGGAATATCTCAGTTGCCACAAGAGAAGGCTCCAGATCAGTCTAGACACACCTAACCCCACAGAAAAACAACTGCCAAAACCAGAAATCCAAAATTCTCCTGTTTACCCTTTGGAAAAATAAACCAGAAAGCAGCAAGCACCAAGTGCCAAATGCAGCCGCGGCTCCGACGTGCTCCTCTGCAGCTCCAGTGGGTAACTGGAGCTTTCCCAGGACAGCACGAGCAGAAAGCCGTATTTCCCATGGTAAATCCCTCAGCCAGCTCCGAGTCTCCACCCAGGACTGCACAGCCCAGCTGTAAATCCTTTGCACCCAAACACGCAACAAACGCACCGGCAGTGCCTGCGCTGGTGGAAGGGCTTTGATGTTTATTGCAATTGCAGCTGTACAATGCTGATTATTGCTGCTGTTTGTACAGCCAGGGCTCTCCACGCTGGCAGCAGCGCTGGGAGGGAATGGTTTCCAACTCCAGAATCCCCTGGGATGCCTGCAGGGAGCCGCGACGCATGGCGCGTTTTGTTCATCCCCATCCTGCTGCCCAGCCCCACAACGGGAGTTCAGCCTCATCCTGCTTTGCACAGATCCATCCTGCTCCTGTGGGATCAGGGATGCTGAGCACCCTCCCCAAAAGAAAACACCCAATAGAACGGGGCTTTTGCTTATTTGAGTTGGCAGGGAAGGCATAACAAGCAGCAGCGGCAGCCAGAAGTCAGAGCCAGGCCTGCTCCACTTTGAAATGAAGTGTGGATGTGTTTAGAGAAGCCAGGGCTGTTTATTCCGGAGCAGAATGCCAGAAGGGGATCTCCATCCCTTGGCCTCTCCACAGCAAGGCTGGGCGTTTCTCCACAGCAACACTGCAGAGCAAGGCAAGCATCAGCCCAGCCACAGGAACTCCGGGAACTGAGCACTGGGAAAAAACGGCTTTTTCATCTTTTTTACAATAACCCCATGGTTTAGGTTTGCGAACAGAGAACTTCAGAAGTTCTCCAGTGTGACCCTCAGTGACAGGACAAGCTGCAGTGAAACTGTCCCATGGATGGTCCCATCAGGGATGGCAGAACAGGGCAATGTCACCTCCCTCACCCTCAGCTTCCTCCCATCCCTAGAGGCTCTGTTCAAGCTCTCAGATTTCTCCTCATCTGCACCAAAAATGGTGGAATAAATGGCCAGCTCAGCACCTTCATTCCCCTCTTTCTGTGGCTGAGTGCAGACAGCAGCTCTTTCTCCAGCAATTCTGGGTGCTTCCACATACCATGATCATGAAAAAGTACCTGTGATCATTTCCATAAATGTGTCACAGCTACTTCTCCCCGTGGGAAAACAAGACAATGGGTCCTGCAAGGGAGTTTTGGAGAAAGAGGAGCTGTTTGAGTCTGGCAGCTGCTGGAGGATACTGACCCCCCATGATGATCTCAGCACTTTATTTTTTGTGCTGAATGTAGAGAGTATCTTAAGGCATTTGCAAACCAATGTCCAGAATCATCCCCCGTCCTCAAAAGAAGCATCGCCACCTCTTTAGGAAGGGCAAACATGCCTAAAAAACATTTTTTCCCCATTTTATTAATTGATTTAGTAGGTGATGGTACAGCTGCCCATAACCCTGTCTCTTACTGTCCTGATACTCCTGTGACTTGCTCTTCAAAACCCCTAGGGAAGGATATCCCATAAATTCTCCAACACCATCACTCCTGGCACCTCACTATCCTTGTGCTAAGGCAGGTTCCTAGTGCCCAGCCTCCCTTTTCCTTGCTGCACATAAAGGTCCTTGTTTTCTGATCCTGCTCCAAACAGAGATAGGAAACCAGCCAGTCCCTTCCTCTCTGTGTAATCAAAGATCTGCTCCTGTCTCCTCTTCCATGGACTGAACAGGACAGTTTTCCCAGCCTGCTGCCCAGTAAACTAGAAGAGAAAAACATGGAAAAGGTCTGAAAAGTCCGGTCTGATTTTCACAGCCAAACCGTGTGTGGGAATAGACCACATTTTATTATGTATTCACCATGGTTTACACACTTCCTGTCTGGCTGGGATCATTGTCATAAAGCCTCAGACACAAAAGCAATTACGGCTCCAAAGCAATTCCATGAGGAAAATGAGATCAATCAGGAACTTGCTACACCCAGAGGGTGCCGAGGGTGAGCTCTGAGCCAGGCCCTGGGAAACCACACTCAGTGCTGAGAGTCTCCTTCCAGACACCCCTCCCTGCAGGGCCCTCAGCCTCTCCAGGCACCAACAGCTCATGGACCTACCCAAAGTTCATCTACATCACCCCTACAGCTCCTGGTATCAAATCGTGGAATCCCAGGCTGGTTTTGGTTGGGAGGCACCTTAAAGCTCATCTCATTCCACCCCTGCCATGGCCAGGGACACCTCCCAGGTGGCTCCAAGCCCCGTCCAACCTGGCCTTGGGCACTGCCAGGGATCCAGGGGCAGCCCCAGCTGCTCTGGGCACCCTGTGCCAGGGCCTCCCCACCCTCCCAGGGAGGAATTCCTTCCGTATATCCAAACTAAGCCTGCTCTCTTTTGGTTTGAAGCCATTATGGGGTGTTGCAGGCTGGAGATCTGAGACAGGTCAGAGCTACGGCGTTTTAGAATTGCCTGGTCCCCTCCTTGGTGAGAAAAGGGGCCTGGGGAGGAGCTCTCTCACAGCTGGCTCAGGAGAGATGAGAAGCAGCAGCTGAGCTGCATCTGCCCCCAGGGAGGGCAGGTTCTGGCTGAAAAGGGGCACTGCTGTGCCCTGGCCGGTGCTGCCTGCCTGGACCCTCCCCTGCAGCTCCTGCAAAGGCACTGCTCCCACCACAGACCACTGAGGCATCGTGAGGGGACAGCATGCTGGAGGGATTCAACCTTCCCTGCTGTCCCTTTCTGTCCAAATCCTTTATCTCCCATGGGGCTCTAGTGAGATGGATCACCAGTGGAGTCAGGTTCAGCTGCTTTCTGTACCTGTAGTGTCATTTCTTTCATTAAACTTAACCACAGAGAGCACCAGGGCCACCAGCAATAACCATTTTAAAATCCCAATTAGGATGTGCATTCCAGCAATGACAGACTCAAAGTCACCTTCCCAAAGTTAAACCAGCTGGGTTGGATTTGAGCATTTAAAGTGTATTTACATTTTCCAGGTCTTGTCCTCAAGTGTGGGGCATTTCTTTCTCCCATTTTCAAGGGCAGCATTTTTAATTGGCATCGCATCTAACCCTTGGGGTTGGACTAGATGGCCTTGAAAGTTCCCTTCCGATCCAAAATACTCTGCTCTGTGATTCCATGAGGACAGGACTTTGGGAGCTGGGGCTTTAAGGAAAACATCACAGATGCTGAGAGTAGGAAACATGAGGGATTGGGGCAGGGATGCTTTGCCATGAATCCAAAAGAAAAGCAAACAAATACACCAAAGCAAACAAAGCCACCTTTCAGTTGAGGAACTGGGGACCCAGTGAACACCTACAACCTCGTATGGACCTACAGGGCTACCCTGCCCTACAGGGAAGGCAGCTGCGGTTCCCTCCAGACTCACAGCCACAGGCTTCAGCCAGCTCCCCAGGATACACAGGACAGGAAGGAGAGCCAGTCCCATCAGCTCCTGGAAGCCTTTACAAACCTCATCCATCCATTCCTTAAGCTCTCAAGGGAACAAAGTGTCCAGATGTGTGTCTTAACTGTTTGAATAGCACCAGGACACAGGTCACGCCCTTCTCTGCCAAGGCTGAGCTGAGGCAAACAGCTCCCAGGGAGGGAATGACCCCATGGATTTCTATGGCCCCCCAAAGGGTTTGGCTCCAGCTGGGGAGGAGGACATTTATCCTGGCTGGATAAACTCCAGTACTAATTTACTCAGAGCCTGATAGCTTTACACTCAGTAAAACTCCTTTGCTACTACTTCTCTGCTAATGCTTTTGGGGGGATCCCGTATTTCAAAGTCATTCTTACAGAAGGTGAGGAAAACCCAAGCCACACAAGGAACAGGAGCAGCAGTGCGTTAGTGACCGTCACAGATCCTGCACCACTCACGCTCCTGCTCTTTCCTTTCAGGTCCTACAGCTTCCACAAACTCCTCCAGCCCTGCTGGAACAGGTACCTCTGCCTTGTGATGTGCTTCATGTGTCTGTTTGGATGTGGATGCACGTGGAAATGGGGGTTTGCAAATGGACAGGCCCCAAATGGGACCCTGATTCATAAGTCCCATCTGCTGAGGGATCTTCTCCCAGGATCCTGCCTCTGCCTGCCCCATCCATCACCATTCCCCCCCCAGATCTCCAGGGGACATGGAGGGTGCTGTGCCCCAGAGGGTGACCTGGCTGGGCTTGTTTTGGAAGGGAGCAAGGCTGTGTTCCAGGGAGCCTGGAGAAAGCAGAGGAATTCCACCTTACCTTTGCTCCCTGTTTTCCCCAGCTGTTTCCCAGCAGCTAGGGATCCATGGAGCTGCCAAGCTCCCTCTGGTCCCAACAGCCACACTGGTGACAAACCTTCTCCTTGGCATCTCTTGTCCCCCTGACCCTTTCTGCTCTCATTGGCTACCGTGGCCCCTTTCTGGCCCATCCTTCAACTCTCCCTGTGGGATCTCACCAACCTGGAAAAGTCACCTCCGTGCCTCTGTTTGTGTTCCAGGTCAATCCCAACCAATAGAACACAGCCCTGAAGTGAAGAACCACAGCTCAGGTAACGCTCAGCTGGAGACCGAGGAGAGCGGCTCGGGGACATCCCAGTGTGTAACTGGTCTGACCTCAGCCCGACTGGGCCACCCAGCAGTAGCTGGGGCTGTGCAGAGGACAGTGGTGAGGAGGAAGGAAATTTTGTGGTGTCAGGGCTTCTGATGCAGCCAACTCACCCCGCAGGGATCAAGGCACAGGTGTGAGCAAAACCAGGGGGGGAAAAAAATCACTAAATTGAATAGGGAGAATGAGATGATCATACAATCATGGAATCCCAGAATGGTTTGGGTTGGAAGAGATCTTAAAGCTCATCTCATCCCACCCCCTGCTATGGCAGGGACACCTCCCACTGTCCCAGGCTGCTCCAAGCCCCATCCAACCTGGTTGGTCTTTAAGATCCTTTCCAACCCAAGCCTTTCTATGATTTTGTGACATGTAGAGAACACCAATTACACCAGAAATGATCTCTCCAGCTCCAGATCCACATCTGTTAGTGTCCACTTGGATCTTTGGAGTCAGATCTCTTCCTGCTATGTTTCAGGGAAAAAAAAAAATCTAAGCATAGCTACCCTTCCAGAAGGACCCCAAAAATATCAAGGAATAAGATCTCAAAAAGATCTCTGCTCCTGCTTCCAAGCCTCGTGGGAAAAAAAGAAACTTAAAAGAAACTTTATCTTAAATTCTAATATTTTAGTGAAGCATTTGGATAAAGGGGGGAAAAAAGCCCACCACACTAACCTTGAAACCATTTCACCATTTTTTCAATTTACTGGAAAGCCAAGAGAAGTCTAGACAAGGAACTTGCCTATAAATTCCCAGCTGGTGATCCACTCTTCCTTGCAGAGGTTTTTTGAAAGCTTTTTCCCCCACATCTTGCTCTGGATCAGGTGCAGTTTGGAGCAGCAGGTTGAGGCAGAGGACAGAGCCCCCAGACCACTTCAAGAGCTGAATTATTTGTGCTTGGAGACTCTCAGCGAAATGAAATGTGAAAGTTGGCACTTCAGAGCACAAGGAAATGATCATGTGGGTGCCAGGCAGCTCCCGGCAGCTCAAGTGTCCAGTGACAAAACACCTTCACTTTTCAAAGCAGGGAAGGAAGCAGTGGCAAACCCCTGACTCTCTCCATGTGTTTGCTGAGCTCCACCAGCTCAGCATCTCCCCACAGTGAAAAGAGCAAAAGTGAATTCCAAAGTACAAGAGCTCCTTCACTCTGAGCAGGTTGAAGGCTATTTCCATGCTTTCCCTAGCAGATTATTCCTAACTCTCAAGGAATTTGATGACTCTGCAATAGCTGTGCCCTCTCCAGGCTGTTTCTGAGTTGAACTTTTTGAGGTAACGCTACAATTTCCCCACAGAGCCGTCAGTAAAATCAACACCAGTGACCACCCTGAACCTCACCTCTGTGGGTCAAACCACTACACCCAAACCCTCCCCCATCACTACAACAACCCTGACAGCAACCACTGAGCGAGGTAAGGATGGAAAACTCAAATATTTGCTCAGGCAGGACCTGTTTGTGCCTCCCTCCTTACCCAATCCAAACTGCGGGCATCAGAATATTGGGCTAGTCCACACTGTGCTGGTTATTCAGCAATTCTGCAAATATCGAATTTCTCTGAGTCTTTGCTGAAAGAGCAGCTCATTCCAGCTCCCCAGATGGACACAGCCAGGCCAAGCCCATATCAGAAAATCCAGATCATGCTTTATCAAATATTGGAGCAGCCCCAGCCTCCCCAGCCTCCCTCGCCAAGCTCACCTGTTGGGTACACTCTGAGCTGACTCCACACCTTGCTAACCTGGCATCCTGATGTCTGTCTGGAGGGAAAGTATCATGCAAATAAAGATATTTACTCCATAGACACCCAACAGCTCTCCACAGTGGAATCTGTAGTGGCTTCACAAGTTAACTGTCCTCTCCCATGTTTTCTTTATCTAGATGATAAATCCAGCGGAAACAGAAGCACGGCAGCTCCTTCTCCAACACCTCAAGGTACTTTGTCCTTTTGTAGAATAACAATAAGATCAGGTAATTTCATGGCAATCAATGGCACAGGTTCTCTAAGCACAAGTCTTTTTTTGGGGTTGAGCCACCCAAAACCACATCTGGTGTCCTTATAAGCAGTGATAAAACACAAGAAAAATGCTCTTAACATCCTCTGCTGGGATGAACTTGCACAGCTGAACAATGGATCTATGTTTAGGAGAAGAGAGCCCTTTTAAAATCCTTTTAAATAAATACAATTTTGCTTTTGACAGTTTGCTTAACCCAACCTGTAAGCACAAATTAGAGAATACAGTAAGAGTTTTCTCAGAATAGGGGCAGAATCCAAGTGACTGGAAGACTGGAATCTGACAACTGAGCTGATTCCCCAGTAAAGATTCAGCCTCAAAAACCTGCAATGGTCTAGAAACTGCTCTGCCTCTCCAAGTACCTCTCAGATCTCTAAGACAAGCAAGGTGAGGAACCCGTGGCCAGCTGTGCCCACACAGATGCCCACCCACCATGGTTGTCCCCTGTTAAGCCAGGAGCCCTTTGCTCAGAGCAGATTGCTGTTCATTCCAACCCTGATTTACCAATGGGAAGCCCCACACATCTCTGACTATAGATGCTGATGCTTCCAAAGGCCAGGTCTCCCATTGGGTGAGACTCAACATTTCCCAGGGATGGGGTATCCGTGGCAGGCTCGGCAAACCATAGCTTCTGCCCGTGGCTAGAAGAACAATTTCAGAATGAAACAAAGAATTCGATGACTGGGGAAAAAATTGTACAGCAGCAGACCCTGCTTCTCCAGACTGTTCTGCTCTGTGTGGCTTCTGAAACAGTTAGATTGGTTAGTTCATGGCTTTTCCCCTTTTTCTTCTGGCTTTTGGCAAAATCCCATTCCAAAGCAGGGCTGTTTGCTGTGGGACAGGACCTGGGTTCAGCTGCTGCCCAGGGCAGTGCCAGGAGCTGTGCACAGCTCTCCAGGCACCACATCCCTTTGGCCAGCACTGCTGCTGGGAACGTGCAGATGGGAAAGCAGGGAAGAAGATCCTACTTGACCTACAAATGATCTTCTGAAGCTCTGAACTGCCACTTTTAGTCTCCTGACAGGGCCTGTAGCCGCTCGTTAAGGTCGATGCAGACACTCTGGCTGTTCAACAACAGCCTGGAGGCAGCAAAGGATGTTTTTTCTCAGTACAAGTGAAACACATTTCACACATTGGCTTTACATTTCCTTGCACAGGCACTGGAAGCAGCTGTCACAAACCAAGCAGCTTCACACAAGGCAGTTCATCCCACTGAGAACTAGAGTGCTTGCTTGGACAAACCTCTGTGCTGCCACAGCAGGCCTACATATGGTGTACAAGTTAGCCCACCTCAAATGGGTTTAGTTACTTCTAGATAGCCTAGGATAGCAAATCCACTCATTTCAAGCCCAGGGACAAGCCAAATAGTCAATCTACACCCACATTCTGCAACATTTCTTCCCCTACACAGATTTATTTTAAAGTCTCAATGTTTATGACCTATAGCAAATCTATTGCCTTCCCAGCTCAGTCTTCCAGCCTCCCCTTGCTGTTTCCGCCCCAAATCTGCACCTGGGACTGCAGACCCTAAAGAGGTTACAAAAGGGTATTTGAACTTCAGTTTCCTAGGTTTCCATTTGGACATGGAAAATAGTACAAAGTATGTTTCATGGGAAGCTTTTAGTATGGAGGTGGGAGTATTAATTCCATGTTTCCCCGGCACTACTGTGAATCCATTCTCCTCTCCAGGTGCCCATTAATTCCTTTGGTTCTTAGATGACACTGGAGGTCAAGACTCACATTCTGTGTCTCTCTGTGCAGGTCAGGATCCCGTGAGGAACGAGAGCACCACGACATCAGTGACTCAAGGTGCTTCCTCCTTGCAGAGAGGTGATTCCTGCTCTGTATTTTATATTCCTCTGCACGGCCAGCAGCAAGGCCATCACACTGCTGTCTTCAAGGCAGTGTGGAGAAAGGCCAGTGCATACCTGAGGGAGGCTGAACATCCCATCCAGCCCTTGAAAAGGCTGTAAAGCTCGGCAGAAGCAGCACTTCAGGGCAACCTCTTGAGCCTGGGAACAGCAGGAAAGGTGCCATTATGTCAAAAGGTTGTAAAAGGAGGGAGACTGGACAAACTCCCCCCTCAAACTCACTGCCAGGGCTGACCTTGACCTTTCCTCACTGGGATCCCAGAAGGAAACCCTGTGGGTGTTCTCAGCTTGTCCATAAAGGGGGCCCCACCACGGCAATGATTCCACACAGGTCTTGCTCACGTTGCTATTAAGATTGATGGACCTGGCCAGGATCCAAACTTGGTCTCTCCAGTGAAGTGCAAGTGAGAGTTAGGTCCTCTAGCATTGCTAGGAATCCTCTTCCCAGCCGTGGAAGAATGACTTTTATGTAAATCTACCTTTCTCCCCTCTGTAGGCACCTCAGAGCCTGTCACCCCAACACCAAACCCCTCCAGCCACTTACCCCAGCCCAGCCCGACAGACGAGAAATCACCGCTGACAGTGGCAGCTTTTGGTAAGGTCTTGTGGCACCTGAGGAGAGGAGGGGGCTCTGTTTCACCAGGCCACGCTGGTTTGGACACCCAACTTCATGAGGCCCTGGCACAGGGTGCCCAGAGAAGCTGTGACTGCCCCTGGATCCCTGGCAGTGCCCAAGGCCAGGCTGGACATTGAGGCTTGGAGCAGCCTGGGATAGTGGAAGGTGTCCCTGCCCATGGCAGGAGGTGGAACAAGATGAGCTTTAAGGTCCCTTCCAACCCAAACCATTCCGTGATTCCATGATTCTAAGTCCGAGGGATTCTTAGCAGGACAAATTTCCTGTACAAGGAATTGTTTGATTTATTGAGGCCTGATGTCAGTATCAAATCTAGAGCTGATTTAAAGTGTCTAAACATGGTTTATGGGACAGATAACATCACCCACAGCTCTAGCTTGTCTCTCCCTGTTACATTACTTATTTATCTGGCTTTACACTTTTGGGATAGGATTTACCAACTGTAGCAGGAACATACTGACTCCTATCAATCCCCAGTGTAATCAGCTGACTTCTGCCTTCCTGGCACTGCCTTATCAATTAAGTATTTATTGACTAAGTATTCAGAGAAGCCCTCTGAGGTTAAAACACAGGAGGATAAAGCTATTTGTTCTAACAACTATTTGCTTCTCTGTCTATTACGTACCATGCTTACATTAATGAAGATATTGATTTCCTACCCAAGTTTTGATGTCAAAGTCTCTCTGCTGCTCAGACAGTTCTTTCCTCCATCCCCAGGTGTCATCAGCTTCGTCGTTATCCTGATAGTGGTGGTCATCATCCTGGTCAGCGTGGTCAGCCTGAGGTTCAAGTGCAACCACTCCAAGGACCCGGAAGGTATTTGTCTGGGGGAATCTGTACTCCCCTAACCAACAAGTCACCAGTTTCCATGTGGATCTGGCAATTCCTAAAAGATGTCTTTGAAAAGCTTACACAGTGGTGGGGAGATTTGGAAGCCAGACTGGAACATGGATTGAGTAGTCAGGAACGCAGCGTGACCTCCTCGCTAGAGCCCCAGCCCAGCCTCATCTGGACATGGCTTCCTGCAGCCAGTCTCAAGCTTCCTGCAGCTCAAATTCCAGGAGGTGGGCAGCTCTTCCAGCAAAAATCATGGCGTTTGACAGTCCTTTACCTTAGGAATCCCATTTCCCACAAAGCTGTGCCCACCAGAGGGCAAGGCTGCTCTGCAGCAAGGCAGACACCTTCCTAAAGCCCAGAGGATGCTGGCGACCGAACGGGCAGCAGGGCCGGCAGGTCCTGCCAGTATGTCCCCTTAGCTGAAGGGTTTTCTCTAATCAGCTCCCACGTTTCCCCCACAGTGTCTCCAATCTCATTCAGATTTCATTTACATCCCTGTACAATGTAATTCAGAATAGAGCTGACTTATTTTATGGCTTAGCTGGGATGATTTCTCACCTCCACATCACCAACTGCTTTTCTCCCCCCAGACAAACAGAAACCAGGAACCTCCATGGTGTCAGAGAGGTAAGGCTGCTCACACTACCCACATCTGATGGAGAGAGCCTGATTTATCCCAGAGCTAACTTTAGCAAGGAAAAGCGTCTGCTTTGGTTATTTCAGGTGGAAGGAAGCATGTCAAGACATCTTTGACAGAGAGTTAGAAAAGCAAAATCAGCTTTGATAACACTTCAGCCTCTGATAGAGAAATAGGTAGAAGGTCAATATTAAGGGGCCTCATTTCAAAGCTGCTCTGAGAGAAGACTCATCACCTTCCCAAAGCAGATTGCTTGTCTTTGTCTAGACACAGACTTGAGGTCTAAACTCACGTTTCTGGATCTCAGAGCAGTCTTAGATATCTTCCAAGATGGCCATTACGGTTTCCCACTGCTAGTTGCCTACCAAATAAATAAACCCTGCTTTGGAAACGGATAAGGGACACAGGGAGCAAAGTCTGTAAGTGTTTAGGTGCCAAATTTCCATCAACATCAGTGGTCACGAAATACCCTGAAAGATCATCATCCAAGGGATCTGAAGCCACTGAGGCAAAACATGCCAGAAAATGGGACAGTGCCTAAGGCTCCCTGATCCCCAAAGTTATCCAGTGTTCACTGGTCAGGAATGCACATCCCAGCCCTCAGGGTAGGAAAAAAGGGGAATTCCATCTTCCTAAGCCTTGTAACTCACTATGGACGGGCCAGAATCAGGACAGCAGCTCAGTGGGCAGTGGAAACCAAAGCTGGTCTCCTGTACCAGCCTTGGCCTTGCCTGTTTGCCTCCAGCTGTGTGCAAAGAAATTTTGTCCCTGGAGGTGTCCAAGGACCACCTGGACATGGCACTCAGTGCTCTGGTCTGCTTGACAAGGTGGTGATTGCTCAAAGGTTGGACTCGATGGTCTTGGGGGTCTTTTCCAACCTCAGTGATTCTGTGATTCCCTGTCTTGTTTCCCAGAGTAATTAATATCTCCTTCTCTCCTGGGCAGCTGCTCGGCAGACACGAGCCAGAAGGGGAACAGCATCACTCTGATCTCCATGAAGAACATCAACACCAACAACAGCATGAGCTACCCCCCGTCAGAAAAGGTTTCCCTTTTCAGCCTTGCTTTTTAGGGAGTCAGCTGGGGATCATTTCTCTGGCTGGATAAGAGCATGCCTTGAGGTATTTCTTTGCTCTTTTATTCCTTCAGAAATATAACAAAAACCAGCTGCCACCAAACTTCTAAAGGTCCAAACTGCTTCCAGTGAGCCCAGTGAAAAGTGTGGGTGCCCATCTCAGGTTTACCTGGGCTGGCTGAGCTCAAGGTGCCAAGTTTACCTCACGCACACAGGTGACATCACCTGTGGCCAGCTGCAAAGCTGGAGGGGTTTGTCATTAAATGAAGAGGTCTGTGAGAAATCGAGGTCTCACCCTCCAGCCCAGCTTACCCACTCCTGCCCCACACATGGTTGAAGCACATCCCCATTGGTGCTCTCAGGTCCATCCTACATGAGGAATTCACATCATTTTTGGTTGTTTTAAAGCTGGGACTGAGTTCAGGAGAACACATTGCTGTACTCCCTTTGCCAGCCCAGCCAGGCTGCTGATGTCCCACGTTTTGTTCTTTTGGCAGGTGCTATGAAGCCAAGAGCCCGGAGCTTGAAGCTGACACGTGACAACCAGCAGTGGCTTTCTAGGTTCTTTATTTTTTTCCTTCGGGGAAAGAGCAAGGGTGGACTTTATATATAAATTATTATGTCCTTTCTGATCAGTACATTTACAGTAGTGTCCTACATAGCTTCCCCACCTGGGGCCTAAGGGCTTTCTCCAGTTACAGCCTGCCACGCTCGGTGGTTGATATCTAACTCTATTTTTGATATGCCTTCAAACACTCAGATAATTCCAGCAGCAAGAAGCACCAAGGCACCATCTACTCCGCTAATAAACCGCTGCCTTACATTAATGGCCTTTATAGTCTGTGCCAGGCAGTCACGGGCTTGTTAATCAGCGTAGCCCCACGTCGAGCCAGACCCGTGCGTTGGGAAAGCCTGATCTGAAGCTGAAGGCCTGATGGGACTTAAATGCCCAAGTTCTAGGTCAAATCCCAGCATGACTGCTCCAAGCCCCTTATCCCCGGTGCCCTCATTGTCCCCACAGCAGTGGGATGGTCACATCCACCTACCTCACAGGGTTGTTGTGAGGCCTTGTTAATCCATGTCTGTAAAGCGTTCGGAGAGCCGTGAATTAAAGGCGCTGCTGAAATGCAAATTGCCATCTTAAACACTTTGTTATTATTAATAAGAACGGAGCTTCAGGAAGGGAGATCGTTATCTCCCCACCTGCTCAAAGACTCAGCTGAAGTGTAAGGAACAAAGTCCCTGCATAGACCAGGGTTTATGTCAGTGTAAAATGAGTGGTCACAAGCAAAATGCTGAGCTGCTTCAGCTCTTGGAGGCTGGCAGCCCAAGTTTGCCAGGAGAGCTTCCATCGTCTCTACCACTGCTTTCCCAGAGCTTCCTGGAAGGCCAGGAGAGCAGCATCGCCTTGTGCAATGCAGGAGGCAGCTGTGCTTTGCAGCTGGCAAGGAAATGTTCAGCAAAATAAATGCAACATTTTCACGGCTCCTGGTAAGAGCCAATGCACTTTCAACCTCTGACACCTGCACCAGGTAGTTCGATAAGTTGTTTTTTAATAAATGAAGCTTTTCTGGTTACATTCATGAAAAGTAAAACATTGTCACTCACCCAGGCTCCACCAGACTGGTGAATTTGCTTAACACAAAATCCCAGGTGATTTGCAATTAGACAAACCCAAACAGCTCCAGTTCCCAGAGACCTGTAACTCCACACACGGAGCACTACAAGTAGATTTTTAGTGAATGCAAAGTTATAACAAATCTCCCTGGATCTTTGAGATCCCATAGGATCTCACTGCTGCTTTCATTTTCCTTCCTTTGACCTCCTTCCCACAGGCCCTTGAGGGTCTTGCAATGAGGGTGGGCAGGCCCTGGCACAGGGTGCCCAGAGCAGCTGGGGCTGCCCCTGGATCCCTGGCAGTGCCCAAGGCCAGGCTGGACATTGGGGCTTGGAGCAGCCTGGGACAGTGGCAGGTGGGATGAGGGGAAACCAACAACAGCAATGATGAAAGCAACTGGGAAATGTCTTGCAGTGAGGGCCCAGAACTGGACACAGCCCTCGAGGTCCCCCAGCAATGCCAGCACGGGGACGGGCACTGCCCTGATCCTGCTGCCACCCCAAGGATGGGACAGCCCAGGGGCCAGTGGCCTCGTGCCCACCTTGGGCTCATGTTCAGCTGCTGTCACCAGCGCCCCCGAGGCCTTTCCTGATGGGATCTAAAGCTGCTCCAGAGTGTCCAAAGGAGGGAGCCGGGGCTGGGGAAGGGTCTGGAGGGGCCGCCCGAGGAGCGGCTGAGGGCACTGGGCTGGTCCAGCTGCAGCAGAGGAGCTGAGGGCAGAGCTCCCCGGGGCTGCAGCTCCTGCCCAGGGCAGCGCAGGGACAGCTCCGAGCTCTGCTCCTGGGCCAGGGACAGCACCCAGGGAGCGGCTGCAGCTGGGCCAGGGCAGGCTCAGGCTGGAGAGCAGGGAAAGGTTCTTCCCCAGAGGGTGCCGGGCACTGCCCAGGCTCCCCAGGGAATGGGCACGGCCCCGAGGCTGCCAGAGCTGCCAGGGGTGCACAGGGTGGGGTTGCTGGGGTGTCTGTGCAGGGCCAGGAGCTGGAGGGATGAATCCTGGTGGATCCCTTCCTGCCCGGGACATTCCATAATTCCATGACATTCCACAATTCCACGACATTCCGTGATTCCGTGATTCCATGACCTCCCACCTCCCGCTGCCCTCAGAACCGCTCATGACGTCACCTCCCCTCGCAATGACGTCACGCCCCCGCCAGCCCCGCCGGGCCCGCTCCCAGCAGCGCCCGCGCACAAGATGGCGGCGCGGGGTGGTGGGCGGTGAGCGAGGGGCGGCGGCGGCCGCGGGCCGACATGACCTACACGGCCGAGCAGCTGGACGGGGTGCGGCGGTGAGCGGCGACGGGGGGCCCGCGGGAGCACGGGGGGCGGCGGGCAGCGGGGCCGGAGGGCCTGGGGAAAGGCGGGGAGCGGGGCCGGGGAGCCCCGGGATGACCCCGTGTACGCCCTCAGGATCAAGCGGTGCCGGGATTACTACGAGATCCTGGGGGTGAGCCGGGACGCCGGCGAGGAGGAGCTGAAGCGGGCGTACCGCAGGCTGGCCCTCAAGTTCCACCCCGACAAGAACCGCGCACCCGGAGCCACCGAGGCCTTCAAAGGTGAGCGGGCCCGGGGGCACCGTGAGGGGCCGCACCCGGAGCGCCGGTGCAGAGGCGCCCGCCGGCCCACGGAGCCGGGAGGGGCTGCACACACAGCAGCGTCCTCACAGAACCCCGCTGCGGCTCGGCAGGGCTTGCATTTCCGTCTGCAAAATACACGTCTCCCTTAGAAACGATGGGAAATGTATCCCAGGTCGCAGTCCCAGATGCTTTTGAGGAACTTGACAAGGGCCTGGAGGGACAGGACAAGGGGGAATGGCTTCTACGCTGCCAGAGGGCAGGGTTTGATGGGGTATTAGGAAGAAATTCTTCCCTGTGAGGGTGCTGAGGCCCTGGCACAGGGTGCCCAGAGAAGCTGGGGCTGCCCCTGGATCCCTGGCAGTGTCCAAGGCCAGGCTGGACATTGGGGCTTGGAGCAGCCTGGGATGGTGGGAGGTGTCTCTGCCATGGCAGGGGGTGGGATGGGATGATCTGTAGGGTTCCTTCCAATCCAAACCATTCTGGGATTCCATGATACTGCAGAAGGTTCAGAACTTGGAACTGACACTGCCCATGCCAGAGTGTGGGATGTTTGTCATCAATAACTGCTCCTTGTGATGAATAAATTTTTATTTATATGTATATGTATGGGAATATGAAATTTAATCCAATAGGCTGTGTCCAGAGTTCTCAGTTATGTTGCAGCATAAACTCATGCATATTTTCCCTTTCCATGCAGCGCAGCACGAGGAAAACAAGTGATCATTCACAGTCTGTTAAAACAAGGAGCTTCTGAAGGGATGTTCTTTCTTTCTTTGTGTTTGGGTTGTATTTCTCTATGAACTTGTTCTGTCAGAGGCCAAAGAAGAAGATGAGCCAAACAAACACTTCTGAGTGATTGGATGTGAGGTGTGAAATAGGTGTGCCACACAGCTTCAGGAGCATCTCTGCCAGCAGGAAAAGCTTGGGATAGCCCTCTGCATTTTAATTTGTCCCTGCAGTTATTAACTTTGTGTTAATTGTATGTGGTATATGGAGGTGCACTCGGACCAAACTTGCATTTGGTTTGAGCTGATAAAATGCTCCATTCTCACCCAGTTTCTTGGCTGAAGTGAACTCTCACATCAGTTTTCAAATATTTCAAGTCTCTCCATATACTTGGACACTTTTTTCTTTCTCCTGGCATCAGTGACAGCAGGAAGTGGTTTCCATCACAGGTAGTGCCAGAGCTGTTACACATCTTGCTGTTACAAAAGTAACTTAGTCTTTGGTCAAGCACAAATTTCCTAGGCTTGTTTGGGGATTTTTTGCTACTCCACTTATAAAAGTGGGACATGTGACACTGGAAATGTAACACTGGTTTTAATTCCCTCTCCAGCAATAGGCAATGCTTTTGCAGTTCTGAGCAACCCTGAGAAACGACTCCGCTACGATGAACTCGGGAGTGACCACGAGCACGTCAGCACTGGCCAGGCCAGGCACTACAATTACTACACAGAATTCGAAGCAGACATCACACCAGAAGAAATATTCAATGTGTTTTTTGGTGGGCATTTCCCTACAGGTCAGTACCTGTCTGCAGGGATTTTGAAGGGCTGTGGACTGACTAACCCCGAGGGAGCAGCTGGAGCTGTGTCAGGGCAGGCTCAGGCTGGATTCTGGGAGAAGTTTCTTTCCCCAGAGGGTGCCGGGCACTGCCCAGGCTCCCCAGGGAATGGGCACGGCCCCGAGGCTGCCAGAGCTCTGGGAGTGTTTGGACAGCGCTGCCAGGGATGCCCGGGGTGGGGTTGTTGGGGTGTCTGTGCAGGGCCAGGAGCTGGGCTGGATGATCCTTGGGGGTCCCTTCCAACTCAGCATATTCTGTGATTCTATAAATCATGAGGAAGGTCACTTTCCCTTGGGACTGCTCAGGGAGTTGATCATACGTCTGAAAAGAGCAGAAACCTTTTCACATTTGATTTCTGCCTTTCTTTTATTCCCTCCATCATCTGAAGCCAGCAGTGGTATGGGAGTTGAAATGGGGTGTGAATGAGAAGGAATCAGAGGTGTCTTTGGTGATGGTTGAACTCAGTGATCTCAGAGGTCTTTTTCAACATGAACAATTCCTTGATTGGGTTGTACTTGAGGCACCTGACAGCATTCCAGGCCAGCACGGCCCAGCTCCTGGAGCTGTGATCTCAGGGAAACAGGAGCTGCTGTGCCTTGCAGCAGCCTGTGCTGTAATGAAGTTACAGCCTGGGAGCTCAGCAAGTGCTGCCTGCCAGGAGAGGATCCAGGATCTGGTGGATGTGCAGGATCCAGTGACAGAGCAGTGGAGCTGTACCTGTAGTAGCTCCGTGCATGTCTCAGTCCAGCCTTGGCATTTGGATTTGCAGGAGAAATAGATCCTGCAGGATCAGTGGATTAAAAGGAAATCTGAAAGGTGTGAGGACTTCAAGGGCCTTCTGGCAGCAATGAAAGAATTGCTTTAGCACTCCTGGGAACTTTCCACCTCCAAGCTGTCACGAGAAGTGAGGTGCACACCAGTTACTACAGCCTGAAGACACAGAGACAAGTAGTTAATTACTAAACCTTGCTGTGAGCGGTGCATCTTGCAGCTAAGGGGACCTCAGATTGCTCCCAGGCTTGCACCAGTGGATATGCAAAGTGAGCCAACCCCAGCATGGTGTAATTCCAGCTGGAGTCTGCACGTTTTCCATTTCTGACTGTGCAAGGAATTGCACCTGGATGTGCCTTTTGTGGGACATTACCCTCATGGAACGGGCCTGTGGGGAACAGGGTGCTTGGAGTTGAGGACAGGAGATTGAGGAACTCTGGGAGGAGTTTGGGTACTGGGCATGGCAGGTTTAACAGGGAGAAAAACGGGAATTTTTGGGAAAGCAGCGAAGAGTAAGAAAATAAAAATGCAATTTTGTAGCAGTGGGTGTTGGTAGTAAACAAGAGTTTCCTCACTGGGCTTTTGAGGGCAGGTTAATGCTTTGTTTTTATGGAGCAGTTTTCCTCTATGGATATTCAATGGAAAAATAATTAAATTTAAAATGTTAAATGTGATTAAACTCAAAGGAGACTCCACGTGGCAGAGTGTTGCAGTTGTAAGGAGGAGAGGCTACAAGTTCTCATAAAAAATAAATGCCCATGGAACAAAAGAAACTGCTGGCAGAAATTCTTGGAGAAACTTAAAATTTGGGAAAACCTTTTTTTTTTAGGCACCCCTATAAAAGCCATTCTTCTTTTTCCACGCTGGCTGCTTCTCTTCACAGCTTGATAAAATCCTGTCTGAGCAATGTTGAGGGATAGAAATTAATTTTCTTTTTTCCCAAAAGAAACTTTCCTCCTTGGAGCCAGCCTGGCTTGGCTTGGCTCGCTGTTGGAGCTCTGACTGCACACATGCCTAGAGCTTGGAAAATCTTCGAACAAGCAGTGGAACAGGGGTTTTGACACAATAGCAGAGGTCACCTTTGCCCAGGTTTCTTGCAGAATTCTTTGGGAAACTCAAAAAAGGACAGGATAAGAGTATAAAATAATGTGACATCTTTCCCAGGGCTTAAAAATAGTTTTGCATTTCTGTTGTGATGATAAGCCACAGATTTCAATTCTCTAACACAAAAGACATTCTGAATTTCGAAAGAGGAGAGCACAGCTATTATTAAGATATTCATATGGTGATAAAATCAGATCCTGAGCTTCAAATTGAAGCAGCAAATACAATTCTTCCCTCATTGTAGATTTTTTAAAAATAAATCAACCGCATTCCATGTGCAAGAAAGAAAATCCTGAATTGTTCTCCTTTTTTACTCTTTTAAAAATCTCTTTCCTTATTATAAAATAATTAAGTGAAATTATTAATGGCTTGAAGGCAGAGGAATTAGAAATGAGGGTAGAAGACCACATTCAGTAATTATGGGAGACCATAATTCATAGCCCAAGCCTGGTGAAGCAAATTCATTTTCCTGCCACAGCCTTGCAAGTGAGTGTGACAAGAACAGCATTAAAATATGAGATACAATCATAAAAATCAGAACATGTTTCTGCAGCTTGATTTAAATTAAGATGGATTGGGGCACAGTACAATTTCTCTGATAGGCTTTTTGGACTAACATTGTGGTGGTGTTTAATTCTGATGTGGTTTGTGCTTTCTAGTCTCAGACCTCCCAGCTGCAATTCAGGCTGTGGAGAATAAACCTGGATAATTAAATAGAAACTGAGGAATCCTGGTGAGTTCCAGCAACTGGGTGAAACACAGGTCTGTCCTGGTTTCTTTTCCAGGGAATATCCACATGTTCTCCAATGTAACCAGAGATGCTCACTATTACCCACGGAGGCACCGGGCTGAGAGGGCGTGGACACAGGAGCCAGAGGAGGAAGAGCACAGGCCACAGGTAGCCAGCAGGAAGGATCTCCACAGCTTAAATATTTAAATATCTCAGCAGGGTGAGGGATCCTCTTCCAAAGCCAGGACAAACCTTCCCATGCTTGAGTGCTCAGTGTTTATCCTCAAAGGCTGCAGCCGCAGTGGATATTTCCTTTGTCATGAGATTGGCTGTTATTAATCACTGCTGTAGAGATGCATTGTGTTTCTAGGATTACAGGCCCTCCAGTTTCTGTCACGGAGGGTTTTGCTGCTGCTTGGTTTTTGCAAGCTCCAATGCTTGGTAATCCAACAACAATTAGTCCAAATGAGGACTGGTAATGGATATGGAGGTACTGGCTTGTGGTCAAGGTGTATTTTAGCACCCAGGGGCTGCACAGGCTTCTTCCAGCTGGGGACAGGATGGGTGTGGGATACGTTTCTGCCAACTGAGACCTCTAGATGAGACACAAGGTGTCCTTTGTTGTCACTGCACATACACACCTGCCACCTGCTTTGGCAAAATCTTCCTCTGGAGACAGTCTGTTAACCTCCAGGGATCATTCTCCAAGGAAGATGAGTTTTTCCTTGTGAGTCTCAGGCTCAGAAAAAAAATCTGGTACAGCTGACAGACAGCTCAGCTGGGGGAAGTGAATCCAGCCCCTCACTGCAGAAAAGAGCCTGAGGAGCTGGAGCGTGTCCAGGGCAGGGAACGGAGCTGGGAAGGGGCTGGAGCCCCAGGAGCGGCTGAGGGAGCTGGGAAAGGGGCTCAGGCTGGAGCAAAGGAGGCTCAGGGGGGACCTTGTGGCTCTGCACAAGTCCCTGACAGGAGGGGGCAGCCGGGGGGGTCGGGCTCTGCTGCCAGGGAACAGGGACAGGAGGAGAGGGAACGGCCTCAGGCTGGGCCAGGGCAGGCTCAGGGTGGACAGCAGCAGGAATTTCCCCATGGAAAGGGTGCTCAGGCCTTGGCAGGGGCTGCCCAGGGAGGTTTGGAGTGCCCATCCCTGGAGGTGTCCAAGGAAGGGCTGGAGGTGGCACTCGGTGCTCTGGGCTGGGGACAAGGTGGGGATCGGGCACAGCTGGGACTCGATGGGCTGGGAGGGCTTTTCCAACCTCAGTAATCCTTTGATTCTGTGAATCCTACCTACTACTGCATCAGGAATCCTTGTTGCTATCCCAGGGTAGAGGGCAGTGTCTAAATAGCTGCATGTGATATTTCCCTCTGCATGAGAGAAGGCATTTTAAAAGCCGGTTTAGAAAGAAATGGAAGAGCAGAAGGAAAGATCAGTGTTTTCTCTTTGATAATGCTTCCAGTCTTTTGTTCTGCTAAATTAATCCAAACAAAAGCCCCAGTGCTTGCATCCTGTCTGAAGTTACACTGCATGTGAGCTGTTAACCCTTTACTGCTCAACCATTAAATGCAGTGCTGAAGCAGAGGCTGAGATCTACAATGGAGAGCAAATTCAGAGGGTGCAGGAATGCCGTAGGCACACGGGAATTGCAGGCTGGATTCGACACTTGCAGGTACAACAGTGCTGTAGGCACTGTGAGGGAAGGGGCAGAGGAAAAGATAGTGGAAAGGAAATGGTGTTCAGGAGTGTTCTGATATTATTAATAAAGGTTATTTAGAAATTACAGTGTCATCCCTCTCAAAATCCCGAAGTCCTTTCTCTTTTTTCTTCTAAGTTTCCATGTAACAAATTGTTGATCTGTGATTGATAGCCTGGCTTCTGTGAACAGATGCCTTTTTCCATCTCTGTATTTTCTTGACTGCTAATCCTTGTACTTTTCAGAATTCATACTCTGCATTTATCCAGTTGATGCCAGTTTTCATCATCATAATTGTGTCAGTTATAACCCAGCTGATGGCCACCAACCCACCCTACAGCTTATTCTACAAATCGTAAGTCCTTTAAAACCACATTTTTCTGCTCTTGCTGTTTGCAGTATGAAGGCAGATGGAAGTTGGGTTTGATAGCAAAATGCATGTTAATGTTTTGCTCTTTGTAGAAAATGTTATCAGTTTGTAAATAAGGAAATACCAACAGCCTGCACTGGTGAGTTCTCCTGAGCACTGTGGGGTTGCCTGTGGGGAGCTTTAGTGCACAAAGAGGGTCAGAAACCTTCCTCAGCTGGTGTGAAATGGCTTTGCACAGTGATACAGGATGGGGAACGTGGGTGTAGATCAGCCTCTGATCTGCCCAGCCCCCAGAATCTGTGGACCACCCCTGAGGTTCCTCTGGAAAGCAACAAAAAAAAGAAGCCTGTGGTTTGCAGTATAAATCCAAACCTTTAAATCCAAACCTTCTCTGGAGCATGAATTCTACTGGAAGCTCCACAAATTGTTAAAGCCTTGAAATGCCCTGGTTTAACCTCTGTAGCAAAGCAGGGCCCTGGGGGCTGGTGGGCTCTGGGAGCAGAAGGACCCCACCAGAGCTGCTGCACTGGCAGCTTGTGGGGCAGGGGAAAACCCACATGCTCCTGTCACATCTGGTGCTGGAGGTCACATCTGGACCTGGGCTGGCCCTCACTGAGAGAGGAGTGGAATTGGCAGGTCTGGGACAACCAGCAGAGTGCTCCAAACACTCCCCTTGCTCCCTTCTAGGAGTAAAACTGCTCAGGTCCAGCCTTCCCCTCCCCTCCTCTGTCAGAGCAGCCCAACACCCCTCACCATTTTACCACACGATGTCAGAGTGAGGCCCTCAGAAAAGAACAGGAGGGTGGATGTTTTTAGGGTGTTTTTTTTTTTCCAGGGAGTGTTTTTGCTATCTGCCAGTCCCATGTGAAACCTCCCACGCTACCCCCACAGCAGCTGAGCTGCTTTTCTTCTCTACCTCCCCTTCTCCTGGTGATGTGAGATAGTCAGGCCTGAGCCTGGTTCAGAGTTAGGCTTAAAACAACTGAACAGCCTAAAAACTAAAAGAAATTGAGGACACCTCTGAGACACAGGGAAAGAGAAGGAAAAGAGGAGTCCAGGAAAAAGGGGCAAATGGGATTCCTTTGAGTAGAGTGTAACCTTTGTGTTTTGGCTGCCTGCCTCTCTCTGTGGGCAGTGATTTGAGCAAAGGCCTGGGTATCTTTGCTCAAATAAGGAAATTCACTCCAGGAGTGTGGTTTAATCCAGTGACTGTGTCAGAGGGGCTGAATCTTCCTACAGGGTATTTTCCAGGCTGTTCCATGCCTCACTGTGCTTACTGATGATTATAAAACCCTGAAGAAAAGTGTAACTAGAATCTCCCCTGCTAAGTTTTATTGCTACTAAAGGATCCAAAACAATGGGAAAATCCAGATCCAATTGCATTGTGCCCTAAGTTTTTATAATCTCTACCTTTGTTATCAATCCCCGTGGGTTTCTGCACCGAGCTTGCCAGAAATCACCAGCAAACAGAATAAAGTGTTTGCAGAGTTCATAGATAAAATTTGCCCTTATATTTTAGAAGGGTCTTGACTGAACTGTTGGGAACGAACACAGTATTTGGAAGGAACTGTGTTGATACCTCTCCATCTGGGATTTTCTCCTGTGGTTTTAGCAGGAGGATGGATTCTCTTTGTACTGCACAGCTTGCTGTCCCTGAGACTTGTAATTTCCTGACTGGATGGTTGAGGGAGCCATAATCCTGCAGAAATGGACTGTACAAACATTGCTGTAAATATCATCCTCTGGAAATGCTAATATGGAGGAACAGCTCTTGATTTCTTGAGGTCTGAACTGCTGAAACATCTGAATTCTCCCTGCTGTTCCCACAGGTCCATAGGCCACGTTGTCAGCAGAGAAACAGAGAACTTGCAGGTGCCTTACTATGTTGATAAAAACTTTGAAAAGAATTATCAAGGAGCAGAACTTCAAGAGCTTGAGAAAACAGTTGAGAAAGATTACATAGACTATATTCAGACCAGCTGCTGGAAGGAGAAACAGCAGAGTAAGTTATTTCTGTCCCACGTGTGTTTCAGAGCTGGGGGGTGGATGTGCTTCACAAAGCTCTGCTGTTTTTAGCCTCAGTTTCCAATCCTTGTAACATCTCAGCCTTGCACTGGTTTAAGGTGTCTCACATCTGCTCTTAACACTGAATTTTCTGTTCTTGAGATCTGTCAAAATACATTTTAAGTGATTCTGAGAGACGAGTGGAAAGTAGACTTCACCATTTGAGACACTTTTTTCCGCTCAGGTTTTATGCTTGAATAACTCTTAGTGATGTTTTAAACATACAACCCACCACATTTATTCAGCCCTGACAGATTGCTAGGCTGAAAAAGATCTTGAGACATCACCTATTCCATGTTTCATTTGCTGGAGCAGAATCAGTTTTGCTTTGACTGGCTCCACAAGAGGTTTCTGTAACTTTTTCCTTAAAATTTCTCCAGGAGAGTCCAGAGCTTGTCCAGGTGCTCTTGGCCCTCTTGCAGTGGGCCGTGTTCCTGGTATCAGTTTTCAGAGCATGTTTCCGTGCTTTGGGTGTTATTTGCATTTTCTATCTTTAGCTGAGTTGGAGATCATGTTTTTCACCATTTTCACGTCTTTCAGACACAAGAATTGAATGCAGAAAGGGAGAACACAGATGTGAGCATTCAAAATCGTTATTCTCACTCAGCCCTGAGTAGATCAGTGGCACAAATAAAGGCATGTTAAGCCCATATTTTATTACTTCTTAATTGCTACTAATCTGGTTCATTGAAGAGACAGCAAATTCCTGCTGCTTGCAGAATGGTAAAAAATAACAAATCAAATTACGAGGAGTAGCTTAGGCTGGGATGTTGTGACTGATTTTATTCACTGATTTTATTGACCTAAAGAACTCATCACCTTCAAATGAGTCAACAGCAAGCAGTGCTGTGTGTAAAGGAAGCTGGAACAAGTTGTCTGTGTGAATGTTCAGTAGCAGCAGACAAGCTGCTTTCACACACTGGTGGGGGTTTTAAATTGCTCTGTGCAGAACAGTCCTCAGCACGCTGCTAAAAAGTGCCTTTGCACTTGTTTTCAGTTTCTTGACCAATTGCATCATTGTAGAAACACAGTTTGTCTAAACAAGACTCATTTAATCCTACAGGAATAGTGTTGCTGATTCCAGACTCTTTACAGGTTTTTGATGGGAAGGCTTGTTTTGGCTTATTTTACATAAAAGTTACCAATCCTGCTTTTCAAGAGAAATAGAAAGGTGTAGGCTCTGAATTTAAAAAGGAAAAGAAGCCATAATATAAGACCATAAAAATCCTGAAGTTTTTGGGGTGCTTGACTTGGGAACTTTGAGTATCTGTAGCTGGCAGGAGCAGCCTCCAGGGATAACGTGGCTGTTACTACTCGTAAATGTAGGCTTGCTACAGGGAGAGACTTTCTTTCTTACAGAAAAATCTCTTTAATTGACCTCATGCAACTGAAAGTCACCACATTGTCTCTTTCACAGAGACCTGGAGCTGAGGAGAGCCCAGCTCCAAAGAGGGGGACAGGGTTTGTGAGTCTTAGAGAGCCCAGGAGTCAGAGAGGGGAGATGATCCAGCCCGGAATGCCAAGTGCCTGCCAAACAGTGCTCCTCCAGAGCTTTGTACACTTAGGGATTGTGTTAGTCACCAGCTGCAAATACATTTACAGCAGCCACAGTTAGCATAGCCTGAGGACAGCGCTGTCAGTAAAAGTAACCATTTTCTGAGTGCCTCCCATCCAGGCCATAGCTGAGACTGGGCTGACCTTAGGACAGTCACGTTTGTAAAAATAAACTCTGAATACAGGACAGAGTGCTGGGGAAAAGTTCTGCAGATGCTGAGGCCGTTCTTAGTCAGCTGTTGCTGCACAATGTTGGTCCCTTAATCCTTGCTGAAGTGTTGGACTTGGTGTGAGGAGCTTTTTGACAGTTGAATGTCTATTTATAGTACATTTGTTGTGTTTACTGAGGGCACATCTCCCTTGA
The DNA here is from genome assembly GCF_017639235.1 of Corvus kubaryi. NCBI lineage: Eukaryota > Metazoa > Chordata > Aves > Passeriformes > Corvidae > Corvus > Corvus kubaryi. The sequence continues at coordinate 1,439,892 of NW_024580663.1, read as the reverse complement.
GCACCAGCAAAATGGACAGAGATGAGTAGTTCAGGAACAGTTTGGTTTTTAAAGTCCTTGATTTTATGACTTGAAAAGTGTTAGCTGGTGTCCAACAACCTTAAGGAAAACCTTAAAATAATGGATTGGTTGGTACTTTGTTCAGCCAGTCAGTTTTACAGTGCTGCACCAGACTCCTCAGCAAAGCGGTGTGTGCAAGTTGGCTGTGCTGTGGGTTTGGATCTTCTGAAATCTTTGGCACAGTTAAGTTCAAAAAGCACATCCCAGGTTTTTACAGGAGGTGTTTCAGCTGGGATGCCACAGTTGTAAAATGAGGCTGCAAAGAGCTCAGGGTCACAAAGAGGCAGCTGAAAACCGAATCAGGATAAGTAGCATAGAACCATGGAATGGTTTGGGTTGGAAGGGACCTTAAGGCTCATCCCATCCCACCCCCCACCTTCCACTATCCCAGGTTGCTCCAAGCCCCAATGTCCAGCCTGGCCTTGGACACTTGCAGGGATCCAGGGGCAGCCACAGCTGCTCTGGGCACCCTGTGCCAGGGCCTGCCCACCCCACAGGGAAGAATTTCTTCTGTATATCCAATGTAAATATAGTTGGAATTCAATGTTTTAGAACCTCCTTGAAGAAAAGGCTTCAAAGGAACTAGTCTGTGAAAGACTGAAACCCACAAGGAGCAAATGTGATGGAATGAATGCTGTTGAAAGTGCAGGGAATAATTTTCCCCAATTGGATAAGTGTAAACTGGGATTCTCCACTGCACAACTCCAGGGACTCTGGGCTCAGGGACAATTACCTGAGCCTGTTTTTTGCTGGAGGCTTAACAAGGCTGTGCCCAGCACTGCTTGAGTGGCATTTTGGTTATAAACCTGTAAATGGATTCCTGCTCTAAAATGAACTGTTCCTGCTTGTCAGTTTGTGAAGCTTTTCGGTGAGTGGGAGGAGGGTTAAATAGCTTTAAATTTCAGTGGGACAGGGACAGAGGACGTAAGGCATGAAAGGATCTATTGAAGTTCTTTCCACTCTGAATAATTTTGTAAAATGAGGGGCTTGTAAGGTGTATAAAAGCTCTTTGAAAAATTGAGTGTCATCAGGTAGCCTGTGCTTACGGAGATGTTGACCTTTTCAGAAGTAAATTACTGCTGTTCTCCTCGGTGCATCTAATCCTGCAGCCAAATTATTCTTCAGGGAGAAACCTATATTAAGACTTCCTCAGCTAATCAGCAAAAGAAACTTCTCTGAATTACTGGGGGGAAATAATTTAAACAATGGGATTATTTCAGTTTTATGTGGCTTTTGAGAAGAAGAGGAACAAAATGCAAAGTACCTTTGAGATTGTTAATGAAAGGGCAGGGAGGCCTTCCAGACGAGTCCCTTGGGTAGTTGTTCACCTCCCTGGCTTCAGTACCCACCAAAATTAAAAGTGCTGCAAGGATAACAAAGCATTGAGAAACAGTTCTTCAAAGGAGGCTCACGACTTCATCCTGATACATCTTTTTTTCTTCATCTTTCAGAGTCTGATTTGTCAAATTTGGCCAAGCTCTACAGAGATGAGCGGTTAAAACAGAAAGCAGAGTCCCTGAAACTTGAGCACTGTGAGAAGCTCTCCAGTCTGATCGGGATGCACAAAGGGGGCTGACCAGGACGGGCACGTTCCGTAGTTTTACTTATTGCTGTTTTAACTTATGTTTTTATTTTCCTTCATATGAAAAGGGAAGGAGTCTGTTGTAAAGAGTCTGGACATTGGAGTCCTTCTGCAGGTAGTGCAGAGAGGGGCCATCCCGAGCTGTTTGCTGTAGTATATCCTGTACATTAGATTTGGTTCCAAGGACCAGTGGCACTTTGTAAATGAATTCCCCAGGACGCGCTCTGAGTTCGGAACCCGTCTGCGTGGGCGGTTTGTCCGCCACCCAGGCTGTGTGTGCTTCCCAGGAGAGCAGGCACCTCTCGGCTTCCCGTGTTTCCTCTGGACCTGCAGCTCCCTGGATCCCCGGCAGCGCCGCGCTCGGGGCTGGGGGTCACTCCCGCTGTCCCTCGGGGCTGTGCCACAGAGCTGGGGGGTTGTTGCAGTGCAGGAGGGACAGGTCTCTGCCTCAGGTGAGCCCCTGAGCACATTCCCAGCTCTCCCACTGCCCCAGGGATCATATCCCGTGCTGCTCCAAGGGAGGGCTCTGCCCATCCTGGCACCAACATCGACCAGATGATGGGAGTCTGGGAATTGCACCAGTTCCAGTGTCTGCCAGACCGTTGGGAAAGGACAACTGTGTTCATTCCCTTGTCTGTTTCCAGTGGCATATTTTGAAGCTGGCTACTCCATTCTGGTTTTTATCTGCACACTTCCCCAGCTCTCCCAGGGTCCTGCTTTTTCCGGTACAGTTCTCATGTAGCATATTTTTACTCTGTTGAGCAGCTACGAATGTTTCACTGTAGACATGATAATGCAAAGAAAAAATCCATGTGGCAATGTCCTGTTTTTTCTTGATCTTCCTTTACACAGCCAGGCCTTGAAGGGCAGGCTGAGGCTGGGTCGTCCTCATGAAGAGCAAACCAGTGTTAGACCAGTGTTACTCCAGTTAAGCACTATTAACCCCCTGAGGCAGTCTGGTGTGTGCCCTGCATGGAATGACCTGCTCTTCCAGGGAATACCTGCCCGGGGTGGGGGGCTCACAGACCAGCACTGCTCCCCTCTGACCTTGGCAGTGTGAGTCAGTGAGACATGAGCAAGGCTCTGCTGTTGCCACATTCCTGAAACTGGAGTCACACAGGATGCACAGGTGGCCTTGGCTGAAACCTAGGGAGCAAATGCTCAAAAGCTTGGGAAATGCCAGGATTAAACTTGCCTGTAAAGCTCAGACTGTCCCTCTGCTGGGCACTGGTGCAGTGGTGTATGAGTCCTGCTGGATGGAACTGGGAATGTTGGTACCACAGTGTGTCCCCTCCATGTCCCTGTCCCATCCACACAGCCCTGGGAGGTTTGGCAGGAAAGGAAGCTGGGAGCTACAGGAAAAGAAGCTTTTCTGGGGTCTGCCCTGGGATGTGAGGTTTGAGGCCTGGTGTTCCTGCACACAAGCCCTAAACATCCCAGCTCCCATCGCAGGGAGGAGAACATTCCAGGTACAGCAGCAGTGCTGTGGTGGTGTGTCATAAAAGGAAAAAAACAACATAGTGACTCTCTAAGTTGCATTTTTATGCTGACATTTGTGCCCCAATTGTAGGAAATCTTGTAGGAACATGGGGGGATGCTGAGTAGAATTTATTGGGCACTTGGAGCAGGAGGAGCACTGGTGAAAAGGGCATTTTGAGGGGCTTGGTGTGGAACATACTTAGTGCCAGAGTTTAAGGGCAAGAATGGGTGATCATTCCGAGTTGGCTTGCAGAGCAGGCAGCCTTAATTCTGGTATTTCCCAGTTTTGAGCACGAGTGTGTAAAAAAAGTGAAAATAATGTTGCTTTTTATATATAAAATAGCTTGTAGAATATATTAGAAATCTATTTAAGTGTTTGGACTTGGTTCCAGGGTTGGTATCTTCCCTGTCATTCCTGTGTGACTGTAGAGGGATACAGGTAGGGAGACCAAATCCAGTGACTTCCTGGACTCACAATGTCCTGCACAGAGCTTGAACTCCTCCATAGCATTTTGCACTGAAACCAGATTGTACCTTTCATCCAAAGATCTTGAGTACTTGATGGAGGTGGGAGACCTCCTGTGGGAAGCACAATCAGCTAGGAAACGCAGGAGGGAGGTAAAAACATGCCCAAAAGCAATAAGTGTTCTTTGTTCTAACCAGGGAGGGTCAGGGTGCTGGTCCCGGTGTGAGCTGTGAGGGAGGACATGAGGCTTGGGACCTCTGCGGTGACAAACAGGACGAGTTGCGTTTGTACGGTGCTCCACGGGGAAAAGGAGGATCCTCTCTGGAGCCCGTGGTGCGGGAATGCATCGCCGTCCTTCTCCAAGGGGTACTTGCGGTTCTTCTTTGTGGGGCTCTGACGGGAGGAAAGGGTGTTCCTGGGTGCACCGAGCGCTTGAACATGGGTTTGTGTGTGTATATACATTTATTTATTTTTAAATTAAAGATGTGACATCGCTGTGCCTGTCCGTGGTGGTCCGAGCCTGGCCGAAGGCAGGGGGCGGCGGTGCTGGCGCCTGAGGGGGCGGCGGCCGCCATTTGCCGCGGGGCGCGGAACATGGCCGAGGCCTTGGGCTGCCGCCAGCCGCGGGCGCTCCCGGGCCGGGATGGGGATCGGGATCGGGATCGGGACCGGGACCGGGATCAGGGGCTGAGCGCTCCCCTCAGTCTGAGGAGAGGGAGGGGCTCTGCGGGGCGGGGTCTCTGTGGGGCGGGGCCCGCCTGCCCGGTGGGGCGGGGTCTGCGGGGCGGCCCGCAGGGACGGGGACACCTCGGGACCGGGCTGGGAACGGGGCTTGGAACGGGGCTTGGAACGGAGCGCGGGGCTGGAAAATGGACAGGCGGCTGGGAACAGGGCAGGAGTCTGGGAGCAGAGGAGGGGGCTGGGAGCGGGGCTGGCCCCTCACACGGCGCCGTGTGGCCGCGGGCCTCTCCCGCCCCGTCGTGTCCGAGCCCGGCCCCGCACTCTGGGCCGTGGCACCGGGGTGCACAGCCCTGGCACCCGCTCGGGCATCGCCCCTGTGCCACAGCACCAGCGCGGTGCTGCCAGGGGAGCAGGGCAGCCCTGTGACACCCCGGCGGGTCCCTCTGTCACACAGCACCCTGGGGTGTCCCAGTGCCTCAGCTCTGCGGGCTGCTGCCATGTCCCAGATGCCCAGATCCCTCCTGAACCCCTGAGGCAGCTCTGAAAGTCCCTGCCAACCTGGGCCGGTGTTTCCTGCTCCTCCGGAGTTGCAAAAAAGTAGCTCCAGCGTGGGAGAGGCACGTCCTGCTTTCGACAGCCAACAGCAGCCTTCCTCCTCTTCATCCTCCTCCTTCTCCTCGCTGCCCGTGCCCGGCTTGCCAGCACTGAGGTGAGCACGCACCGAGCTGGCATGAAATCCAGGTTAATAAGCAAATGCAGTGGTGAGCTGCAGGCAGTATCATGCTGGCTTAAACATAAGTGAGTGTTTAATTAGCAGGTCTGGCTCAGCTGGGGTCCACCCTCTGTTCTGTAACGTGTTTGTGCCCCGCAGGCTGCTCCCACGCACAGCCCGGCCTGCTCTGGGTGCTGGAGATGCTGGTTGGATTTCGTTTGGCAGGAGGACCCCAGGGTCTCTCCACGGCCTCCACACTGAGGGACAAACCCCAGGAGCAGGAGGAGGTGCTGGAGCGTGGCCTGGCTTGGTGGCTGCTGGCAGCCCCGGGCTGCAGCCAGGGCAGAGTGACAGCAATGCCCGGCCAGTTCTGCTGCGCTCCCACACCACCCTGAGACGGGTTGTTCATGGCATCCCTGCGATCCCAGAATCACAGACTGCTTTGGGTTGGAAAGAACGCCAAAGCCCATGCCATGGGCAGGGACACCTCCCACTATCCTAGGTTACTCCAAGTCCAGCCTGGCCTTGGACACTGCCAGGGATCCAGGGCCTGCCCACCCTCACAGGGAGGAATTCCTTCCCAATATCCCATCTATCCCTGCCCTCTGGCACTGGGAAGCCATTCCATGTGTCCTGGCACTCCAGCCCTTGTCCCCAGTCCCTCTCCAGCTCTCCTGGAGCCCCTTTGGGCCCTGGAAGGGGCTCTGAGCTCTGCCTGGAGCCTTCTCTTGTCCAGGTGAGCACTCCCAGCTCTCCCAGCCTTTCCCCTGCCTCACTCCAACACTCGTGCTCAGCACAGTCCTTGCTGCTGCTGCTGCATCTGACACCCAGGTCCTGCTGAAGCCACACCGGTCACAGGGACAGCAGCTGCGACAAGTGATACAACACCACCGGAGGCTGCGAGGGTGGCAGGAGAGCAGCACCGGACACCCGGCTGCTGTCCGGCTGCTGTCCGGCTGCTGTCTATCCACTTCCCGGCACCCGCTGTCGGTGCCACGGGAGGTGGATGGCCCTGGACACACCCTGGAGCTCCACGGAGAAGCAGGGCCGGGCTGCAGTAAGGGCTGTCAGCTCAGGGAGCTGCCCTGGCACTGCAAATCCAGCATCAGGCAGGGACTCCAGGCTCAGAGCCAGCATACAGAACTAATATTCTGTAGAAGCACAGAATCATTTAGGTTGGAAAAGCCCTTTAAAATCATTGAGCCCAACAGTTCCCCCAGTCCTGCCAAGGCTACCCCTAGTCCATGTCACCCCAAGCACCCAATCTACACATTTTTTAAATTCCTCCAGGGATGGTGATTCCACCACTGCGCTGGGCTGTGTGTGCCAGTGCCTGACCACCCTTTCCATGAAGAAAGGGTGGGATTTTAGGATTTGAAATCCCACATACACACTCTTTCTTGCACAAGGCCACCATAGCAGTGAGCACTGCCCATGGCAGGTTCCTTGCAGTCCCTGTGGGCACAAGTGCCACCTGCAAGCCCAGCCCAGCTCAGCAGTGAAGGGTTAAGTGCCAGCCCAGCTTTGCGGGAAGCTTTCCTCTCCTCCTTGCCAAGGTTTAAATTTAGTCCCTGCATGAACCCAGAGGACTTGGGCATCGGGTTGCTCCGGGGCTGGCAGTGCTGGGGAGCACCTGCTGCTGCTGCTTCATGGCAAAGATTCCCCCAAAAGCTGGGACTGGGCTGCACCAGCAGCAGTTGGGGTGGGCAAGCTGCAGAGACCCTTGTGCCACCCCAGCCACTGGCTTGGAGTCTCCCCAGAAAAGACACATGGTAGTAGTCCACTGGTCAGCTCCTGTGAGTCCCAGGGGTGCTCCATGCCCGGGTTGATCCCAAGCCTTGAGTTTGCTCCTTACCCCTTGGATTAGGAAGGGAGGAGCTCCTGCTTGGGATAGGGTGGGTTTTGGGGAAAGCCCAGTGTGGGCACACCACTGCTGTGGCACCGGGAAAGGAGCCATGGGTGGGGATGGAGCAGCAGCTCGAGATCCTGCCGTGCCCTCAGCACCGGGGATGGGACATTCCCAGAGGGGTCTGCAGCTCCCCCAGCTCCGGGGCAGCCCAGGCCGTTCCACGGGATTGCACACCCAGGACGTGTATGGGGTGCGGGGGATGACCTGGGCCCTGTCCTGCCGTTTGGGGAGAGCGGGGCGGGCTGAGGGGGCAGGGATGAGTCGGCGGCCCCCCGGCAGGTCCCCGAGGCTGGGGGCGGCGGTGGCATCCCTGCAATGCGCTTGGCATCGGCTGCCCCGGCTGGCGCTCGCTGAGTCCATGTGATCCGGGGCTTGCTCTGTGCCGCCGCCGGCTCCAGCCGCCGGGACGGCGAGGGAGCCAGAAGGTCGAGCCAGCGGCCCCGGCAGAGCGGCCCCGGCCCCGAGCAGGGCTCCCCGGCACCGGCTGAACCCCCCGGGCTCCCCCCTGCCACGATGCCCCGCGGGAAGAGGGACCCCGTGCTGCTGTCCCCCGCCGAGCCGCCCGGCCGCGGTGGCGAGGGTCCCCGCGCGGGTGGGGACGTTCGGCGGTCCGCGGAGGAGGAGGAGGAGGAGGAGGACGGACACCTCCCGGGGCTCCCCCGCGACGACCCCACCAAGAGCATGTCGAGCTCCTCCGTGTCCTCCTACCACTCCGCCCTGTGCTCGGACGGCACGGAGACCTTCAAGGACTGCCTGGAGTTCCTGGACGAGGAGGGATCGCCCGGCCGGGCTGCCCCGGGGCTCTGGGCTCCGGCGGGGGCCCCCGGCGTCCCCCCGCCGCCCGGCCCCCTCGCCCGCCCGCAGCGGGCTCAGCTGTCCAGCGCGGCTAAGAATAGCCCAGCGCCGGGCCAGGGGGGCAGGATGGGTCCCCTCGGTGGGGACCGGCAGCCTGTGCCGGCCGCGGCCGCCGGCGGGGAGCCGGCCGTGCCCCGGCAGCCCGGGGCGATGCTCGGCGGGGTTCCCAGCGACTCGGACGAGGTGGACGGCGAGGTGCAGGCGCTGACGGCCAGGGCTTTCCGCAGCCTCTCGGGGCTCCCCGGAGCTCGCCTCGACATGTGCAGCTCCCACACCTCCTCCAGCCTCTCCAACTCGCTGTCGGAGGACGGCGGGCGGCCGCGGCGGTGGCCAGCGGGCGCCGGGGAGCCCCGGGGCGCGGCGACAGCTCTGCATGGCAGGGTGGGCTGGCCCTTCCCCTCCGGCGTGGACGGGGAGCTGCTGGGCAAGGAACAGTTCGAGTGCGTGGACGTGGAGCTGGAGAGCGGGGAGGCCAGGAAGGGCCACGGCAAGAAGAGGACGGTGCCCAAGCGCCAGATCCTGCTGAAGAGGAAGGAGAGGAAGGAGACGGGTTTTGGTCCCCGGGGGGACGGCCCAGCACCCCAGCCCCCGGCCAGGAAGGAGCCCCCCAGCAAGGGCAGAGCCATCGGCGAGGACTTCAGGCTCAACTACCAGCAGTTCATGAAGGCGGCCTCCCTGGACGCCGGCACCGACAGGACCCGGGCGGCCTCGTGCCTGGTGAAAAACGTCCTGGCCAAGAAGATGCAGTACGAGCAGCGGATCAAGATGGAGCAGAAGGGGCTGCGGGGCAGCTCGACCTCCTCGGGGCCGTCCTCCGCCGGCACCGACCTGCTGGGGGATGGTCTGGAGGGCAAGTCCAGCTCGCTGTCCCGCTCGGACTGCAGCTTCTCGGCCGAGGACCTGCGGGGCAGCGGGATGCCGGTGGCCACGGCGGCCGCGGGGAGCGCCACCACCAGCCATCCCACCAAGGGCGTGGTGCTGAGCGAGGCGACGAGGGAGACTGTCTGCAACCTGAGGAAGACGTTCAACGAGCTCAACCAGAGGATGAAGTACCAGGAGGTGCTGGGGGGCCGCTGGCTGCCCGCGGCCGCTGAGGAGCACACGTCGGAGAGTATCTGCTACCAGCGAGCCCGCGCCTTGTTCGAAGCCCAGCCTGGGGTGGGGAAGGTGCTGGATGTCGCTCCCCGGTTTGCGAGGGCGCCGAGGCCGTGGCCCAGCTTGAAGGAGCGAGCCATCGGCCCCATCCACTCCCAAACCCTCCCCTTCAAGGTCGAGAGCCGGGTGCTCCCCGCCGCCCCGCCGCACCGCCGCTTCGCCTCCTCCCGAGCGCAGGAGGTGAGGACGCTGCCGCAGAGCCAGCCAGAGAAGCCACCAGCAGTGCCCCGCCGGCCGCCCAGCCCCGGCACCCCGGCACCCCGGGGGTCTCCGCCAGCCGCGCCCCCCAAGCCAGAAGAGAAGGGGAAGGGGCGCGTCCCGCAGCCCCGGGACGTGCGCAAGCTGGTGAAGAGCAGCTACAGCCTCAAGTTCGGGACTGCCGGCACCTCCCGCGGCACCGTGGCACCGGCGAGCAGCGGGGAGCCGCCCCCGGCCACCCCTCTGGTCATCCACTGCACCTCGGTCCGTCGGGAGCCAGCTCCGGAGACGGTCGGTGAGGAGGTGCTGGCAGCCCCCGGCCGAGAGCCACCCCCGGCGTGTGCCGAGGGGCCCGCAAAGCCCCCCGGCAGCCGGGCCGCGCCCTCCCACAGCTCCCCCATCAACATCACGAGGGTCCAGGCCACGCGGAGGGGAGCGGCCCCCACGGAGGAGCCGCCGGCATCGCCCCCGCGCCGGGAGCGGAGCGAGCTCCGGGTGCCACCACGGGCGCCGGTGGCCGCGGGGGTGCCGCACGTGGAGACCCATCTGCACGTCCTGGTGGGCCGGCCGTCCCCGGTGGCCAGGGAGAGCTCCCCGGCCCAGAGCAGCGCGGTGCTGCGGACAGAGAAGACCGTTCTCCTGCCTCCGCTACCGCCGAGCCCCACGGAGGGGAAGGAGGTGCGTGGCCATGGCAGCAGCAGAGCGCTCCACGCTGCCGAGGGGCCGGAGTCGCTGGGGCAGCGGCACAGCAGCGGGGACAGCAGGGACCCCCGAGCCGGAGCCCCGGCCGGCAGCAGCGCCCGCCCGCAGCCTGCGGAGCCGGCAGCGAGAGGCGCGGCAGAGCTCCGCGCCGGCGAGCCGAGGCAGGAGCAGCCCGGCGGCCCGCGGGTGTCGGTAGCCAGCGGGGGGTCTGCCGGTGGCCCCGGCCCCTCCGCCCCGATCCGAGCCGGGGAGGGCAGCGAAGGTCCCCCCGCGCGGCTGCCGGAGCGGAGGGAGGCCTGGGAGCACTCGCCGCAGTGGCCGGCAGCCACGGAGCCCTTGCCGCCTGCTGCCCTGGCCGAGAACTCCAGCTACTTGGCAATCCCCGAGAGAGCCCCCAAATCCACGCTGGTGCCAAAGATGCCCTCGGTCCCCAACCCAGGCAGTGCATCCTTTGGGACTCCCTTTGTCCCCAGCCCGGCCAGCGCCTCTTTTGGGACTCCCTCAGCTCCTAACCCAGCCAGTGCATCCTTTGGGACCTCCATGGTCACCAATGTGACCAACTCATCCTTTGGCTTCCCATCAGCCTCCAGCCTGGCCAGCACATCATTTGGGACCCCCTTGGTTTCCAACCCCAACAAGTCTTTTGGGGCCCCTCTGGTGCCCAACCTGTGCAGCACATCCTTTGGGTCTCCATTGGTCCCCAATCCATCCAGTGCATCCTTT
>NW_024580663.1:1383306-1429360 GCF_017639235.1 Corvus kubaryi | reverse complement strand
GGACCCCTTTGGTCCCCAATCCATCCAGTGCATCCTTTGGGTCTCCAGTGGTCCCAAATCCATCCAGTGCATCCTTTGGGTCTCCAGTGGTCCCAAATCCATCCAGTGCATCCTTTGGAACCACTTTGGTCCCCAATCCACCCAGTGCATCCTTTGGGAACCCCTTGGTCCCAAATCCATCCAGTGCATCCTTTGGGTCTCCACTGGTCCCCAATCCACCCAGTGCATCCTTTGGGAACCCCTTGATCCCCAATCCATCCAGTGCATCCTTTGGGTCTCCATTGGTCCCAAATCCATCCAGTGCCTCTTTTGGGAATGCCTGGGTCCCCAATGCATCCAGTGCATCCTTTGGGAACCCCTTGATCCCCAGCCCAGGCAGCTCCTCCTTTGGGTCCCCCTTAGTCACCAACCCAGTCCCCACTTCCCTTGGGCATCCATCAGTCTCCAACATGGCTGGCTCTTTCTTTGGATCCCCCTTTGTCCCCAGCGCAGCCAGCGCTCCCCTGGGAAGTGGTGCCTATCCCCTTCCCGGTGAAGTGCCCTGGAGCAAGCCCAGCCCTGAGCCCCCCCTGCCCCGACCCCCCGAGGGCCCAGCTGCTATGGAGCCCCCAGCCCAGCCCCGCCTCGAGGATGCTCCTCATTTCCTCAGGAGGACCGATGGCCCCTCACCGAGTGGGAGGAGCAGGCAGAGCCCCCCCAAGCCCTTCTCCGCCTCCCTGCCCCCCCAGAGGAGGATGCTCGTGGATCCCAGCAGCGGGAAGTGCTACTACATGGAGCCGCCGCGGCAGCCCCAGATGAAAACGCTCTACGACCCCGAGACCGGGCAGTACCTGGAGATGCTGGTCCCACCGGTGGCGTCACACACCGGGCTCTACCAGGCACCTTTCAACCCCCTGCTCATGGGGGTCTACGGCCCACCCTACGCACCCTACGGCGGCTTCCCGGGGCTCCCGGCACCGCCGCCCTCCGCGCCCTCGCCGCCGCACCCCGAGCTGCCCGCTGCCGACAACCCCGGCGTGCCCGGGACCTCCGGCTCTGCTCCCAAGGGCGAGGGGCCGTCCCCTGCCGGGGGTCCCGACTGTGGCTACCTGGAGAGCCTGTACTACATCCCCACGGGGATGCGGGCCAGCCCCGGCCCCGAGCAGCCCCCGGCCCGCGCCAGCCCTGCCGCGCCCGAGAAGGGGTCACTGCCCCGGATGTGACGGGATGGACCCGCGCGGATGTCCCTTCCCATGGCCGGGCTTTAGCCCGAAGTCAGCATCACCTGATGAGAGTCCCCTTGCCCACGGCTGAGCTGGCAAAGCGCCGAGGGGTAGCGGGCACTGGCTGGACCTCACTGGCTTCTCATGGAAACAGGGACAAAAAGGGTCTTTTCCAGTGTGAGCACCTGGCAGCCCTGAGGGGGCATGGAGGTCCCCGGCCAGCAAAGGGACCACACAGGCCCCGCTTTCCCCTGTCCTGCCAGTCCCATCTCAAGGATGACTCTGGCTGGTTGGCACAGGGGGGTGATGGCCTGGGCACCCCCAGCCTCCCCCCAGCCACAGCTGCAGCACAGACACCCCAAAAGAGTAATAAAAATGCTGAAACAGCTTTAAATCTGCTTATTCGTCCTGTGCTTGTGTGGTCTGTAAAGGGGAGCGAGGAGCTGAGGCACTTAGAACCTGCAGTCCGTCTGTCTGTCTTGGAGTGTCCACCAGATAAATCCCAGTCCCTGTGAGCAGGAAGGGACTCTGCAGTCCTCAGTGAGCCCTGAACCCCAAACCCCAGCCCTGAGCCCCAAACCACAGCCACGACCCTCAAACCCTAGTTGTGAACCTCAAATCCCAGCCCGGAGCCCCAGCCCCCGTAGATCCACACCATCCCAGGAAGGATTTAGGCTGAGGAGAAGGGATCAGGCATTACAAGACTGAGTTACAGCAAAAACCTCCCGGAGAGGGGGGCACTCGGTCGGGGACACCCCACACCCCCCCCCCTTCCTGCCGTGACACCCGGGACGGACGGGCCGCCCCAGCCGGATGCAGGTGTGTGCTGGCCGCGCCTCAGCGCCGCTCGCTCGCCCGCCCCGGGGGGTTTATAGCCCGCCCCGAGGGGTTTATAGCCACCCCGCGCCTGCGCCCCGCACTTTCTAAGCGCGGCACGATGCGGCCAGCGCTGGCAGCGTGGCTGGTGCTGAGCCTGCTGGGGGGGACAGGGGCCCAGGACATGTGTGGGGACCCCCCCGCCACCCCGTCCCACTCGGTCCCTGCGCCCCAGCTCAGCCCCGAGGAGCGGCTCTCGCCCCACATGCCCGAATCTCTGCGCTGCGACGCCTGCCACGCCATCGCCTTCCAGGTGGGGACCGAGGACACGGCGCCCCAAAAGCGGCGTGAGAACCCTTGTGGGGATGTTTCAGCCTGGGGAGATGCTGCCGGCTCCCTTGGGGCACCCCACTGATGGATATTCCTTATTGGCAACTTTAAAAGCCTTTTGGGCTCCTCATGGACCCTCTAACCCATGCAGATGTGCTTCTGCTGCTAGGGCCGCACGGAAGGCTGTGCAGACCCCAGCCCCGCTCGGGAGCAGGGTCGCGGGCAGGCTGCCACCCTCACTGCCCGGATTCCGCCTTTTTTCACCCCAGATTGAGGAGCAGCTGAGCAAGGCAGAGGGGAAGGTGGGCAAGAAGGCGCTGAGGGAGTCGGACTACATAGAGGTGCTGGAGAGGAGCTGCTCACAGGACTGGGAGAGGTGAGCGGCGTGTCCATGAGATGGGGGTGTCCCCAGGGGTCAGAATGTCCCCAAGGATGGCGGTGCCCCAGGGATCAGAGTGCCCCCGGGGCTGTCCCCAGGGATAGGGGAGGGGAGTGCCCAGCGACCATTTTCCCTCCAACCCCCCCTCTCCCCGCAGTTACGGGGTGCTGGAGCTGGACGGGGAGAAGCGGCTGTCGGGGCCAGGGCTGCCCAGGCAGCAGCCCCTGAGCGTGATGGTGTCTGGGGGCCCATGGCCGAGCAGGTGAGTCGGGGGTCTGGCGGTGCAGGAGGTCCGGGCACTGTCCCCTCGCCGCCAGGTGACCACCGCGGCTCCTCGCAGGCTCTCCAAGCTGTGCCACGGCTACGTGGGCGAGCGGGGCGAGGCGCAGATCTACGAGGCGCACCGGCGGGGCCCGGCCGTGCTGCGGCAGCTGCTGTGCCACGGGGACAAGGGACCCTGTGCGGGCCGCAAGGACCGCCCGGACCCCCCCAAGGCGCTGCAGAACGAGCTGTAGCCCGGCGAGGTTAATGCTTAATGCCCCGGCGACCTTCGGAGCCGACTTCGTCCCCAGCGGGAGCCGACACGTGCCGGGAGCTGGGCGCCGGGAGCTGGGCGCCTTCCCGGTGTCGCCTGTCACCGATGTCGCCGCTGTCGCTCGACGCCCGTGCCGGCAGCGCGTCCGGGCGAACGGGGAATTACTCTGTAACCCACGGGCTCTAATGTTTCACCACGGCGCTGCTGCGGGCGGCTGCAGCCCCAATTAAAGGAGTTAATGGCTGATCCGTGCCGGGGCTGCGCTCCCTGGTTTCACAACCCCCAGCCAATGGCCGCCCTCCCGCCCGCCGCCCCGGCCTCCGCCACCGCCCGGCCGGTGACTAAAGTCCTTCCCACGGCCATAAAACCCCCCCGAGCAGGGACATCGCCGCCGGGGACGCGTCGCCGGAACATGGGGACCCGCTCAGGAGACCTGGCTCAGCCCCAGGTGAATGCAGGCGCCGTCCCTGTCCCCATCCCTTCCTCGGTGTCATCTCAGGGCGGTGGGGAGGGAGGTGGTGAGCAGGGACGCTGGCCCCAGCGATGGCCAGCTCAGAGTCAGGATGCCCAGATGCTGGTAGTCTGGGGGCTGCGGTGACTCCCGGGACAAAGGGAACACGCTGGAATGCTGCGGCTGGGACTGGCTGTGCCATCGTTCCCAGCACCTGCAGTGGGGATCCCCCTCCACATTTTCCAGGAACAAACTACCACATAGGGACCAGTGGGTTTGGGAGCCCAGACCCCTCCTGGGGTCAGAGCTGGCACCGGGTGGGACTGACCGGACACACATGCTGAGCCATGGCCCGGTGTCACCCGCGTCGCCCAGGGCAGAGCCCAGCCCCTTTCCCGTGGGACACCTGGGTCCACACTGACCCAGCTCCCACCTCGTCCTCACTGCCAGAATGGGAACGTGGCTCTGGCCCCCGCTGGCTCCCCGCAGACCCCTGGGAAGGAGCTGCCTGCGGCGGGCAGGGTGAGTACCGGGGCACCCCGCGGGCAGCGCCGCACCCCAAATCCATCTGTAACGCACCCGCGGATGGAGACCGGCCAGCCGGGACCCCTCCCAGCCCTGAGGGCACAGGGGCTGCCAGGAGGCAGGGTGGGGTGCCCGTCCTTGCACACAGCCCCAGTGAGACAGGCTGAGCTGTGCCCCCACACAGCAGGACCACGGGGCGGGCACCAGGCCCCCCCGGCCGGAGATGGACATGCTCTACAGGATCGAGGATGTGCCCCCCTGGTACCTCTGCATCCTGCTCGGCTTCCAGGTACAGCCTGGGAAGCGCCAGACCCCAAGTCCCCGCTCCCCGCGGTGTGGGGCACCCCCCAGCCCGGCTGAGCCCCCCTCGCCCCCCAGCACTACCTGACCTGCTTCAGCGGCACCATCGCCGTCCCCTTCCTGCTGGCCGAGAGCCTGTGCGTGGGCAAGGACCAGCTCACCGTCAGCTACCTCATCGGCACCATCTTCACCTGCGTGGGCATCACCACCCTCATCCAGACCACCGTGGGCATCAGGTAGGGCCGCGGCCCCGGCGGGACCCCCTGCCCAGCCCCGGGCCCGGGCGCAGGCATCCCTCTCGTCCCCCCAGGCTGCCCCTCTTCCAGGCGAGCGCGCTGGCCTTCCTTGTCCCCGCCAAGTCCATCCTGGCCTTGGAGAAGTGGCGATGCCCATCTGAAGGTGAGGGCAGGGGGGTGCAGGGGGTGTCTAGCCTCTCGGCGCCCCCCGGGACCACCTCACCCCCCTTCATCCCCAGAGCAGATCTACGGCAACTGGTCACTGCCCCTCAACACGTCCCACATCTGGCAGCCCCGCATGCGAGAGGTACATCCTGCCGCCACCCCCGGGGCACCCAGACTCCCCGGCAGGCTGCTGACGCCCTCTCCTGCACCTCTCCATGCCCTGCAGATCCAGGGGGCCATCATAGTGTCCAGCCTGGTGGAAGTGGTCATCGGGCTGCTGGGGCTCCCCGGGGCACTGCTCAGCTACATCGGGCCGCTGACCGTCACCCCCACCGTGTCCCTCATCGGACTCTCCGTCTTCCAGGCGGCTGGAGACCGGGCTGGCTCCCACTGGGGCATCTCTGTGCTGTATGGCATGGGGACACGGGGCACAGGGGGGCAGGCTGGTCCAGCATGGAGCCAGGAGGACGTCAGGGGCACGAGGGATCCCATCTCTCTCTCCCCCCAGAACCATCTTCCTGATTGTCCTGTTTGCCCAGTACCTGCGGCAGGTCGCCATCTGCCTGCCCGGCTACCGGCGGGGCCACGGCTTTGTCCTGCTCCGCATCCAGATCTTCAAGATGTTCCCGGTAGGGACTGGCTGAGAGCATGCTGGGGAGGTCCCGAGTTCCCCCCTTTATCCGCACGTGGGCTCGGGAGCGATGCGGGAACACCCCGGTGTGTGCCCCGCAGATCATCCTGGCCATCATGGTGGTGTGGCTCATCTGCTACGTGCTGACCCGCACCGGAGTCTTCCCCAGCCAGCCCGGGGAGTACGGGTACAAGGCCAGGACGGACGCCCGGGGCGAGATCCTGTCCGTGGCACCCTGGTTCCGCGTCCCCTACCCCTGTGAGTGCCTGGCAGCCCCGCGGCGCTCTGGGCCCCCCGATACCCCTTTGCCTTGCTGATGGTGCGGCATCGGCGGGGCAGGGGAGCACCCGGGAGGGCCCAAAGTGGCACCGGTGAGCACCGGGTGGGGGGTCCTGGGGTGTCCCCAGTCCTGATCTGCTCTGCCCCCCGGGCAGGCCAGTGGGGGTTGCCCACGGTGACCTCAGCAGCCGTGCTGGGCATGTTCAGTGCCACACTGGCGGGCATCATCGAATCCATCGGGGACTATTACTCCTGTGCCCGGCTGGCAGGAGCCCCCCCGCCCCCTGTGCACGCCATCAACAGGTACAGCCAGCTGTTCCCCACTCGCACCGCGGCATCCCTGGACACCGGTCAGGGATGCTGCAGGAGCGTGGGATTGGGACCGTGTTGTTCCCCAGGGGCATTTTCACCGAGGGCATCTCCTGCATCATCGCGGGGCTGTTGGGAACCGGCAACGGCTCCACGTCCTCCAGCCCCAACATCGGCGTCCTGGGCATCACCAAGGTACCGGGGCCGGGGGAGGGTCCCGGCTCGGCCGGGGGGCGCAGGCACCGTCACCTGCTGCCGGTGTCTCTGTGCAGGTGGGGAGCAGGAGGGTGATCCAGTACGGCGCCGGCATCATGCTCGTGCTGGGCACCATCGGCAAGTTCACGGCGCTCTTCGCCTCCCTGCCCGACCCCGTCCTCGGCGGGATGTTCTGCACCTTATTCGGTAACTGTCCCCCCCCAGACCCGGAGCGCTGCTCTCGGCAGCGCTGGGCCACGTCCCCGCAGCCTTGGGGGCTGATGAGCCCAAGGGATGCAGGGCGGGTTTGAGGGGAGCCGGGGCTGCCTCCTCGCACCCTCACCGCGGCTGGGGCAGCCCCCGATGCCCGGCCAGCGCGGGCACCTCCGCCTGCATCGCCGCGTCTCTGCCGGCAGGAATGATCACGGCCGTCGGCCTCTCCAACCTGCAGTTCGTCGACATGAACTCCTCCCGAAACCTCTTCGTGCTGGGCTTTGCCATGTTTTTCGGGCTGACGCTGCCGAATTACCTGAATTCCCACCCCGGGGCCATTAACACAGGTACCGCCCGCCACGAAAAGCCGCGATTTTGGGAGTTTGGGGAGAGAGGAGGGCAGATCTCCCGGCGCTCGTCCGCCCCGGGGCAGCAGCTGGGAAATCCCGCTCCTCACAGCACCCCCGGCTCCGTCCCACGCTGTCGCAGGTGTCCCCGAGCTGGACCAGATCCTGACGGTGCTGCTGACCACGGAGATGTTCGTCGGGGGGACCATTGCCTTCGTCCTGGACAACACCATCCCGGGTAGCTGCAGCACAGGGGCCGGGCAGGGGAAGCCGCGGGGCTGGGGCAGATTCCTGTTGATTTAGAGCCGGCAGAGGGGATGGCGGGGTCGCGGGGGTGACACTGGACATCCCCGCAGGGACGCAGGAGGAGCGAGGGCTCGTGCAGTGGAAGGCAGGAGCGCACTCGGACAGCACGAGCAGCGCCAGCCTGAGGAGCTACGACTTTCCCTTGGGGATGGGCGCGGTGCGGAGGAGCCGCTGGCTCAGGAAGGTGCCCATCTGCCCGGTGTTCACCGGGTTCAGGGCCCGGGCGAGCGGCCGGGGCACGGCGGCCGCGGAGGGGCCGGACGGCGCAGACGGCGGCTCGGTGTGCACCAAGGTCTGAGCCAGGGGAGGGTCCCGGGAGGGTCCCGCCCCAGCGCCGGAGGAGCCGAGCCGAGCTCCCGGGGGGCTGTCGGGGTTCGGTAGCACCGGCCAAGGCCAAAGCCAAGGCTTCTGGTGCTCGGCTCGAACGCAGGGCTAGAGAAACACAACGTTTCTCTTGGGGGACATCCCGAGCTCCGGGGTACAGCCTGGGGACCGCCACCCCGTGCCGTGCTCCACCTGAAGCTTTGGCTGGCTGAGACTCGTCCAGCGCTGGCTGAAGCCCGTCAGCCACATCGGAGCCCCGGGGCCACCAGCTCCCAGCCGGGGCCACGGATTTTCACCTGCCCTCGGCTCCGGCAGGGTGACCCAGCGGCTGGCACGGGCTCTGCGTGGGGCAGCGTCCAGACCAGCGTTAGGATGACTAATTTAAGACTATACATTAAAAATGATAACGTATTCAAGCGCACGTGCCCTGCCAGCATCTCTGCTGCCTCCTGCACCGTTCCCTCGCCCTTTAAGCACCACAAAGGCGTCAGCACCTTTGACCGTACTCTCTCCTGGGCTGCCAGACACGGAGACACGCTGGATTTCTTCCAGGTGGGCTCTGCCTGGACCCAGGGCTGTGGGAGAGGCAGCTCAGCACAAGCCCTTGGCAAACCCTTCCTGCTCTGGGAGCTCTGGAGCGCTGGCTCTGTCCCGGCCGTGCTGGTGACAGCACCTCATGCTGCTGGGGTGTTCCCAGATGCAGGCACAGAGGGGGCTGACCCCCAACGCAGCAGGGTCAAGCCAGTCCTGGGCCTGGATTTAGCACCGAAGTTGAGCTGAGGCAACACGGCACAACCCCGTGACAGCCCATGGTGGCACTGCCACACACTCACTCCCCAGCCTGAGCAGGGAGAGAAGTGAGAAAATCTGTTAAAAGTGAAGATGAAGGGAAAAAAAAATCCCAACCTAAAATAAACCCCGAGGGATGCAAATACAACCACTCCCACCTCCCACGAGCACCAGCCAGGCTCTGAGGCCTCTCTCCTGCTGCTGTCCTGGTGCTGGTGGCGAGCACGGTGTTGCAGTGTGTGACAGCTCTCCGGCCATCTGTGTTCCCTCCCATTTCTTTGTCCTCCCAGCCCAGCTGCTGGGGCTGGAGCAGGAGTGAGAGGAGGCCTGGGTGCTGTGCAGGTGCTGCTCAGCACCGGGTGCCACCACCTCTGCTGCAGTCACACCCCGAAGCCAGAGGGGCGGGGGCTGCCACGGACAGCGGCAGCTCCTCCCCAATGAACATCCATCCCAGTGCTACGGGATGCAGGAGAGGGATAAACCCAACGCCAGGAGAGCAGCCCATGGCCAGGCTGGCTGCTCCACACGCTGGCTCCTGGCTGCTGCACTCAGTTGCCACCACCCCGAGGTGACGGTGGCCAGGCCAAAGCTCACGGACAAACTGCAGCCACACAGGACTCGCTGGTGGAACTCGCACTGCCGATAAAAATCAGCTGTGTGTTATTTGCTGACCTCTTTCTTTAGGCGCTCGAGCCTAGACTCTCCCCAGGCCAGTGGAAATCCTGGACTAGTGTTGGCAGGTCTCGGAAGGCCAGCGCCCAGCACCGAGCCCCGGGTACCTGCATGAGCATTGTGCAGAGCAGCAGCAGAAGGGGTTGGTGCTCCCCCAGGGCAGCGGCTGCAGCGAGGCGGTTCTGCCGCTGCGGGAAGGCCCCGCCTCACCCCGCCCGTCCTGCAGAGCCGCAGCTCCGGCTGCTCGCCTTCGCTTTAACCAGATTTTAACAGCGAGGCCAGGCTGTCCTGAGCGGGGCCAGGGGTCGGGCTCGATGCTGGTGGGTCCAACTCAGGACATTCCATGAAGAAAGAGTGGATGGGCCTGGAGAGGCTGTGGCAGCAGCTTTGTAGTGCCATCAGCTGCTCCCAGGGCTGCCAGCAGGGCCAGGCTGGGAACAGCCACAGGGAGAACGAAGGGAGAGCATGGAGTGGGAGGAGAGGAATAAATTCCCGTCCCTGGAAGTGTCTGAGGCCAGGCTGGACAGGGCTTGGAGCAGCCTGAGACAGTGGAAGGTTGGACAGTGGAATTGGATCGCTGAAGTCTCTTCCAACCCAAAGCAGTCTCTGGTTCCATGAAGGGTCCAGCCACAGCCAGGATCCTGGGCCATCGGGTTCCACAGCCTTCCAGGCTGGCATCCACAGTGCCAGCCCTGTCCTCCACATGCTGCCAAGCGAGTTCCCGTACGAGATGCCCAGTTATGAGACAGCCACCACATCAGTTCTACTATTATTTATTTTTTTAAATATTTTTGAAAAAATATAATTTTTTTACAATATTTTCAACTTAAACACTATTCACACTGAACACGTATGGCAGCTTAACCTACCCAAATATGAAGTTTAAGAAGCCAAAACTGTTCTAGCTTTATTAAAAGAAAAAAAAAAAGAACAACCAAAAACCAAAAGAAACCAAAAAGTTGTTGTGCTGTAGACTATTGTGTAGTGATGATTAAACAAAGCAAGGGAAAAGCACCACTCAAATCACTAATGCTGGGGGTTGCCTGGTTAAATCCAGCTATGGAAAGTGGGATGCTAAGAGTTACATAGGCAGTGCTATGTATGGCGCCCGTTCCTGGAAGAAACTGCGATGGATCTCACATCTCCTCAAACAGCACGGGAAGGGGAAGGTTTCTAACATGATCACACACTGCAAAGGATGGGGAACTGCTTCCTCCCAATCACTTGGATGTTAGCTCAGTAGCTGAGATCTACGACTCTGTACAGGTCTGTATGATTCGGGTTAAGCTCGGCCGATTCCCAGGATCATGATGTTTTGTAAGGGGGGAAATTAACATCAGTAACAACATTGCTACCTCAAAGGAAAGTTAGCAAATTTGCATAACAATCAGATCTCTTCACTTTCACTTGGAAGTTAAGGCATTATCAGGTGCAAGCTAGCACCAGTTAACACATCTTTAGTTAAAAACAGACCATTCACCGCAAATTCCAAGTCCTGTTTAAAAAGCAGAGTCTGCAGAAGGTTTTATTAACGTGGTACTTTGTCTCAACTTGACTGGTGCTTCTTACCTCACTGCCTCCTTCACACAGAGCCAGGGCCCAATTATGTTTCCATTAAACTTTTGACAGATTTACTTAATAACAGTCTCAGCACTTTTATTGAGCATGCAAGACTAACAAAACTTTGGCAATGCATAAGTGTAACACAGTGACAAGAAGAGAGAGCTTTTACAATTAAATCTTCTAATACTGGCTTCACAGTGTGGAAATTGTGCTACATCCACCAAAAGAGGGCCCAGTCTACTCAAATGTTTAAGTACTTCACCCCAGGAACAAACTCCTTTGCGTTTGGATTCAGATTACTCTTGACCTGAGGAAGGGAAGAACAGAAATCGAGGTGAATCATTTTTTCAGCTTCCATTTTCAAGCTGAAGACAATTAGAGGCAAAGGTTTATGGATTTAGAGTAACAATCAGGTATACAACAGGCTGCTTACATTTATCAGCGGTCTGTAATCCCTAGAAAAGCCCATTCCTCTGTGCTACTCCCTGAATTACCCAACCTCGCTTAGCTCCACCTGAAGTTTCAGTTGGATGAGGGCTCAGGGAACAAGCAGCAAACCACAGGCATGCAGCAGACACGGCAGCTTCCCCTCATGCTGAAATGGCCTTTTCTCAAGTTGAGCTGTTAAAACGTGCCATGAGGTTTTTAAATTTTGCTTATTTAAGCAAGAGGTGACTTGTTCCAGGAACTTCAGCCACTTCTGGGAATTTCATGAGTATGAGCACTGTACTGATTTTTCACATTCTGTCTGTGACTCCCCTGTCCTCCCCCTTGGCAAACTGCTGCTGCTCAGTGTCCTGCAGTTAGACATGGGAACCAGCACCTTCAAAAGGAGCTCTTTATCACCAAGAAATGGAGGATTAGGCTTTTCTGATCGTCATTGAGTCTGAAACTGCTGCCTGCAGCTGCTTCAGCTTGGAAAAGTCAGGGTCTGCCTCTGAATCTCAGAGCAGTTGTGCGATAGGATGGTGTGGGGTCTGTGCTCTGTACGAGGAACTTTGGATTCTGTGAGGGAAAATAAGCACACTCTGCCCTTTCCTTTGAGCTGAGCTCTGGACAGAAGTCAGATGGCAAAAAGAGGGAAATAATCACAGTTTGGCTGCTTTCCCCTTCCCTAGAATTGCTACAGGGATCTGCTGTGGCTCTCCCAATCCCAACCAGACCTTGGGACAGGGCTCAGACCAGCCCAACGTGTCAGTGCTGGCAGATGCCCAGTGACCCTTTTGCAGCCCCAGCTCCACTCAGTGCCCTTCTTTCATAACATCCCACCCACTCTTGAACGGGTGCCATGCACTGGGAAAGGTTCCATGTGGGTATGAAGAAACCCACCAAATAGGTCACATCCCACGAGGACACATCCCTTCCCACCCACCCTGCCCAGGCAGGCAGAGTTTAACAGGCTCCTTCCTACTGGAAAGGATTTTTCTCTCACCATTAGCAGCAACAAGCCCCAGCCTTGGACAAAGACTCAAGCTTTAGAAATAGGATGAGAAGCTGAACTTACCACCAGATCCTCCAGCGATGAGCTGTCACTGATAACAAGGTCATTGAACTGGTCCTGGATTTGATCCATTGTTTGTGGGAGATCACGGGCTGGAATAAACCATTCATGCTCCTCCTCTTCTTCCAGCATCTCCTGGAAACAGCGCTCAATAAATTCTTCTTCCCACAACTCCTCTTCGATCTGTGCAATGAAAAGAAACTGCTTCAGCAACAAATCTATTGTGAGCTCGTGGGGTTTTCACTCCCAGGTGTGTGCACCCAGCTGACCTTCCCAGCTATCCCACAGCACCCCAGCCCAGCACCACGTCCATGCAGCAGGAAGGACATCAGTGCTTTGTCCCAGGGATTGGGGCTGCAGCTGAAAGGGAATGGCAGGAGAACCCCACCAGCCCCAGCTGTTTTGTTTGTAGCTTGTTATGACCTAAAGGAGAAGGAAAATGTTGGTCCCAAGCAAAAATTGCAGCTGTACCAACTAGTCTGGACTGAGCTTGCTGCAAGCATGAGGAAGGGAGCTGTGCCAACACACACAGCCAGGAAACACTCCCCAGGAAAGCGTCCTATGGGACTCCTGGGGAAAGAATAACCACGGCCTGTCACCCGGAACAAGCGGCCTCTCCCTGGCTGCCGGTGTGTGCTCCCCCACTGCGGCTCTCCTCGGGAACCCCACGGGCTCCCAGCAGCTGTCAGGAATGCAGCCCTGCTGTCCTGGGAGCAGGACAAACCAACCCATGCAGAACTGACACGCAGTGCAGAGATTAAAGCAGTTTTCCTTGGTTGTTCAGTAAACAAGCTTTGGAGGGAGTTCATCCTACAAATTTTCCATGTCCTGCATCAGAGTGTTTAAGAGTGGAAAGCAGGGAAACAGAAGCTGGTGTGAATGACTTGCCCAGACACAAGGGAATGGAAAAATGATTCAGGACAGATTTAGAAGTTCACTCAGTGGAAGCTTGAACAAGTTTTCCCATCTATCCTTTGCTCTGAAATCAAACACCTCCTCAATCCTGGAGTGGAAACTCAGTTACCACAAACACCAAATCAAAAACATTAACACCACATATCAGGACTGCTGTGCAACCTGGTCCTTGCCCTTGGGGCAAAACACACCCACCAGCTCACCTGGTGCTCTGGGGAACAGAGACTCATCCCCATGTGCTCCGAGCCACCGCCCAGGCACTCCAGCAGCACCAACGCTGACTCAGTGCTATCCCAGAGCAGCACTCCAGCCTGGATGGCACCTGCAGGAGGCACTGCCTCCCTCCTGCCAGGGGCACACAGCCACAGGCTCCTGTTACACAGGGCTTGCCTGGCTCCAGGGGCTTGGCTACAGGCCTGTGCCCCTACAGGTGCCTCCATGGCAGCTCCGGGAGTACTAAATAACATTTAATTCCCCAAATAGCTGGAAATTAGGACTGCCCGTTTGTATTTTACAGCTCCAGTTTGACTTGCTCAAGCTCCCAGAGGGCTGTGTCTGCAGCAGCAGGTGACCAGGCTGCCTCAGGTGTTTGAGCACGACCCTTCTCCCCTCACACTCCCACCTTTCCTCTGCTCAATGGCATCTGTGCCTAAAAAATCATGGCACAACTCTCAGCTCCTTCCCAGAGAACTAGACCCCCTGTATGCTAACTGTGGTACAGCTCCCAGGGAGAAAGAGTCACCAAACAGGAAACAATGCACGAGAGAACTGAGGTTCTGTGAGCAAACCTGACTCGGAATGAGCTCAGTGCTGCTGGCACCCTGTGGATCCAATGCTGGTGGCTCAGCCTCTGGCACAGCCACAGCTGCTGGAGCACAGGCAGCAGCTGTGGAGTGCACAGAGCAAGCTGGGAATGGGAAAGGAGTGTGGAAAAAGGTGGGCTGTTCCCAGCCTCCGCAGGAGCCGCAGAGAAAAGGGTGACAGATGCAAGGTGGCAGAGGAAGGTAAGGCTTCCTTCCCACCCGATGGAGAAGGGAGCTGTAAGACTCAAGTATTAAAATGAGTGGGCCTGTTACCCGGCAGCTCTGTCACCCTGTGGAGCAGCAGTGCTGTTCCCAAGGCAGGTGTGCACCTGGAATTCCCCAGCTCAGCACCAGGACACTCGGCATGTCCGCACACGAACACCTCCCGGGCCAGCCCTTCCCAAGTGCCACGCACATCTGTCAACTCTCTTTTCTCCCCTCCCACCTGCAGAAGTAGGGAATTAATGGATGCATTAGAACGTGCTGCACTTCCTGTATTTTCCACCAGGACTACAGAAGATGAGCATTTACTGCCAGAGAAAGGGAGACCCATCTGTTCCCCGGGATCCCTCCAGAGAGCCCATCTAAAACTCCTTCTCCAAAGAATTGTCAGTGTCGGACCCCAGCTCTGTCCCTTCAGCTGGGAAGTGACAAAGCACAGAGGAGACACTGAAAGCAGAGGATGACTTGCCTGCCTGTTGAACTCCTCTTCGTTCTCCATCCACATGTACTCAGCAAAGGGGTTGTCATCCTCGTGGGAGTGCCCGTTGATGATCACATCCTCGCTGATGATGCTGGGGCTGGTACTGCTGCGACTCGGGTCCTTCATGGCTGCCACTCCGATCCCAAACCTGCAACTGAGGAGGGCAGCGATTACAGACGCGCAGATTCCTCATTCCCTGCCTCTGCACAAGCCCAGCCCAAGGGCAGGGAGGCTGCACCTGCATTTGGAGGCCCAAGGCAGCCTTGCCCCGACTGCAGCAGAGCTCTGAGATCACAACAAGGAACAGTATCAGAAGCACCGTTCCCATTGTGTGTGGATTCCAGGGACAAATTAATTTCCCAAACTGAACCTCACCAAAGCCAAGCACCACGGCCAATTAAAAGTGACAGGAAAAAACAGGAAGCACACATACTTGCCAGTAGGAAAATTTTAAGGCAA
Organism: Corvus kubaryi; assembly: GCF_017639235.1. NCBI lineage: Eukaryota > Metazoa > Chordata > Aves > Passeriformes > Corvidae > Corvus > Corvus kubaryi. The sequence continues at coordinate 1,414,412 of NW_024580663.1, read as the reverse complement.
CATTCAAAAGGAGAATTTGTTTTCCAAAGCATTTTTAAGTGTTGTGTGTCACGGCACGAGCCAGGTTTCACAGCCCTTTCCCACTGGGAAACCTTGCAGGGAGCAGAAACCACAAGGAACCGACCCTGCACAGGGCCACCTGGAAATCTGTGTGTTCTGAGGTGAGACAACACTGCTACCCTTCCTGTACCACGCTCGAGTACACAGATCAACACTGAAAAAGCTGAGTATTTGTTGGATACTAACACTGGTAGTATCAATTTTCTTTAAACAGTATGCACAGTGAGGCAACATCTTCCAAAAAATGACCTAAAAAAAACCTGACCAAAAAATCCAAGACTCAAGTCAAATTTGAATGTTCTTCTCATGTTAAAATTCACAATGAAAGTAGCAGCAGCGAGTGAAAATATTTTTATTATCAAAACAACACTTTAGCTTGTTGTCTGCATATCAAAGAGTGACTTCTTCAGAGAAGAGGGTATCAAAATACAGCCGTGTTGTTATTAGAGTACAAGGGCTTATCACCCAGCACCTCACATCTTCTCTTTGCACAACCTGTGGGTCCGGTTACCTAGGGAATTAATGCAAGTTCTGGTTTTAAACTCTTGATAATACCAGCTAAAAACCTGCCACATCCAAGTGACCAATTAAGAAAGTACAAAGAAGACAGAACCTGCCTGGCTTGCTCTGTTCCAGGTTTTGAAATCAAAGGCAAACCCCAGCACGGAAGTCACTGCAGCTCCCTGGGAAGTGCCACGAATGGGAGCAGATCCCGTGTGTTCCACCACGGGAAAACAGGCTCCTTTTGATGTTCTTACAAAACAAACTTGCTAAGGATTACTGGCAGCATTTACATAAAACAGGAAAGGATGCTGCCTTTAACACCCCAATTCAAGCTTGAAACTGCTTTAAAGCCACTTCAGCTGCTCCCAAGCCAACACATGGGATGGAGTACAGGAAATAAAGCCTAAAAAGCCTAATTTCTTTTTTTCCCCCCTCCTTTTTACTGGCATGTATTTTCACCTTCTCTTTTGCGGAGCTAGTCTTGCTATTACTATTTTCCTGAAGGTACCTGCCTCAGCAGTGAGGAACTCAGGCAGCTTCTGCACCAAGGTGACCGTACCAGACAAGTTCAGAAAGGTAAAAACAATTTAAAAAACCAACCCAAACCCAACAAACCAACCCTACTTGTTTGTGTAAAAGCTTGGAAGGTTAATTTGTTGAATCATGGACTGGCTTTCCCGTTTCTGAAGCGTTCCTACTGGACAGAAACTCCAGCTTTAGGAAGGAGGGAAGAGAACTCCAGCTTGGACCAAACCAGCTTTGTCCACCACTGCCCAAGGATGATGGGGATGATCTTCCAGAAGGACCCAGGATCAGCCTGAATATCTGAAGCTTATCTGATGAAGCCCTCAGTCCGTTCATGCTTTTCCCACAAGGAAACATGCCAACACTCACTGATCCTGCAGGAATGGTGAGGAAGCCCCAGGCCAGTCCCTCACTTGCAGCACTCCTGATTTCATTTTCTGCAGCTTCCAACAGAACAAATAAACCTTCCCATTTCTCCACTTCAAGACACAGACCAGGTTTCCATGCTCACATGTGGGGATGAGATCAGTCTCGTTTCACCGCTAGTGGATACAACCTTTTCAGTCAGGGAATTCTGAGGGGGAGAGCCAAATGCCACTTCAGTCTTGCAAAATGTCCCAATCTAAGCAGGCTGCTGCAGGAAACAAGCCCCAGTGCCAGGCTACACTGCTGCTGGGAATAAAAATAACCCCTTTTCCATCTGGGAGTAGGTGGGAAGCAGAGGAGCTCAAAGCTCCTCACACTAGAAGAGGAAATATAACATTGGCAGTGCTAAGGAACAGAAATCAGGGAGAATTCTGCCACGGTGACACACTGTGAGGGCCTGACCCAAGTTCCTCTGGGATTGTGGTGCGGAGTGGGGGTGATGGAGCAAGCACACTGCAAGTGCATAAGGAAAGGCACTTAAAAAAAAAAAGGATTTTTATCTTAGGAATGAAGTCAGAAATTAAAAATCCTGCAGGAACATGCTTTCAGTTAACCCTGAGTTGTTTTCTGTATGGAGTGTGAAGCTTGTTACTCCAGAACATAACTAAGGCCCATTAATTCACCCATTTCCCTGAATTTTGCTGCAGTTACAGCCATGGAGAGCCCTTGACCGACCATCATTAAAATTCAGAGCTTTGTGACTGAAGAGTCTGCATTTAAAACCTAGTCACGAAAGAAGATTATGCACTGCCTTCTCCGGAGGTGAGGTCAGGCCTAATTCCATGCATCAACCCCAGCTCCTTACCCATGACAGAAAAAGAATGAGGAGAACAATTAAGTTAAAAAATCACAGTATTTGCTTTAAGCACCCAAAACCATACACGATGGTTTTGGTGGGAGCTGAAGATTAAGGGAAGGTGTTCTAGAGCAGCTCGTGCAGGAGTCAGTGACTTATCACCCGGTGATTCCTCCTGCGAGTCGGCAGCACCAGCCCAGCTCCTCCTTATCTATCGAGATTAGCACACGGCTCTTATCAACGGAGCTGATTACACCCGTCTAATAATTATACTCGCCTAATAAACAGATTTCTTAATCAAATTCATGCGGGACGCCAGCGCTATCTGATATAAACGCTTCCAAGGGCTGCGCTGGAAGTTACCGAACGCAGCCGCCTCCGTGGCGAGGGGCTAAGGCGGGGGCTGTGCGAGCAGCGCCGGAGCAGGGACGGGCCCCGGCCGGACCCCGCGGCCGGGACCATGTTTTGGTAATAGCGGAGCCGCCGCTGGGCCCGGTGTTGTCGGTAACTCCGGGCCTGGTGTTGTCGGTAACCGCGGGCCCGGTGGTGTCGGTAACCGCGGGCCCGGTGGTGTCGGTAACCGCGGCCCGGTGTTGTCGGTAACCGCGGCCCGGTGTTGTCGGTAACCGCGGGCCGCGCCGCTCGCTCCCCCCGGCCCCGCGCGGGCGGTAGCGCTGCGGGGCCGCCTCCCCCCGCCCCCGCTTTGTTCGGCACCAGCCGCCCCCGCAGGCCCCGGATGGCGCCGCAGACAATACCGAGGGGCGGCCCCGCCGCGGGGGGTGGAGGCCGCGGCCCGGCACCGCCTCAAGGGAGGGGGCGGCGCCCTCGAGCCACCCGCGGCGGTCCGTGCCCGGGGTCGCCCCCCGCCGCTCACCTGCGGTGCGCAGAGGAGCCGCCGCTCCGCCGTGACCCGCCCGGACCCCACCGGACCCACCGGCCCCGCTCCGCTCCGCCCGCTCCGCGCTCGGCCCGGCCCGCCCCGCTCCGCCACACACCGCCGGACCTGACGTCACTTCCGCCAACGCCGGGCCCCGCCGGCCCCGCCCCCTCTCCCCCGGAAGCGGCTGTGGCAGGCGCGCGCCAGGCCGCAGCACCGGCGGGGGGGCGGCGCGCTGCACGCTGGGACACGTAGTCTTTTCCCTCCTCCCGGCGCGCGGCGTGCCGGGAGCTGTAGTCTCGCACGGCACCTGGCAGCCATTTCGCGCGGCGGCGCGGGGCACGCCGGGAAGCGCAGTCCGGCGGGGCGGCCGCCATCTTGTGGCAGCGGCGGGGAGGGGGCGGGGGCCGAGCAGCCGCGGTGCCCACAGAGGGAGCGCTGAACACCCCCGGGCTCTGAGAGCGGGCTGCGAACACTCCTCGCTCCCGGGCACCCCCGAGGCTCCCCCAGCCTCCCCTCGGGACAGCGGCTGACCCGGGAGGCGCAGATCCCTTGCCTCGCTGAGGGAGAGGATAACGAAACACTGGGCGAACAACATTCCTGTTCACAAACTGGTGTTTCTGCACGAGGTTCGTGCGTTTTTAAGGCTATCAGGAAATGGGACATAATAGATATTCTTTTCTGGGTACGTGCCGAGGCTTCAGCCCCATTTACTAAATGGGTTCAAAGGGCCATTTTTATTCCCTTTTGCTCCACCTCCCCTTTCCTCAGGGGAAGGTGGAAACGCCTCTCCTGCCCACAGCCGAGCTCCGCTGTGCCCTCATTGTGCCCAGCCCCGCTCCCACTCACAACCTCACAGAGGCACAGAAACCGGACACCGACGGAGTTAAAGCCCTTTGCTCCATGCCAGGAGCAGAATCTGGAGCCACAAGCCCTCCTTGGGCCAGCCGGGAGCAGGCGTGGCACACCGGCGGCTGAACGCGCGAAGGGCCGAGTGTGTGGCTCGACAGGGCTCGGTGTCCCGGCTGAGGCCGGGCTCGGCCGCTGGTGAGGAGTTCCCAGATCGGAGCAGGGGATTCAGGCTCCATCCCAGCAGTGAGCACAGCCGCTCTGAGCTGGGAAGGAGCCTCTGCCCTCGAAGTGCTCACAGAGGAGGTCTGGGAAGCAACGAAGGGAGATGCGAGTATAAGAACTGCGTTAACGTTTCTCTGCATCCTAAAATTTAGTAAGGGATAATTACTCCCACAGAATTTTCTGGGGGGCGACTGTCCCTTGGGGCATGTGTTTATACTGATTTTATTAGTCACCGTTACCAATGGGTTCCCAGGATGCAAGTTTCCCCACAGTCCAGCACACTGCAAAATACCCCTGCAAGCATCACCCTTAAAAAAACATTATGTACAGACTACTCTTATTTCCACAACAATTTCGAACTGTACAAATGCAGCAGGATTTTCCTCATCTCTAACAAAGGCTTCTCTTTCTACTCACTTCCCACAGCAATGGGACAACAGCCTCCAGGTTACTCCTCCCAGGTGAAATTGGTACCCCAAGTGCAGAGCCCAACATTTCACACTCAGCCTTGTGCTCTGGGATTTCCTTCACCCCTACACAGTGCACACAGTTATTCCCAAATAAGCAGCCCATGGCACCAATGTGTGCATCTCGCATCTGTCCTCAAGATCAGGATTTTCTGGCACCTCTTCCTCAGAAATTACCCCAGGGGCTGTATTCTCCCTGACCTTTGCATGGAAACAAAAGACCCTTGGCAAAAGCAGTGGGTTTGATTTAGTTTCTGACATGTAAAAGCATCCTTACACTTACACCTAGGAATACTTTATGTTTAGACACTAAACATGATGTACACGTTTACATGTACACAGGTCAGCACTCACACAAGGTACAGGATCAGCACAGGTATTAGCTAACAAAAGGCTATTTAAAAATTAAATGTAGTATTTCAAGACATTAATCTTAATGCACATTGTAAGGAAACTTAAAATGCTTGGGGACGATGAAGACCTTTGAAACAAATCTCTCAGAGTGAAGGGGCAGCGGCTCTGCAGCCAAGGCCTGGCTGAGGGACTCTGCAGCCTCTCAGTGACAGGTGAGTGACAAATGCCACCCTAACTGGGGCTCCAAGCCCATCCCTGGGACTTAGTTCTGTTCCAAGTGCAGGGCTGCTGCTGCCTGTGATTTCTTTCAGGGGCCTCGAAAAGCTTTAGATTCTATCACAGCCTGACATTTAATCCATTTCCTACAAACCCAAACAACATTTTGCATTCTAATGAGTGTCGTCAGTGCACAGAGCAGGAGCTGCTCTCTGTACAAGGATGAGTCACTGCCTGGTAAGACTTCATTAGGATGTGCTATTTAAACAAACCCTGCACGGGAGCTGCTCCTCAGCACCTCTCCCCTCTCCAGGGGCCTCAGAGAACCTGCTGCCCTCACAGGAGGTGGCTCAAGCTCTGTGAGGGACTGCAGCCCCTTGGGGGAAGGTGCAACACAAAGTCACAGCTGGAAAAACAAGTTCTCAAGGCCTGACTTGCACACAACAGACTGTCCTGTACCTGCTGAGTGTGTCTGCTTAACGACATTATAACTTCATCAACACTCAGCCTCCTGCATCCCAAACCCCTTCCAAGCCCCAAATCCTCACTGGTGGAGGCTCAGCCTGGAAGAATTGGGCCCAGTCTCTTTTATCCGCATGAATGCGATGTGGCTTCAACTTCAGCTTTGATGAGAACACCCCAAAACTCCAGAAATAAAAGTGTCAGCAGAATATACCTACCAGAGTTTTAACAAGTGATATTTTAATTTGTTTGGAAATGCAAGAAGGTTTAGGAAGAGAAAGAAAAGTTAAGCGGGAAGCTGCTGAAGCACAGGTGTTAAAAACATGCACATTTTAAAAAGAGAGCTCGAGTTTTGGTGTGGTGACATGACACAGGGTAAAGAGTTCAGCAGACACACTGGTTAACATGCCAAACATCTATAACAAATCACTGTGGCCTAGCTTTGTTTATTGGGAATCACTTTAGTAACCTGAAGTCACAAATAAGCAGTAAATAACAAAAACTACAGATAAACACAGGTTACACATGCAAATTCCTGTTCACATCTCACATGTGCAGGTACATTAAGAGCACAGTTCTAAAGAGTCTTGACAAAACCAGGTTTTAACAAAAAAATGGTGTTAAAATGCAAGTATGAAACTTCCATGTGAAGAATATAAAGATACCTTTGTCCCTTTCAGGACTCCAATGCTGCTTTTGATATACCAGAGATGTACGACAGCGACGAGATTCAAGTAAAAGCAGGAAGAGCTCGAGGAAATAATACTGGTCAGAGAATGGGCATTTACTTCTCACTAAAAATACACGGAATAGCTGAATAGGAAAGTCTAGCAAGAGCTTAGGAAAAAAATCACAAAGTTGTAAAGCTGACTAATCACTAATTTTCCTATTTGCTATAGATAACAGCAGTGACATTAAAAGAAACTCCAATTCAACATTTAAAAATGCAACTTACATTTAAAGACTTTTCCAAAGTGAAATGCAATGACAGCCTTACACTAAAAATCAAATAGCTGCTAGGCTCAGACCAAAATACGGAATGTTCTAGATAAAATAAAAATACAGTGTTACTTTTCATTTTTTATTCAGAATGGAATTGAGAGACAATTTCTGAAGCTTAAAAGTAGTAAGTTTCATTTAAATGCAGTTTTCTTCTCATGGATGAGCCTTCCACAAGGGTGCAAGGTTTTTTTCTCTGTAATAGCTTGAAGTGTCAAACAAAAAGTTGTTGCCATTCTCACATTAAGAACAAATTGTTGTCATTAACTTAACTGCATATGCTTTTTGCTACAACATTTAACACATGAACAGACCTATAATGCCTACTGTATCTCACTAGAACAAAAAAGAATACAGTAATTCCATCTACTACTTGTACTGCTTTTAAAAAAGATTAACATTAAAAACAAAGCCACGTTTTTCTTACATCCTTCCTTCTTTTTAAGCTTCTTTCTTCTGCCTGTAGTCTTCTGCCATTTTATCCAGAATTTTCTGTTGAAAGAAAGCAGTTATATTTGGGATATATTTAAAGAGTTTCTCACAGGCACAACGTAAAGAACAGAACCATAAATCCAATTTCAAAGTTTAAAATCTGTGAACATTAATTGCAATTGCAAAGGTCATAACTAACAAGGCTGGCACTTCTCCCTACCCTGAAGTGGAGTGGAGCTCTCCTTCCAAGCCAAGGGAATTCCTTCCCCTTGTCCCACTTACCTGGGTGGAATGTGCCCTCTACAGAGGCAGGGACACAACATCTCCCCTCCCTGGAGAAGGGTTAATTTGGAAGTTTCATTAATTTGTTATCATTTTGATGACATTTGGTAGCAACATCAATTCACCTATTTAATTCTTCCCGCTCTCCAAGAAAAGGAAACTCCCAGCTCCAGAAGAGCCACTGTGAAACAGAAGCTGCATTCCCCCCTTCCCTCCCCAATTCCAAACCCCACCATTGTCCCACAGTCACCCACGAGCAGCTCACTAATCATTTCTACCATGGAAAAAGCAAAGCAAATCATGTTTCATTACAGTAATACAGTTCACAAATTGGCATTATTTCCCCCCTTCCCTTTTTACATCAAGGCTTTAATGTCCCATAAGCAGGTACCTCAATGGAAAAAAAAAAGAAAAAAAAAACACTATGGTGATGAATGAGGTGGGTTTTCTTCCTACGAGATCCTGCATGGGAACTGATTTTCTGATCTACTCCTTCACAGTGTTGTTTGTCTGGTGACAATTTTTGTTCTATGTGCCTTCCTGGGCCCTCTGTTTATTTAGGGTTCCCTGTTACTGCAAGAAGGCAAGTGTTTGGAGTCTGAGGTGCCACATTCTCCTCCTCTGTCAAGCCCCTGGGTTTTGCTTTCAGCTCAGGGATCAACCAACTGCCACGAAATGCATTAATGTGACACTGCAGGACCATCAGAATTCCTTTGGGATTGCCCTTTCCTGGAGGTGATGTTTGCAGCTCACAGTATGAGGTTACAGCAGCAGCATTGTCACTCATGCCATGCAATCATGTGATACCTCATCCAGATAGAAACTGTAAAAAATGCTCACAAAATCAGAAGTTGCAAAGGTTTTTGTCTTTTTAAACATATAAAAACTTCATCTTAAGCTTTGCTGACTGGTTAAAAACACTCTCTAAGGGACAACTGGAAGGGATCTGGGCCATCTGTATTTACTCTGCATCGCTACCTCTAAGCCTGGCCTTATTCCAATTGGAATTCCCTCTTTAATCCAAATTTACAAGGTAAAAAAAAAATGCTGGAGCCCCTCTTCAAACTGTGTATTCTGCATATTATTTTCACAAGATGAAGTTTTGGAGAGGTCTACCTAGAGTTAAAAGTTATAGAGTAAGCCAATTTCCACTGCCTGAAGGGTAATTTTATTCTCAGTCCAGTCTCGTTGAGCTCTATTCCCCAGAAAGAATCAAGCCATTTAAAATGAACAAGTTTTTGCCTTACCTTCAACTTTTGATAATGAGGAAGGCTGCTGCAATGGGTCTTTTTTGCAACATCTTCATTTGTGTAGAACAGGGAACACAATTTGCAATAAAACCCTGTTTTGGGTACCACATAATTCACACCTAGAGGAGTAAACACCACAAAATAAACTAAGAGATCTACTCTACATCATTTCTTTTAATGTCATATGTCATTTCAGCTAAATCTTAAAACCATAATTCACTTTACATTAAAAGCTGCTTTATCTTTAAAAGTCTCTGTTTTAGTTTAGTCAAGCAGGGGCCTAGTAGCGCAGGCTTTTTTTTTTTTTTTAATTTAAAAAGCAACCTTTCAGATTAAGGGCCCATTTTATTGGTTCCTTCAAAAGAACTCACAATGTTCTGTGATCAGTTTTGGAGTATTTAACATGACTCTGAACTATTACCACTGTTGTGCTTTGTGCTAGCAATTGAATTTGTGCTGCTAGAAGATACCTCTTTCAATTTCTGCCTAAGGAAAGTGTTATGAAAAACGGTATGAAAATAAGGAAAAGAGAAAGAAAATACTCAGTTTAGGGCAGGAGTGAAGAAGGGGGAGGAGGGGGAAGCCCTAAAATGAAAGGCTATGGGGCAATGTATTGCCAAAAATAAAAGTCAGATGAAATGAGAAATGCTACTACAATGCGCAGAGACATTTTGGGAGAAGAAATGGAAACAGCCTTACCAACAGGAATGTTTGGCTGGTATGGCCCAATCCTAAACTCATCTGGGACAAGAGGTTTCTCTTGGACACTCTTTGTTTCCTGCTCACCCTGGGGGTCTGTGTTTTCCTGGGAATTCTTCTCAGTATCCTGTGCTGTCGCAGCATCAGAACCTTCAACGCTCTCAGCCTTGGCATTCTCTTCGCTTTTAGTTCCGTTTTCTAACGTTTCGTTCTCCTGCTCCGGCTCCTCTATCTTGTCCACCTTGATCTCTGCCAGGCTGTCCTCGTTCTTGCCCGCAGCCTTCACTGCCAGGCCCGACTTGCGGAGCTTCTGGTGGTCCAAGTCCTCCTCGTCGCCCACCTCGTCCAGGGTGACAAAGCCCTCCATGCTCCGCGGGAAGCCGCCCACGTAGCGCTGCGGGGAGAACGGGGCCTCGTGTCAGCTCAGGCTGCAGTGCTCCCCTCAAACTCTCCTAAGCTTCAGAACAGAAATACCTTCTCCAAACTCTTCCTCCAAGACCTGCCTCGCTCACTCAAACTGTTACTCAAGGATGCAGAGGTTTATCCAGATCTTTTTGTACCCCACTGCCCCAGAATCAAGGATTCCATTTCAGAATGATTATTTTTTTTTGCATCAGGAGTGGCCACTGTTTCACCATAGCAACATGATTTCAACTTAAGAACAGAGACAAAAACCACTTGAATTTCTTAAGCTGAAAGTTCTTTTAACATGAGTACCTTAAGTGAAAGTCATTTTGGAGCACACAGATTTTGTTTCTATTTGAGAGCCCCATAAGATTCTTGAATTCATGCCTGACTAGAAGGTAAAACCTTACCAGAGCTATTCTGTCCCTGCTAATGGTATGAAAGTTCATTAAAAATAATTAAAAGCTCTTTTCAGCCAGTAGAAAGCTTAGAGCATCCACATATAAAGAACCACCAAAACACAAACAAAACCAAACAAAAACCAACCCAAACCCCACCAACCACCCAAACTGTGAAGGCCTCTTAAAATCCAGGTTTCATTAGAAGAGGGACTGTCTAAATCCTGAATTTTTGGAAGTGTTCCTGCCGATACAGAGGTACCACTATTCCACATACTTAACAGCAATTGCAAGGACTGAAACAGCACTAGCTTTGTGAATGCAGGTCTTCAAGGAATGAAGTTTGGGTCTGAGGCAGTTTATCAGAGCCAATGCCCACATGCTAATAAGGAGCACTAAGAAAACCAGGAAATGCCATTTGCCTCGCCAGTATCCATCTCAGCACCATTAACCAGGCTCCTGACAAGGATCCCCCAAAACTGAGATCCATGCACATCTCATTCATTAATTAGGAACATGCCTGACTTTCTTGCAAAACAACATTCCAAGTCAACAAATTACTAAAACTTTGCACACTACTCCATGGAAGTGAGCATGATTAACAAAGCAGGTAGGACATAAAACCCACAAGAGTGTGAGATCATGTGGTGAAAAAAAGGGAATTCACAGCAAGTAGCCTTCCAAGTGACTGGAAACACCTTGAAACCAATTGTTTTCTTTCTCCAGTGGGAAAGGGGCCCTGGCTAACTGCAGATGGCCCTGCCTGTCTCTCAGTGTAAGGTGTAGCTGTACATACAATTCTGTCCAAGCCCAGATTAGCCTCAAGTCCCCAGTACATTACTTTTTGAACATCATTTCTGGGCTCAAGGGTAACTACAGCCAGTTCTCTGAGAAACTGCTGGGGAGAACACAGTTCCTAGCTAAGTATTAGTCAAAAAAGGGGTGAAGAGAAAAGCAAGCAAATCCCCAGCAAGCAACAAGGGTAGAAGCCCACAAGTCAAAGGCTTCTGTCAAAACAGAACCAGGGATTGATAACTGAATCCATGTGCAAGTTACATCCAGTGAGACCTTCCATTTCCTTCACAGGAAGGTTTAACACCTGTTCCTCTCCAGAAAGGTGGTTTAAAGACCCAAAGAGGGGGGTCTGCAACAGAATGTATATGGGCTTCCCCCACTCAGTACCTCACAGTATGAATTACCTTTTTAAGCTTTTTCTTGGCTGCTGGAGTGGCCGCAACATTCCCCTCAGTTTTTACAGTTGCATCATCAGGTGTGTCCTTTTTTTCCTCAGTAGCCACATCAGCTAAATTGGCAACATCTGCATCCTCTCCTGCTGAGCTGCCACTTTCTAACAGTGCTGCTGCCTCCTCTTCATCCACCAGCAGCTCATCTTCAGACTCCAGAAGTAAACTGGGCTCGTCTTGCTCTGCCTGTTCCCCACTTTTGGCACCTGAAGGCTCAGCAGCATCCTCTTGTTTCTCCTCTTTCGCTTTTTCTTCTGCATTGCCACTTTCAGGTTTCTGAGCAGCTTCTGTTTTGGACTTCTTATCACTGGGAGAATCTTTGCTGTCTGGGGAATATGTTCTCTTTCTGTAAAGAACAAAGAACATTGTTGCTTGTAAACCTGGAGAGAGTCCAGAAATTACTAAAGAAAAAGATCATATTTCTTTAGACAAGCCTGGAAACTATTGTGTTTCAGCTCAGAAAATGGAAGGCTGAGGGAAACCCTGAAGGACACCATTCTTCAGACATACAAAAGGCTGCTCCAAGGAGAAATTATCCTTACAAGACAGGACAACTGCTCGTGGGTTTAAATTGCAGGAAGGCAAGGCTAATTAGGGACTGCAAAGGATTTCCTGAGGAGCCTGAAGAGGCTGTGAAATCTCCATCGTTAGAGGAAGAGGGTGGGTAGTATATCATGAACAGTTCATCCCTGGGCACAACAACCAACCATTCGATCTCAAAGCTTGCCTGACTCTTTTGTATTGTTCTTATACTCTGAATAAGGTATTTTCGTATTTCTTTTAAACATCATTCTGCTTTAACAATAGGAGATTACCTGGTTTTATCCTTTTTCAGCAGTTCAACTCCTTTGTTTGGAATCTAAAATAAAATTTAAAAAATCTGTGAGTCACAGCAGAGAATGACTTGCACAACTGTTGCAGCATTAATTCAGACCAGAATCCAATCCAGCCAAGTGCTTGCAGTTACATTAACCCCAGGGACTCTTACCCATGCCACCCACCAGCTGATCAGTAAACTCTTTATTTTTTCTCAGACAGGACCTGACCAACCTAGAAATCCCTTGCCTTTATTCACAGTAATTACCAGTTATTCGATACAAAACAAATGGGATATCCTGCTCCAGAAAATTCACGTACAATTCCTGGTTTGTAGTGCAGGCACTGGCACAGATCAGTCCTAATCTGTACTTTTCTCTCTATCATTAGTGGAAAACCTTTAGCAGACTCCCACCACTTCACCTGTTTATGAATTACTGGACAGGAAATGTCACTTGTAGGCAGTAACAAGGAAATCTATTCCATCTGCCACTAAGTGCTCAATATGCTGCATTACCACTTAGTGCAACACTAAGATTTCTTCATGCTCCACAACAAAGCTGATTTTTCTAGGAGACAGCCTGACAGTTCAGATTTCTCTTGCTTTTATTATCACAGAACTTTAATATTATCACAGAATATTCTGAGTTGGAAGGCACCCATAAGGATCATGAAGCCCAGCTCTTCAGGGAACGGCCCACACGGGTTGAACCCACAACCCTGGCATTATCAGCACCATGCTCCGACCAACTGAGCTCATCTCAGTTTTCTACCTACTGATCAAGAAAGACTTATAATTGCATGAATATTACCCTGGTGTTATGTAAAAACCCTCCTTCAGTCAACCCTTCCCTCCTTTAAATGAGTGTGCCTCCAAGTTAACAAGGTGGAAAATGGCTGTGAGTTCTAACTTTTTAAAGTCCAAATCACCCAATTATAAAATGCTAAGTAATATGTTTTTGTTTATAATCCAATAACTATCTATTCATGACCCGCAGTGCGCAGTTTTTGACCCAATACCAGAACAGCCAGATTTGTGAAGGAGAAAAGATGAAGAACAAATCCATACCCAAAATCCTCCATATTGTTACACACATATATAATTATATCCCAGAAACCTAAATTCTCTAAGCCCAGGGTTCCAATATCTCCCCCTCTTGTTTAAGCCATGAGCACTGCTTTAGCTGCTTTTTTTAAACCATTGTCTGATACACTGAAGTAGACAAGATACAAGTACCACGACGACTACAACAACCATCAAAACATCTTCAACTACAATTAAAAAAGTAAAAACACTCCCTACCCTTAACACCAGCTTCTTGTACTTTTCAGATAAATCCACTTTCACACATCTGCCTTGGAACCAAAGCGCTTTGTTGGCACAGTGCTCAACCATGGCCAAAGCATCTTCTCTGGTCTCCATCTCGATAAAGGCCTGAAAAGATTACAACACACATTAAAAGGGACTCCGAAACACACAACACTTTTTCAGGCAAAGCTATTTAACTTAAAACACAGCACTTCCAAATACTGAAACAAAATGATGAGGTTTAATTACATCCATCCTCTCCAAACACTTTAACATTTACCCAAGTGCTCTGCAAACCTCAGCTTTTTAATTCAGTAACATCTGTCCCAGAGACAGTTCTGAAATTAAACAGGCATTTAAATAATCTGTCAAAAAAGTCACCGTTACCTAAAATATGATTTCAGTAAAAACGTATCAGGGCAATGAAACTCTTATTTAGTGCTTATGTACCTGGGAATTTCAGGGGAGATGTGAAGCTACCCCAGTATTTTATTTTTGTTTTTGAGAGAAGCCTGAAACAGAAAGGCAGCAACTGCTGCTCCTCCAGCTTTGTGAGGAGATCCTCCTGGGACAAGCCTATGGCACGCTAAGGTTGCTGAATGAGCTTTAAACAAACACATCTGGGTTAGAGTATCCTTGCCAAAAATCTGAAAGCTGTTTCAGCAGCCAACTTGTACAGCAAGGGATTTTGTTTTTCCAGTGAAATAAGGTCAGGGAGGACTTCCTAGGGGTCATGCAATAGTCTAGTAATTTTTCACTTTTCAAGTGTAGTATTAGGGGATTCAGGCACCCATCTCTTTGAAAAAGCAGTGGAACTTCCTATTAACTCAAGGGAGCAATGAACTGGGACAGTAAAGCTTAAAAAAATTAGAGCTAAATAGTTTAAACTCCTGTCTATTTATAGAAATCATGGCCGTGCACATCCAAAGCATTTTACTATACGCATGCAATAGCCTGTCTTCAAACGTTTCTTTTCTAAGCTAGAGCGCCACAGCAGGACTGCTTTTCTTTAGTTTTAAACAATGAAAAATAAAGGTTAAACAAAAGAAACATAACAGTGGAATATATTTGTTAATGTTTCGTAGGTAGTGGTTTTTCACCCTAAGACTCCAAGAAATCTGCATAATCAAATAATTAAGCCTCCATGCTAAAATACCTTTTTCCAGCTGAGGTCTGTTCCTGTTTTTAAAGCAGCACATATTCCAGGGACACTTCACAGGAAGCTCCATAACAACCCCCCACCTAGACAGACCCTGGGTCATTTCCAAACCTCTGCCTCAGCAAAAAGTCTACACATGTCTCAGCTGAAGGTGTGTAATGTCTTCATTCAGTTAAACTCCCTTCAAAGCCTCCCCCAGGAGAGCTCCCCTGCAGTTACCTGGCTTTTCATTCTCATGAGGATGTAGTTCTTAATCTTCCCGTAGGGCTCAGCCAGTTTGAGCACGGCGTTGTCAGAGTATCCTGAGTGGGGCAAGTTGCTCAGGTGGATCACACGACCAAGTTCTGGTTTTGGTGGCTCGGTCTTTTGGTCAGGTTTACCCTCGGGTTTCTAAGATAAAAAGGGAATGACATTTTTTCAAGAACTACATATAAAATATACATGGGTGACTATCCCTTGATTAATTTGATGCAACTGGAAAGTACAGAAATTAAGAGTAACTTAAACGCAGCAGCCTCATAGCCCTGACTGCCCCAGATTAAAATAAGTGCTAAAAATAGCAGAAGTGTTTTACCTTTATTCTCTTGTATTTCTGTGACAAGTGGACTCTGACTGGTTTACCAAACACCAGGGCAGGTGTTGTTGAGTAATACTCAACTGCAGCCTGGGCATCTTCAGTGGTTGACATTTCAATAAATGCCTGAAATCATACAAAACCAAATTACGTGCTGCTCCTTCGGGAAGCTAATTTTGTTTCAAAATTTCAAGCTCTTCCATTCTGTCTTTTAAAAAGAACTGCATCAGAAATGAAAACTGCTTTTTGATTGCAACATGAACTGACTTGCAGAACTTGGTATGAATTTCAGATACTTTATTGAGGTGCACAAACAGAATTACTTTGTTTGTTTACATTCCACCTAGATTTGGATTCAGAACATTCAACTGCTTCCTGCTTTTTCACTTCTATGGTATTGCCTTTTTCCACACTTCAAAATAAGACACACTGTATAATACAAACTAAGACCAAGTAAGTTTTTAGACAGTTTTAGAATAAGAGCAGAATGTGGTGTTGTTGAGAAAGCAATGAACAACCAACAAGGAGGAGATTTTTCAATATTTAAGTGAAAATGCAGTAGTGCAGCATTTCTGGAAACACACTCCTCCTTTCCCACACGACCCTGATGACAAAAGTCCCATCTCAACTTAGTAGCTGAGCAAGTCCTTTTACAAGAACAAAGCCCACCAGAGACACCAGGCAACCCCACCAGCAGTGCCCTGGGAGCCAACCTTACCTCATTGATTTTGTTTAGAATCAGGTGATTTGTAATTATCCCAAAGGGTTCAACGAGCTGAAGCAGCTGATACCTCAAGTTCTTTCCCCTCTGGAAATCCATGATGTGCACAACTCTGCTTGTTTCCTGTTGAAGACAAAGCACATGTACACAGCATGAAAAACCCCTGTACCAGCAAGCCTAAAAAGCTGGAAATGCTCTGCTCTAATGGTTTAACTTTTTATATTTTAAAAAAAAAATTATATCTATCTTCACTAGTGACCACAACAAGATGCATACAAGAAAGGCACAGAATTTCTAGGGATTTTCAGAGGAAGATGCCTGCCATGCCAAAGTTGCCTTTCCGTAAGTTCATGTCCCAGAGCTTCATCATAAAGAGAAATGTCTAAAGAAGTTCTGTACGGTTTTGGAATAAGTATTTTTTAGAGTACTCAATACCACAAACCCCCAGTCTCATGCCAAAGCTTCAGTACTTCCACACAAATTCTAAAATCTCCCTTCTAAAGACAATCAATTCATTAACAAAACAAACAAACCCCACACCTTAAGAAAGCACAGAAAAATTACACAACAAGAATGCGCATTAAAAGAAGAAGAATTTTAATACTAACCACTCTGCCCTTCTGCATGTGTCTGGGTCCTTGCATATTTCCATTTCCAGCTCCTTTAACAAATTCAAAGAATGAACAAGCTTAGTTCAACCTGTAAGACTGGGATTAACATATCTCATCAAGTTCTTAAAAGATATGTCACTTGTAATACCAAACCAGAATGAGATCCAAGTTCTAAAAACTAATCATTTCATTGCAGTCTAAAAAGGCTTTTAATTTATTTCAGAGCTCTTGTAACTTGCTATTCCAATTTATTTCTCAAATTCACTTGAAATAAGGGGGAAAACCACTTAGGACACTGAATTCTTACAAGTTTCACCCACCAAGTTTCCACCAACATGTAGCTACTTGGAAGACAGATACAAAAACCTCCTAGACAGGAAAAAAATCCAAGTGCTAAACACATCTAGATTAATCTCAGTTAAAAATCACCAGCTGTACGGAGTTGGCAGCTGGCAGAAATGAGAAGTGTGGAAGTCAGTACCAGTCTTTAGTCCCTCCCTGGCCAAAGTATTTCAGTTCTACTGCTCAGAAAAGCATTTTGCTTTGTTGTTTTAAAACACTGGTAACAAATTAAAACAAGAGTAGAAAAACCCAAAAATAAACGTGGAAAGAAGTTAAGCCTGGTAAAGGTAGGTGCCTGTTGATGTTACCTCTGGGCCCAACAGGAGGTCCTCCAAGGTGGAATGGAGGTGGTGGTGGTCCCAAAATTCCCGGTGCAGGGTTTGTAGACTGCTGCAACATAAAAGGATCACCCCTAGAAAGAGGGGAAAACACAATGTCATTTTAAACCAAAAAACTGTGAAGCTTTCATTCACGAAACACCCTAATTTCTGCAGAGCTTCTATGCAGACAACTTAGGCTACTTTTACTCTGCCCTTCAGCTAGAAAACAGAGGGAGGAATCCATCTGAACCAAAGGTGGTGTGCTGTTTCACATAAAATGTTAGGAATGTCCTCTGCTTCAAATAAACAATTATAAATACTTCAAAGTTAATTACTACTTACATTCCATGTCCTGAATCACTGTCAGGATTCCATTCTGGGTATCTTAAAAGAAACAAAATTAAAAGAAAATATAAGAAAAATGCAATGTCCTCTACCTGTGTAACACTTCTCACCCAAGCAGTGATACCTGTAGGTGTAACACAGCTGCAGCACAGGCAACACTCCAAGCCACTGCCAGAGCCATGAAGAGCACTGACAGAAATGCTGCTCTTCAGGACAAACTCCCTACTGTTTGCAGAACTGCTGGTTTTACAACAAAAATGTCCAAGCTGGTATCAGTAACTGCAGTTACAACAGATTCTCAGCTGCTGAGATCCAGCTGTTACATACGCATCAGGATTCCAAAGCTATGAACTAGGATTCCTTTTTGTCCTGAAGATGCTCCAAGTTGTTTTATTCCCTACAAGGCACGGTATGTTTTCTAAATCTGCTTTGTGCAACATAACCGTTACTTAAACTCAGGGAACACCCTGAGCTGGAAGGGACCCACAAGGATCATCCAGTCCAACTCCTGGCCCTGCACAGGACCCCCAACAATCCCAGCCTGTGCCTGAGTGCCGTCCCAGCGCTCCATGAGCTGTGGCAGGGCCGGTGCTGTGCCCAGGCTGAGCCCTCCTCCCCAGTTACTGTACTTCCAGTTCATACATTTCGAGCAGCAGCTGACAGCGGCGGCTGTGAGTCGCTCCATTGATGTGATGGTTCCACTCCTGCAGCAAAGTAAACAAGTCACAATTAGCAGCCACACATCAAGTCCTTTCTGCAGAGTCATGGCCTACAGGCAGTATCTTCTCTTCTAAGCTGGAGTTTTGCAGATCCATAGATAATGGCATCTGTTTGTGGTGCTTTGAAGAGACACTGACACTGGACCTACCTCTTCCCTCCTAACCTGAGTGAAAAGGCATCTGAGGGGAACAGGGCTCGCTCCTGCCTCAGAGTGCAAAGCTCCCTGGAAAACTACAGCCCAGGCACAGAGTGCCACGGCAGCCTTTGGAACTGAAGGCTGAGTGTTTGCTTGTCAGAATTTCCTCCACTCTCTGCTTCATTCCTCAGACTTCTCGAGATTAATATGAAGTAAACACTCCAATTTTTAGAACCGTAAAGAGGCCAAGAAATTGCACGGAATTCAGAAAGGAAAGACTAAAAGAAAGTGCATAGCTAGGACAAACTACAAGTACACAGGTGAAATATAAAATATATGACCACTCGAGGGGAATTACCAAGGAAAAAAGTAGATCTAAATCAAGATGGTACAAAGGAGAAATAATGAAATTAAACCAAATCAGCCATATGAAACTTGTCCTGGTTCTGGTTTTAGCACTAGAAAGGAATGAGGGATTTCTACTTTTTCTCTGCAGACTGTTTTAACTACAAAGGGAGTTATTTATTTTAGTGCCTGATCTCTGCATCTTTACATTCTTACAAGTAAGAGCACAAGCCTGTGCTTTATTCCCATTTGTGAAGTGACAGAACGTCTGGAGTTTCCCTGCTGCACATCTGGGAGCCACAGCCTGACCTTCACGCTGCTGCTCCTCAGGGAGGAAAGGGACCCGCAGAGATAAACAGGGGGGACAGTAACTCAAGAACCTTGGGGCTGAAGGTTTTTTCTTATCAGCCATGTTTTCAACTATGAACACAAAGTGCAGTGGCAACTGCTTTATGTGGCTCTTCTTAAATGTCTGTTTCTGCTCAGCACCCACCAAGGATTTTTTCCTAATTCCTTATATCTCTCCACATTTTTGGTCTCTGCCACACTGCAGCCATCCTTCTGGGTACAACGAGACATTCCCAAGGCTCACTGTAGCATTCTCATATGTTAAATGCCTACCCTGCACTTCCCACAATGGAGAAAAACCTGGATTTAAGGTCTCTCATAAAGTACTACAATATTACTCCACGATGCTTCTGACAAAGGAGCAAGATTAAATCATCCCCTTTATCAAGATGTAAAATGAGAGCACCACTTTTTCTTCTTAACTGCACAAGATGTAGGCTCTGCGACTATAAATAGGCTGCCAATTAGGATGAAAAATACCCACCAAAAAAAAAAAAAAAAATCTATGAACCATTCAATATGAAGTTTCTTTAGTTCAACACTTTCTAACAAGTGTTAGCAGTACACTCCAGAAAACAGTCCTTTAAACCCCAAACCCCTCTAGATTTGGGTGCACAGTCAGTAAAGCCTCAGTGGCTGGTTCTGCCAGACATAACATGCTTTGAATCTGTCTCAACACAATTTAAAATTATTCTAAACTGGTGCAGAAGTTACCTGCAAACTATAGGCAAAGACTGGGAGATTTAATTCTCATTCAAATGCTTTTAAGTTGGCAAAAAAGGGGGATGTGACTTATAACTTCAGATTTTTTTTCTCCCCCAGGGAACAACGGTAGCTCATCTACATTAACTTTTTATTACACAATTCTTAATCTGAATTCCCTTTGCTGCCTGCATCCATGCGGAAGTCTCCCTTCCCCAAGGTTTTGGGGCACCAGGTTATTTGTATTTACAGAAATTCATTAACACAAAGGCCCCAAGTTAAGCAAAAGAAAACCTGAACTGAGTTTCTGAAAACCCAGATTCCCCTTTGGCTCAGTCAATTGCACGCAAGAGGACATGCTGTTCCTCAGAAAATTAGGCCACACTCGAGCACCTAATTTTAGCCAGCCCTCTCTCAGGGCCACAGCCAGGCTCTCCCTCTGAGATGTACCAGGTTCAAGTGTTCAACCTCCAAATTCATCTGCTCGGGTTGCATCAACCTTTGTCTCTGGCAGGAAAACAATCCCTCCACGTCTAACACCTCATTCCCTGATAAAGGGATCAGGATTGACCAAACGCCTGAAGTAACTGGGGCACAATTTACTCCACAGACAGAAAATAAACTCGGTCCTAAAATATATACACATCAAATTAAAGAAGCAATTAAGAACATCACTAAAATAAAAAAAACCAAGAAGACAAATCTGCCAATTTAAGTTACACTAAAGATGTTTAACACCTTGCTTCCATTTAAAATACACACACGGCTTGATCAAACACTTAAAAAAATCTCTGATGTTTTTATTTGGAGGTGGGAATGAGATTTTTTTACTACAGTAATAAATTTACATAGTCCCAGCTATGAAAAGCATTCCCTTTCTGCTTTCCATAAATTTCGGCTCAAATCACATTACTTTAAAAGTTATGTTTTACTTGATTTGATTTTGTGGGAGACACAAATAAGGAATTCTGTAATGGTTGGGTATGCAAAGCAGAGGAAAGAAGGAGAGAAAGAGAAAAATTCTTGTGGTGACATGGTTTCTGAAATTAGAAACAGAGCCCCAACTTGGGTCATAAGAACCAGACGATCTAATCACAAATATTTTATAGTGTACTAGCAGTTTTAAAGTCAAAGCATATTCCTAAAAAAAAAAAAAAAAAGTTTTACATGTTACAGAAGAGGTCAGCCACTTAGGTTATATGCTGTTAAAAGAATTTGGTATTTCTCATACCTGGAACGGTATTTCCATGTGGATATCCTTTCATTAGATCTGCACTCCAAAGCACACTAAGAGCCTTTAAAATAAAGAGCTAAAAAGACCCCTACTTACAGGATTACTGGTTGTCATCTTCAAGGGCCTCAGAAGTTAATGTTCTCAATCTAACCAACTGAAGTCCTTTTACAGAACTGAGCATGGCAGCTAAACTGTTAACACTTAAAACTTTTGTGAACATAAATGTCAAATACAGGAGACAAGAAACCTGGATTACTGTGAGTATTTATATAAAAAGTAATTAAAGCAACACAAGTTCATAAACTGTCAGATCAGGTGGAGCCATACTGCGTGTGCTCTAGAAGTGGTTTGATCCTTTCCTTGCAGGGACAGAATCATTCTTGTGTTTCAAAAAGATCAGATGTACAGAACAGCACTTTTTGAGAGGTAACTGTAAAGAAATGGTTAGTAACAGCAATTCCACATTGTATCAATTTTACAGTAATAGCATGTATTACGCTTTCAGTTGAAGGCCTTCAAGCTAATTAGCCACTAATTGTGACAAGAGGGGCACTGTATTAGCCAATTAGCCAATTAAATTGCCTAGTATACTGGAAATCAGCAAGATGAGTACATTGGAAAAGCTGAAAGTGAGAAGGCTCTGAAAATACCATCCGAATCAACAGGCCATTTTGAGTAACCTGCTTCCTTTGCAGAGCTGCACTAGTCATGGATAACTAAGAGGGAAGTCTCAGCATCACCGAACACACCCGAAGATCCACTCTACTTGTGAGCCAAGTAAAGAACACTACTAGGAACACAGAGCAGGATACTGCAACAGCAGACTGATTGCTCGGAGAGTCTACAGGGATAGATGCAACATGTGACAATAAAAAGTGAGTCTGAAGTGTTCTAAGAAAGTTGTGAAAAAAGGAGAAAAATGACGACAAATTTCAGCCATAGTATGAGATAGAGTGTTAAAGTGAAATTAAAAAGGCAAGAATGAGCTAATCTAAAACGTGGTTTTTAACTTTTGCAAATAAGTTCCAGGGCTCTACATTAACTCTTTCCCTCTGGACAGGGAAAAAGCAGAACTGTGCAAGAATGCATCTTAACTACATATAAATCAGCAATCAAGACAGATGTGGAGGAGAGCTGAAACTAGGTTCCGGAATGGCACAGTAGATACACTGCAAAAAAACCCCAAACCAACAAAAAAATACCAAAACCCACCCCAAAACTGCTTGAATGCCAGATGTTTGTGGTTAAGAGAACATGTAGATGTAAAATATAAACAAGATATCCCAGTAGATGATAGCTGTTTGACTTGAAGTTAAGCAGTCTGGGCAAATAAAATACATTAATGTAAAGCCCTGGTTTACAATGTTTGTCAATAATTACCTTGCAAATAAACCAAGTGACTTTTTCACTCTCAAACCAACTTTCAGATCATTTCAAAAGCAACCAGGCCATAGAAATAATTAAAGAAATAGGTAAAAACAGAACAGATACTACAACGTAAAGGAAAATAG
Organism: Corvus kubaryi; assembly: GCF_017639235.1. Classification (NCBI taxonomy): domain Eukaryota; kingdom Metazoa; phylum Chordata; class Aves; order Passeriformes; family Corvidae; genus Corvus; species Corvus kubaryi. The sequence continues at coordinate 1,391,749 of NW_024580663.1, read as the reverse complement.
AAGTATCTGGTGCATAACTCACCTTATTAGAATGAACTGGCATATCACATATAGAGCACAGATGGGGATAACCCTTCGGTAAGAATCCATGGAAGTCTTCAATATTGCTATTTGGAGGAGCACCTCTCTTTTTCTCAAAGAGAGATCTCTCGGGACCAGGACCACGACCCATTCTGTCATACTCACTGTCAAATTTATGATAGTTATGCGAAGTCTCACCATAAAAAGATTCATCCCTACACCTTTCTCCATCTCTCAATCTGTCATCTTCATAATCCATTCTGTCATAATAACCAGATTCTTGAGAACGACTTCCATGGTCATAGTCAACCACTGGGTTGAGACTAGGACCACGATCATCAAAGCTATCTCTTCTAAAATGCCTTTTTTCTTCCCAATCATCCCTAGGTACTCTGTATGGTGGTTCCCGTGTGGATGATCTGCCATCTCTACCATAACCTTCTTCAGCTCTCCTCCTTTTAAGTTGTAGAAGGATCTGAGGCAAGTTTTCAGGAGTGATCTTGTCCTCGGGATAGCGACTCAGTTCATCTAAGTCTCTAGCAGACAGACCAAAGCTGGCCAAAATGTTTGTGGCCTGGTCTGCATCTCCACGGTGCTGAGAAGACAAAGGGAGCGGACCTCTACTTCCAATGTTAAATATAGACTGCAAATTATGGGAAGAGGTACTACCAGAAGACAGTGCACTATGAGATCCTTGTTGGTTCAATGAAGAACTCATTCCAAGATTCATTAAGCTAGCAAGGCGTGCAGTACCCTGGTTCATCCTTCCAAGAGATGCTGGCATATTTAAAGACTGGGTAGCAGCAGCAAGAAGGCCTATTCCTGCAGAGAGGTCACGCCCATGACCTTGTGAATCCCTACTCAGAGATGACTGCTGGAATGACTTGGACATTGTAGAACTAGAGCTTGTCTACTTTATGGATCAAAAAATATTCTTTTTTTTTTTTAGGTTTTTTTTTAAGATGGCTGCAAAGAGAGCTCACACTAGAAAGCTAGGCAAACTTCACTTCAAAAACGGTAACGCCAAGAAAGAGGATCAATAATGACTGCAGATCTTCTTCAAGCTGAGAAACACCAGACAATTCTGTAGAAAAACAAGCAGTTTTAGTCATAAATCCCTTTAAACAGATGCAGTTTTAAACTTATGCATCATGTTGATCTAAAAAACATTAAAGATCTCAATCTTACAAGGCTTTTATCACATAACAGATTCAAGAGGTACCCAGAACCTACATATATTATTGCAGATAAAAATACAGTAGTGTTTCCTATACATACTACTCTTCTTCCACAAAAAGCTACTTTCACACTGAAGAAAAGTGAATTTCAGAAGTTTGCGATGTCTGAGAGCATCTATAAAGTTTACTGACATGTAAGCCTTGATCTCTGGTTAATGGCTTTGTTCATACCCTACATTACTGTGCTGTGTCTGTGAGAAGAACACAAAAAACTTAGGCCCACAGAATCCAAGATGACTTTGGCATATAACACATATTTGAAAATGAAACCTGTACCACCACAGAACAGGACGAAAGGAAGTTAAAAGTAACTGAAGTTTGGGCAAAAAGTTTCTGCTATAAGATCTGTAAATAAGACCAAACATAATATTCAATCTTTATGCAGTAAAATTCCAATTACTGATGTGAAGACAGATGTGAACAAGAAAAACAAGTTTTACATTTTGCAGGAAGTAAACAAGACCTCTTGTTCCAATTGCAGTTACACTGCTAGCAGCATTTCGGAAGGGATTCTTTACTCTGTTACATGGCAGCTGTGACACCAGCCTGTACTCTCAGACCTCAAACTAAACAAGGTCAGGCTTAGTGCTGGGATGGGAGACCCAAGGAAAAACCTGCTCCTGCAGGAAGAGAAACCAGTGAGTCAGGAGATGGCACGACATCCCAGCAGCCCTGTCTCATACCAGCACTGCCTGGCTGGGGCTGGCACTGATACCATGACCACTTGTGGGAGTTAAAGATCCTAAAACACTGCTCACAAGAGAGACATGACTCTTTGGCGTCCCACTAAAATACTAACCTAGCAGTCAAATATTTGGTTCAACTGCATTTACATGAAGTTTAAACTAAACAGTGTATCAATATCCACAGCATGCTGCAATGAATATATTTCATAAAATGTTCTTTTAGTGCAGAGCAGAAATAAACTGTAATACTTCACCCCATCCTCCTCCAGCCTTGGGACAGATACACAAAGTCTAAAGCAATGCAAAACATGTGAAAATATTCTAGCAGGAATCATCTGTTCTTGGGTCCCCAACGCCTCAAAGCCCTCTCCAACGTCAGCAGAGCAGTTCTGCTTCTCCAGCACTGCCACTGAGGAGCACATCAAACACAAAATCACTTGGAAAAGAAACAGGCACAGACTGCACAGCTGCAAACGAAGTCAGCTCCCAAGAGAACAGGTACATTTGGGGAGGAATGGAAAGGACAAAATGAAAGCAAGGACTTTTCCTTGAAGAGACCAGTTCTGCAGAAGGCAATGGCTCTTGTACTGGAAACAGAAGGAAAAAGTCAAGGTTAGGAATAGGTCTCTATCCCCACTGCCTGCTCAATCCACAGCCTGTCCCAACAGTGCACCAAGCTGAATAGCACTTGGGTTTTCTTTCTCAGTAGCAGCATGTTACAAAATTAGCATTCATGTAAAAAATTAACGGATTCCCTGAAAAATACACGAAACACACATAACTCACGCAACTCTACCTTTGCAAAGTAACTCCTTTATACAGTTTGTACGTACTTTGTTATCAGTGCATCTAAACTCATTTCAGCTATGTTTTTAAGATTCACATACGCTGGAGTCATTTAAAGGAAGCTTAACTGTGTGACATTTGTTAAGAATAAGAGATTGAGAAACATGGGGATAAAAATTAAGTTTGAAAGTTCTGAGGCAGAAGACAGAAAAACACTGTAGAAAGCTTCAGAGGAAAACAGTAACACAAGAACACAGGGGAAGCATACCAGGCAAATTCTAAGGGAGATGTCCCAGAGAAAGGGGCCACACTGGAGGACACCTGAACAGAAAGCATTGAAAAACCGTATTGTAAAAATCAAGACTCTTTTGAGTTCAAACAGAGAGGAACTCTAATATTCACCTGGGTATCATGCTTTTATCTTACACTCATTCAGTATTCTTCAAAGCACTTTTATGACAATTTTACAAGTTAATCCTTACTCACTCCATTTTTACACCTAAATTTCCTCCTAGTTCATTCACACACTTTCAGAATGGTTTGAAGCTGAACTTACTGGGTTCTTCATGAAATCAAGTATTCCAGAGGGCTTTCTGAGCCTGACCCTGCAGCGATTCAAAAGACACCCCTGCGGTCAGGACAGGCTCACTGTGTTCTGCTCTTAGTGCAAGGACCCACACTATTCAAGTTTCCACTAGATCAGGAAAGTTCTCCACTTTTCAGGAACACCCTTTCTCTTTGAACAAATGGTCCCTAATCCTCTTGTCACAGCTGTCAGCTGGCAGTTCATTGTGTGCTGCTCTGGAGAGATTAGCAGGGAACAAACCCCATGGCACCAAGGCCTGGCAGGACCAGGGCTACCGAGACCTGATGGTGCCATGCTGAGACCCCACACCAGAGCCTTTACAGAACCACACCAGGCTCCTGCAACTGCAAATACCCAGGGAAGGGGCAAAGGGAAAAATAAAAATAGGAAAGATGGGAGAAAAGGCAAGACAAAGACACAGAGAGAGACAATCTTATGGAAAAGCATGAAGTGGGACAGTAAGACAAGTGTATGATGAAGACACAGCACAAGCTGGCAGTTGGTGCTAAGTCAGGAAATGCCCCACACTCAATCAGGTATTTGAGTATTTAAATAAACAAGTTTGAATATCCTCAAAAAACCACTTTTATCACACCACTCATCTTGCAATGGCTGCTGCACTCCACTCCTAACCAACCCCATCCTTTAAGACCCGATGAAGACAATGGAACGAGGTGGGGGAAGAACTCTACCATCACACCAGAGGATGTTTAACTTCCACATGGTCAGGTTTAACAAGATCCTAAGGCAGCACTTCCTGTGCTGATTGCTCCGGAGAGGTTCCACAGCAGTATCTGATAGAGACAGGTTCCCACGGAGCAGGGCCAACTTCTGAGAGAGGGTGCCATCAACTGAGTCACAGCAACAAGACGGGTAGGACTGAACAGAGCTGCCTCGAGAGCCAGACACGAGTTAGTTGAAAGTGTTATGCTAATTGTTCTCCATGTCATTTCAGCTACACTGGGAACAGACAGGCTTTCAGATACACCTTTTTTTAAGATCTGTGGACAGAAATTTGGCCATATTAAGATTTGAAAATATATAATATAAAGCAATCTTGAAATAAGTTGAAAGTCAAAATGCTATTAGATTTCCAGACAAATGCAGACAATGAAAACAATTTTTATCTACAAGTTGCAAAAGAGTTTTCTATAAAGGCAGACAACAAAAATAAGGAATTTGAATCCTACAGAGTACAGTTATCAGAGCCCAAAACAAGGCTGATTTTCAAACACTATAGAAGGTTTTTCTTTTAGTGTAAAACTTAACGTATCTTTTCAATAAAGCTTACAAAACTCTTGCTCCAATATTATTTTGACCTGAGAACGGTTTAATTCAGTGAATTCTTGGAATATATTGATCATGCTGAACACAATAACCTCAGCTTGTCACCTTTTACAGAACACCAATAGACTGAAAATAAGTCCTCAGCTCCCTATTCCTTCTGCCACTCTCAGGGGATTTTAACCTATGCATAGTTGTTGTAATTTTAATGTTAATCTTGCTCTTAGAACAACTCATCTTTTACCCATTCCTCTTCCACTATGTACACAAAAAAGTCTTAAAAATGAAAAATAACTGTTTTCACTTTCTAGTCAGTTTCACTTTCACTTCAAAATACATTGAATTAAAACAAATAAATTCAGTTATGGTAAAAACATGAAATTATCTACAAGCTGAAAAGGACACCCTCATTTTGTAAGAACACAATGCTTTTGCAGACCATACACCCTTGGGAAAAAAGTCTCATACAAGTTTTTGGAAGTCTGCCCTTTGGATAAAGAGCTATAGGTCTTCCTTCTCCTCTCTTACACATCATACTCGGTGTGGCAATCCCTTCTGCCATGGAAGAATTCTTATGCTTCTTGGCAAAACTGGCTCCAGCACATCATGGCAAAAAGGGTTATTGAGGAAGAAATCTGGAATTTTGACAGGCAGCCCCCCACGCTGCTCTGAGAATTAATGGTAGTAAAAACAAGAACTTGCAAGGAAATTAGAAGCAGATGTTATCTAGTTGCTGAATGACCAAGTACAATGGATTTCACATCTAAGGGATTAACTTTTGGACAATACAGAAAAGGCCACTGTCTTTTCAAAGGCAAAGGCGGAATTGTCCAGCAACCTTAGAGAAAATGCAGGTTCTCGCTCATTTCAGGTCACAGTATTCAGAGTTGTTATTTAATATTGCTGTTTCACATGCAAGAAAAGCACTCATTCAAGCCATCTCAAAGGTCACGGCCTCAGAAACTTCAGGAGCACCTGGCACACTGGATGTACACTTTTTCTGGGCACAGATTAGCCAGTCTGTTTCAGGCACAACAACTGGAGGAGTTTCAGTTCTTAGGATTATGTTTAGCTTCATCCCAGGGACTTCCTTGATCAGAGGAGCACAAAATAATCTGAGAGCTGAAGTGACTGTAACAGAGGATTGCTTCAGAACAGAGAAGTGTGACATCTTAACAGGCATATTTACCAATGGGGAATTAAAATGACTGGCTTAGCAATCAAGAATCTTAAAAGAACTTACAGTTTTCAACATCTGAATGCAGAAAGGAGCACTAAAAGAGACTGGTTTCCTATTTCTGCTCATTATATAATTTAATATATTCAACCAGCCCTCTTTTGTAAGAAGTGCACTTAAAAAGTGCATTTATTCCTTTACAGGAACAGAAGTGGGGGGGAAAAAAAAATCCAAGGAACAGCAGAGAAAGAAGGCAAAACCCATGTATTTTTGGAAAGGGAAAGAAGTAACACCCAGAAACAACAGGTAACTGCTGTCACTGTGGTAACCACGCCACAAACACATGATCACCTCTATGGCTTCCAGCCATTTCCTTCTACTGCTTTCAATCCCACTCTGACACCTTCAGAGCCCCCACTCTCCAGTAAGATAGATACACACAGATTCCTGCAGCTACAAAAAACTCCATGGAGCCATTAACAGAGGGGCTCTGCCAAAACCAGTCTCCGTGGAACACTGTGGGATCTCAGCTGGAAGCTCTGGTAACACAACTCTGTGTCCATGCACAACGAGGCTACAATCCTCCTCCATTCCCACCAGGTATGGGGACCAACAGCCCCTCAGGCACCAAAATTTTGACTCCAACCACAGAACATATCACAATATTTTATAAACAGGTCATAGAGAAAATGATCCAAACCCACACCAAATTTTACCTTTAAAAAAAAAAAAAAAAGCCCAAAAAACCAAACCAAAAACCCCACACAGAACAGTTCTGTGTTCTGATCTGGAAAACTCAATTTCTGCCTGTCTCCTGGCATGTCCAGGGCTGGGATAAAATCCTGTTCTTTCCCAGCTGAATTCCTGCACGAGGCTGCAAGAAGTATTCTAGAGGCAGAGAAAAATCAAGGAACTGTTTCACTGGTTCACTGCTCAAAATAAAAACCCTTTTGTTGAAATTGTGACTGCACAATATGGTACTTAAGCACTCACAAACTAAATTAGTTCAGAAATATCATGAAGTATTTGCTTTTGTTTTCAAGACTTGTTGACTCAGAGAGCTGATGAAGAAAGGAACCAGCACTGAGGCTACAACAAATCATAAATTAACAAACTGAATGGAAATAATTTCATTGCAACTCTGCTTGCAAAAGCTTCTCCCCCAGATCTGCTGAGGCACCCAGAAGCCTGTTGAGTATTACATTACAAAGTACCTTTGTATTCACCAAATCTCTCAGCAGACATGTGCAAGTCCCAGCAAAAGGCAGCACACAGCATTTCCCAATTTCTCACCAAATCAGTCCTGAATAAACCAGGTGGCTATAATATAACAGTTGTATGGAACTTCAGTCTGGAGCCCCAAAGACCGACTCTTCTTTCTCCCCTCTTTAACTGATTTTCAGTTTTTATCTTCAGGAATGTGGATATTCACATTTTAAGGACACATTTAGAAATTTCTCTGGGGGTTTTTTTCCTACCATTTAGTTCCAAGATGTATGTAACATCAAGTGCACAATGCACAAGTACAAACACTGGCTTATCACCTCAAAAGCATGTCCAAGGCCTGAGTGCCAGTATCCTCACTCAGAATTCAGGAATGAATCATTTTGGGAAGGTTTTTTTTTATAGAATTCAAGACAGAAGCTCACTAATTTCTTGGGAATACAATAAAAATGTTAGTATGTTCCACTGTATTTAAAAAAAAGCAATTTATCATTTTAGCACGTTGAAAACTTAAATATATTAATATGTTTTTATAAGTATGAAAAGATCAGATCACTGGATCAACAGATTCTTTGTAAAGAAGTTTCTGAAAATGCACCCTTTTCTTCTCCCCATGAAAACTACACAGACTGCTTTAAGAAACTCACGCTTTTGACCAGAGCTGCTCCCTACTTATCTGACTCCAGGAAGTCAGGACCACCTACAGTTCAGAAGGTTCTGAAGAATTTAATGCAGAGTAAAAAGAATAAAGGTCCTTCAGCAGTTTGAACCACTATCAGATACTTTTTTCCCAAAGGTCTGCATCGTGGAAAGAAAAACAGCCACACACTTGGAATCTGAGGGATGGTTCAGCTTTCTTTCAACAGCGTAAATGCCTCATTTATCATTTAACAAAGCAGTTTTTCAGGCTCTCAGACACTTCTTTTCAACTTCTGCTTGTTTTCAGAATAGGTGAACTTTGTATCTCGTTACTTTGACTCTGGAAGAAGAGTACGTACATTAAAAAAACTGAACATTATCAATCCACCACAGGAAGAAAAAAAAACCCCGCAGCTGGATTTGTAACCACAGCCTGAATTATATGAAAGTGAAACTGAGTAGAAAGAGGAATCAAACGGCTGGCTGCACTGTCAGGAATCTTGTTGCTCAATTCATTAACTCCTAACGCCAGATAAACATCAAAACCAGCAGTTTTTGACTCTAAGGGCCTTCAGAGAGTTAAGGAAGGAGGAAGGAACAACGCCGCCTGCGAGGCCGCGGCTGGGCCAGCAGCGCTGGCAGGGCGCTCGGGCAGCTCGAGGCTGCGGGAAGCGCAGCTGGAGCCGGGTCACGGCTGCAGTGCCGAGGGGCCGAGCAGGAGCCGCTGTCCCCGGGCCCGGGGGCGGCGGTGGGGAGGGGGAGTCGGGGCTTTGTTCGGGCCCGGCGCGCCCGCAGTACCGGC